>NC_086250.1:34476457-34792865 GCF_021018805.1 Prinia subflava | reverse complement strand
AAAATCAATAAAACCACATTTCGGTTTTTGGGTGAGGGTTGATACATTATTATTGAAAAAATTAAAAATGTTCAAAGTGTTGTTGGACACTTAAAAACTGGGTTTTTTCCAACTGCCCTGCAGCTGGAACTGCCTCAGCCCACAAGACATTTCAATCAGCTCAATTATTGTGTTTCTCACATTGCAGGCTCTCTCATATATTGCACTTTGCTGTAAAAACTAGTTTCACATCATTGAGAAAGACGTAAGTACAGCAATTACTTTCTCTTGTCAACACAGCAGAGAAATGGACTTGTAACCACCGAGGTGTAATTCTGACCCATTATATAATTTTCTGTCCATTCTCTTTCCTCTGCTTTTTATTTTGCCACTAGGCACATACCATTTCAGATTCCTATTTTTTATTAAAATCATCTGAGTTTTGTATAGCAGATATTCAATGTGACATTCCCACATCTGATCTTAATATAAGGAATCCACAGAAATTCTTTAGGTTTTCTAGGATTTCAGCAAATGTTTGAAGCTGTAGTATAAACATTTTTCTGTAAACCTCTAGTATGGAAAATACAAGCAGAATAAGACGCTTTCAAAAATATTCAGACTGAGGAAAGAAACTGCCACAAAGATACCCCCACATTCCAGCATACCACCACCTTCAGTTCAAGGAGACATTGTATGAAGAACACTTCTAATGATTCACTGGTGTGCTTCCTATAAATATTTGTGCATCGCTAAGAACAAGCAAAAGCTGGGGATGGGCTGTCTTTTCCCTGGGAAGAAGCAATATTCCTATTCTGTGCACATCAGTTTACGAGCATGCAGAAACTGCTCTCACAAGAAACCGTGCTGAGTCAAAATGTCCCTGCTCCCATCCCCCTTCCTGCACCGACCTGCTTCTGCCTTGGAGTCCTGCTGGCCAAGCACATAACTGAGGGCTTCCCAGTTCTTTTCATGAAAGGTCAGTCAGGTTAGTTTCAGCAGTTTTAATTTGCTCAGTTGATTTTGCCTGGACCAGATACCAGCCCATTCAAACCATTTATTTCACAGAACTCCAGGAATGGTTGTGCTACATCAGCTTTTTGAAAATGATGAGCATTTGAGATAATACCATATTGAACCAGTACAGCAAGATGTGCAAGCAGATACGTACTCTCAGTAAAACCCCATGTTCAGCTTTATGTTGGGCAATGAACAGAAACTCTGCATCACAAGCATCACCAGTTATCTTGATGGGCTTTCTTAGCTTAACCATGGTAGTAATGTAGGATAGGAAACAAGGCATCTTACCATTTCCCTGAAATAACTAGGAACAATTTAAAAAGGCAATTTTAAAAAATCAATTTTACCATAAGGATATTTCCCATGCTCAGAAAAAGTCCAAAGTGCATTATCAACCTCATCTCAAGACATTGTAAAACCGTAAAGGTTTCTTCCATTAAGTGTAAGTATTTTCTAAAAGCTTCCACAGTAGAAATACAAGACAAGATATAAGAATTGCTTTTAACTCTGAAAAAAACTTATTCAGGCAATTAACTATTGCAACATCCATTTTTGGATTCAACATTATTTTTCCCTTGGCAGACCATTCAGAAAAACCCGGAAAATTACTGCAAACAAAAGACAACTATTTTATACATGATTTCTCTATAATCACTCTTCTTACTGCAACACTGAGAACCAAATGCTTCCTTGCTTTACCATGCACAACTTTGATATCAGCTAAATGCCATCTTCAGACCTGTTTGCATAGTATCAAATCCGTCTGTCAGCGCCTTCCACCACAACCAAGCAAAAATCCCAAACCTCTATGATTTTAAGATTATATAACTTTCCCCTCTGAAACACTAATTTTAATGATATTTGTAACACACTTTTATTACAGTGTCCACATAACACCCAAAATATTTAAGTGAAACAGGTTTAGAGTAATAAAATCTTTTTATTGGAATGACAGTATAATTGGAAAAATTTCATCTTTTTCACTCTGCAAGCCTTTCATCACATTTCCCTTGCTGAAGTGCTTTTCTTTACAGGTTGAAAATCGTTCCCATAAAGGTGGAAAGAGATAATGTTATTCCTATGAACTGTCTAAAACAGTTTTATCAATTACCCAGCTAAATATATATTTTTTTTAAGACTTCAATTCTCACATTAAGAGAGTCCAGAAAAGGATACTGAATTCCAACACCTTATCTGAATGATGTTCGTGCACTTCTAAAAGTCTCCAGCTCTAACTGGAGCAGTCCAATATCCCATTAGTATAATCACGAGCATGCATTTTTAACATGGAGGGAGAGTAAAGGCAGGAATCTTTGGTATCTGAGATCAAAAGAGACCCTAGGACAACAATGGGTCAGTGCCCAGCAGGTGGGTCAGGCACAGCTGACTGCAGCCATGGGATTCTCTCATCCTTGACCATGCTGCCAACAAAGCAATCCTCAAAGACCAGCATCACATAGAGATCAGGGAAATGCACATCTTGCTCTACCAAATTCACAGCATTCCTCATTATAAGTCACATTTACTTTTTTTTTGAACTCTATCCTTTTTTCACCCATAATAAGAATTTATAAGTACCTACTTTGTACATTCAATTATATTCCAGAGCAAATACAATTTAAAGTCTCAAAATCCTCTTAGAAATGTTTCTGGAAAAAAATCCAGCATATTTGTCTGTATTAAGAGCAAAATAACAAAGTATTTTGAATTCTTTTAAAGCTTTATGTAAAACATCAACTGCATCACCACCAGAATGTCAATTATCCCTCATTATAATAACAAAAAGCAGCAATGTTTGCAGTTTGTTATTCATCAAAATACACTGTTTGGTCACCAGTGTTTTCAAACATACCACAAGAATGAGTTCAAAAGTCAAATGTTTAACTTAAACTAATTGCCAAAAAATTCTTTATCACAAGGCTTGTCAAGGATGATTGGTGGATATGCTTAATTTAACTACTTAGTACATGACATTAAAGTCACAGAGTAAAATTCCAGGGATACAAGAAAACTTGTCTTGCAAAAGACAAGCTATCTAGCATTATTAAAATCTTTCTAGAAAAGGGAGATAATAAAAATTCTGGATTGGCAAACTATCAGAATTAAGCAGCAAACTATTTAACGCTCAACTCCCTGTTAGCATTTTAGAGCCCTTCTCACTGATCAAAACCTAAGAACAAGTATCAAGCAGCAACAATGACTGAGGATCCTTATGCAGTGACATCCAACTGCTTGCACCTGCTCCACGGGGAAGTTATTATATGAATAGAATTATGACTCATCCAGAAGAAATCCCAATCTCATGCTCTTAAAAATAAAATGTGAATCAACATCAAATAAAGGGTCTAAAGAAAAGCAGCCAAATCCCCCTAATGCTGTTGGAATGATCTGACTTTCAGAACTATACAGTCCTTATATAGAACATCTCTGTGTACTAAGAGTGAAAATAAACATCCCGCTCCTCATTTAAATTTTGCACACTGCTCCTTACTTCTATTTCGATAGTAAAATGTCTTTTCCCTCCTCTGCTGATGGTGGACATCTGGTATAGAGTCAATAAAAACTACCTTCTCTACACAGAAATACTAATATTTTTAAACATGAATCTAAAATGTTCCCAAAAAAGAAATGGTCCCAAAAATCACACAGCCAGAGAAGTGGAGTCAGTCACCAAATCAGTCTCATTAACCTCCTAATTAACATTCTGAAGTGATGCATCCTGTATGAAACAAAGATAGCAAGCCAGTGGCTGAGCAGAAGAAATTGGGTAAAACAAGACTTGCCTGGTTCAGCCAGGGGGAAAGAGAAATCTGTTAAAAATATTTGCACTGGTGACAGAAGAAATATTTATCAGTTTACCTCATGCCATAGACATTAGGAAACAACAATCATAGACTGCAAGAGCAGAAAAGAGAATTCTTCTTAGATGTATAGAAAGAAAGTGATCATTTACACACTTGATGCCCACCTACGCTATTTTTGCTATTAAACTTGCTCCTGTACTAGGTAAGAGTTTAGGAGATGTTGGTATTAGAGGGCATGTTATCAACAACTGAACAAAAGCCACTCAAACAACAGATAATGGAGTAAAAATGTCTGTAACCAGCACCACTTTGACTTTCCCTGTCATGTATTTCTGACAAAAGTTAGCTAACAGAAACAGTGCTCCCAATGAGAGAAAGATGCATTGTCATGTAGCAAAAGACCATACAGATTGAGCACCCTTCTCTTTAAAGCCACAGAAACAGGGAGAGAAAAAAATCTTGGTGAAGATTAGCATGCTATTTTCAAAACAGAATTATTCTTTTTAATGTGGCCATATAACACAGAAGAATGTTCTCTCCCCCAGTATATCTATGGCGCTTCTGAAGAGAAACAAAGATGAGATCAGTACTTGAAGAATGTTCTAAAAGGAGACCAAACAGGTTAATCAGTAGAACTGTATTTCTAACTATCCCATCCCCTAAAGCATGCAGTTTGTAGCCATTTGTAATGTCTGAATATCAAGTTCCAAGTAATTTTTTTTAATGCAGTGCCTTCATAGGATTCTGCTCTCTTGCCTAATAAGCTAGTTGTCATTTTTCTTATTCTACTCACCGAATCTCATTCAATGTTTACAGACAGTGGGTGTGGGATTGGTCAAACTAACAAAGGCAAAATGGCTGATGAAAACCAACTGAGCACAGGCAAGCCAGGACAACAGACTCAGAACAAATCTCAAAGGGAAGAAGAAAAACTTTGGCTCAATACTTTGAGAGTTGTACCACACTTCTTGTTTAGGAGTGAGATCCTCTCAATCTACAGAAAAACTGATGAAAAATCAATCAGATTTTCTGCTCTTCCAGAAGCTTCTTTCAAGTCCTAATACAAGTAAGTGTACTAACCAGACAGAGATGGTGTCTACATTCACCTGTGGGACAGAAAGGGAAAAGTAGTACTGAAAAAGCACTTCAAATAGGATAGGCACTTGTCTGGATAAAAAAGTGTGTTTGAATTTGATTTCCAAGGCAATAAACAAGTGCTTCTAATGGACTCAGCACTGCTGTCAGCAATGGACAGCACTGCTTGAAACTGAGCAGGCAGAAAAAGCACTACCAGAACTGATACTGAAGCCTCTCTAGGACAGATATAACCAGGTAAGATCAAAAAAGTTTGAAATTGTTGCTGAAGTCAATATTTTAACTATTTCCTGGGAGAACACCTTATACCTACAAATTAATCCTAATGACAATTCTGTGAAGCTGTTCCCCAACATAGACTTCCAAAATCACTCTTTAGCTATGTATTTGGAGGGAAGTCCTCTTCCTTGGGAGCACTGTCAGCACTTTTAAAAAAATATATCAATATCCAAGGATCTCGATAGACATCCAGTCCAGGTTCCCACAGTGCACTCTCACACACTAACAGCCTAAGTGTCTTCTGTTACCTCTACTTGTATCCTTGCTTCTTTCGGAAACTGCACTCAGAAATCACAGCTCTTTTTTACCCATATCTTTCTGAAGTCACTAGTGCTGGCAGGCGTGTGCATGTTATGTTTCAGACAGTAATGAATACTTAGTAATAGATTCTTTAAGACATGAGAGTTGCACAAGTGTGAGGGGGTTAACTCAAGTTTGCTGCAAGTGAAATATGCAGATTAGTTGCCACAGTAATTCAAGGACTAGACAAAACAGGCAGTTACCCTTCCACCTAATCAGTCAGCACTGTACACAGCCCTGAGCCAGCTCAGCAGGTGTCTGACTCTTCCCATTCAAATGCTCTGTGAGGAACTGAGGGAACTACAGCATTGACTTGGGAGTGAGGAGGAGAAAGTGTGGGAGATAGAAAGAACTGTGGGAAAGGCTCACAGAAAGAACATGTAGCTGATGCCTGGTGAGAGGGAGCTACTCAAGTAAACAGATATTACAGCAGCAAAAATAAGCAAGCAAGCAAAGGACACATCTGTTTCAACTGGTCTGAGAAGCAAAACTACACAAGGTACTTATTTTTTGTGGTCTTTCTGTCACTGTCAGAGTGGGCTGCCTAATCTTCTCTGCAAAATGCATCCAAAAATTTTCATATTTTGATTACCACATCTAAGACAGAGCTGGGCACACTCCACTTCCAGTAGGTAAGAAAAACTAGGACTTCAGGGTGGGAACATGCAAATAAACAAGGATTTACCACTAAAGAGTATTTCATGTGCACAGTAAACAGTACCAGCAAGTTTAAGTACCTTCATACAAAAGTAGCATTTGAATATGATGACCTCAGAACAGAGAACAACATGCACAGACACAAAACCAAACCCATCCAGGTGTGAGGAAATCCTAGTATAGGATCATAATGGGAGGAATGAGTCACGTCACACAGTTGGTTCAAAACAACTTCACTCACTGGAACCTTACACTACTGTAACTCATTCCGTGGGACAGCAATGTTATTTCTACAAGAAAACAAACCAGAACAAAGCATGTATAAATAAAGCACAGAAAATGCTGGATAAATAAAAGTTTGTATTCACAAGTGCAGATTTTATACAAAAGAGGCAATTTTCCATTACTGTTATTTTAATTGTTGAGTGACTGCTAAAGTTTTGGGGGTTTTTTAGCTACAGAGTTACTTGCATACAATATAGTGTAAGCCTTGGGTCTTCAGCAATCAATTACTTGTATGTCACCCCATCTAGACATAAACGACAGCTCAAGCTAAGAGCCTGAGACCAGACAGCTCAAGCAAATCATTAAGATTTCAGCTTATAAAGCATTTATTATCTTGATTCATAACATCAACTGTAACATGCATTTCTCAACTTCAAAATAGGAATACTGGGTAAAGTCCTCTCTTCTGAAATACTCAAAACTGCTCATTACTGGTGGCAGGGAAACTTTGCTACAAGGTGACATGGATTTGCTCTGTGCTCCAGACCCAAGGCACTGGCAAGGGTCTCCCTTGCTGAGGCATAGAACAGAAGGGCTACACTCCTTCCCCCCCTTCCACTGAGTGTCATTAAACATGAGGTTAAGATTAAGACGGATGCAAAATTAACTCGCATCTTGTTCGCCATGGTAACTGTTCTCACGCGTTGTTTTCTGTAGAGCAAACTGTGGTAAACACAAGGTAATTCAAGCTTTGCCATTCCTGAGTGAAAGAAAGGTGAACAATTACATGCATCCTGTAGGTACCACAGGGTAGAAGCATTCATTCCATTACCATGGAGTAGCCCTGAGCCACTGCAGTGTCCAGCCCCACAGCCTGTCACTCTGACCAAAGAGGACAAGGAGAGGAATTCACATGACTTGACAACACTGCAAATGGGATTCCATTCAATTTCTCTCATTAATTACTTATCACAGCCAAATGACAGTTAAAATCTGACTTTTTCCTCTTGATTTAAAGAATCTTAATGACCTCTTTCAAATATAAATTGATGCTCCAGTAGGGATCTTCCCATTCTTAACAGGAGGACACACACATACAAAAACAACAAAATAAATCCGCCTCCATGGCTACACTTATAGTCCAGTCCAAACCAGAGGAAAGCAGGTAAAGAAGTATCCGAGGAGGAGTCAGGAATGAGGAATCTGCTGTTCACGTTATTAAAACATGCTTTTAATTTCTCAGACTACAAGCTAAAGCCTGTAATAACGTTGCTTGGAAAACAGAAGGCTGAGTGAGCATCTGAGGGTGAAAAGGAATGTTTTTACAGGCGCAGTTAGTAAATACCACTGGCTCCTGCAGACATTATTCCTTAAATGGAAATTAACATTGCTTTAGGTTAGAAAAGAATCTCTTGATACAATAGATGTGATAGGGTAGCCATTAACCTCTTAGCACCTGCACTAAACGAAACAAAAACTAGCAGAAGGCTTTATATATACAGCTTTCCGTTCAGTAAATATTTAAAAGTCTTTCCCTTCCCTGCCGCATGATTCCTGGCTGTAGATCTAGAAGAGCAAGGAATTCTGAAGTAACATAAACAATATTAAAATAATGTAGAAACACAAAGTTTCTTTCCATATCTATGCCTAACTGTGTGAGGGCACCAGACAATTTAAAGAAAGGAAAGTACTCTAGTTACAATCAGAACTGAATGTTCACCCTTAAGTTGAGCTAAACTTTGATTCAACACTGAAATAACTCTGCAGTGCTTTGATTTTATTTTGATGTCCTATTTTTTATTTCCATGTCACCCTGCAACTGTTTTTTCCAGCCAAGAAAACAAGAGTACTCCCTCTCCCAAGATGCCTAAGAAATTTAACAACACAATGGACAAGGGCTGAGGTTCCACAACAGCTAGAATCAGCAAGTGTCCATTTAGCTATACTCCAACTCTCCCTCTTTTCTGCTCCTGCACAAGGGCATCTACCAATCTTCTGCATCCCCTCTGCCGACACTGGCAAATCGGGTCAGGGTCATTCTGAGCAGAGAGGCACCTCTATGAAAAGTGAACAGTATTCTGTACACCTTGGTCTAGCTAACTACAGCATCAAATGGGTGCCAGGACAGCACAGGCAAGTCAGGTAAAAGCAAGGCTCTAAAGCAGCCTGGACATGGAAAAGGATAAAGTCTAACAAAATTAAACCTCAGCAATTCAAACCAGAGATATAGAGATTCAATAGAAATTAATATAAAAGCACATTTAACATTAATAACTATTTGGGGATTTTTAAAGGGAAACAAACTACTGATTGAGACTTCAGAGTGCCAACACAAGGCCCAGGTGACTTCTTGAACCAGCAGGCTGTATGTGCTACAGAACAGTTTTGCCCTTGTAACCTGCTCAGCTGCTATTACTCTATGTTTAAAAAGGACTACTACAGAGCTGCAGCTCTCATCCATCCAAGCACTGGAAGTTTCACCACCATGCCACATCACTGCATAGCCCTGTGCTAACGCTCCCTAGGTAAAGAGCCCATCAAGAGACAAAGACTGGATTAACACGCTCCTTCTCGCATGTTCTTCTTGGCTCCACACGCAGCAGGGCCATTGGAACTGAAAGAAAACTGCAACACAAATATAAATGAGCAGAATGGAGAGACGAGAACAAGCTGGACTTGACCTGCCTTGTCCAACACAAACAGCATGAAGTCAGAAATACCTACAGTCTGGTCAAACAGCCCAGCCTCATCTTCTGTTCATCCTGACACCTGCACTGCCCATCCTTCTGTCTTGGCATGTTTACCTGTACTGGAACTGATCCCACCATAAATGAATTCAATCAATCTCAAAAATGTTAATCTTCAGTCCTGCCACTTGCCCTATTATTACAACAGGTGCACAAACATAACAGCACAAGGACCTGGCCCAACTCCATGTGAAATTTGTAATGAATTACCTCCTCTCCTGGCACAATATACAAAAACACATTAAAATATGTATACCTTGTATATATAGCATACCTCACATTAGTGACTTCTCCTGCTAACATATGCAAGTCATTTTAGGAAAAATATCCATTAAAAACAAGACTACAAAGGATCATAACACAGGTACTGCACTATGCTGCTAGGATTTTAGTATTCTCTTATTTCTACTCTAAGAAAAGGTTTCATAACATTTTTTAACATGGGAACTCCTTTTTATAAATAGAGCTTTGTACAAATACACACTTCTATGGCCCTTTTTAAACTGTACTTATGACATAGATTGTAAAGATTTTTAAAAAAAGCACTGATAATTTAGCTGCAGTAGTTTATGCCTAGAATATAAGTGGGGCCTAGGATTTTTTTCTGGCTATCTTTATTTCTACAAAATGTACCATCTTATTAAATGGAGTCAGGATAATGAAAGGCTCTAACTGTCTTCTGTAGCTCCTTTTCTGTTTCTGGTTTGTGTTTGAAGACTGTTTCTAAACTGTGGAGAGGGAAGCAAGACACAGGTACACCTATGCATTCTCATACCAAACACCCACAAAGGCTTTCACAGTCATCCATACTGATACAAAATGCTGTAAGAAAGGCTTTCTCTCAAAATTTCAGCTCACATTATAAACAACCAACTGGGTTAGTGAAAACAAAAACACACCTTACAAATAGGATGCACACTGATACACTTATGCATTTCATTCAACCTAATAAGATTTTGTTGCAAGAACAACAAGTACATTACAGAAAAAAACCCTAAGAATATACAAGAAGACACATCCAAAAAGGGGGCATAGAGCAGTTTCCCTAGAAAAGCAATCATCATCATTGGAGATTTTAAAGTACACATCAATGGAAGATAAATATCAGGAATAACACAGGTGTAAGAATGCTGTTGGGACAAGATGACAAACTAGACAAGGCTAGTTCTTCAAGGCTCGCTGCAGCCTTACTTCCAAGGAGTTTATAACAGTAAAGTCTTTGAAGGAAGAGTAGCAGTGGCAACAGAAACAACAAATAAGGATAAACAATCCACACCAAGAACACATTTATCCTCACCAACCTTCATGCATATATCCTACAGAAACCACCTGCAGTTGCACAGCAAACTGGGAGAAACAAGCACGAGCAGCAGGCCAATTCTGCTCTCACACGTATGGGATTGCAGCACGCTGGCTCTTCATCAGAAGACATAGGTACACATCAAGAATTCCCCCAAGCAGAACAGTTCAAATCTGAGAAGGTGACAGTCAAATAAAAGGAAATAAAAAAAGCTGTTCCACACCTGCTTTGCTTTCAAAGCCATTTCCACTCATCTCTGCCAAGAAAGGATGTTGGGATGTTTCTAGAGTGTTTCCCCTGAATGAGGACAACTGCTGTTACATCACTTTGATTATAGGCTCTTTTTTTTAATGCATATGAGTTCCTAAATTACACTTTTCCCTTGACCTTATCCAACAGACTGCATCAGAGTATTAACTTCAATTACTATTAGTCACACCTACTGAAGAAACTAGTTCACATCTACATTCCCTATTAGCTTAATCAAAATTACTGCCTTTCTTACAATCTCTGCCTTCCTGCTAACACAAGCTATTTACCAGATAACCACAACAGACTTCTGTGATGGTCTCAGTTAAAATACTGGGAAAAAAATCTGCTAAATTACACTGCCTGATCATTAGTTCAGAAAATTGAATAAAATAGATCTCCCACTAATTTACTTGGAACTGATTCCTATCTAGCTAACATCTGCTGATCTATATTTATGAACCTAGAATTGCTTCTGTAATCATAATCATAATTTTGTATTCCAATTCTCTGAAAACTTCTCCAGTATTCCAAGGTTTCTTAGAAATCAGAATTACCAGACCAGAGACTACTTTGGACAACTGCGTTGAGAGTAAGTTATCTAGACACGATCATTTTCAAAGTTTATCCTTACTGGAGATGAACCAATTCCCTAGAAAAACCTTTTCAGTGTGAATACTTACACCTGTTTTCACTGGGCAGAAAACAAGTATTTCTGCAACATGTACTCCTAATGGCAAGTGCTCATCAACGTAGCATACTAATACCAATCTAACCAAAAAACACAGCAACATGACTTCCATTATGACTGAATAATTGTTCAAGGAAAAGAATTGCACATTTAAGTCAGATGGGTCCTCCAAATGAAATGTAGCACTTAGCCATGGCCATGCTACCAGACCTTGGAACTTTCATTTAAAGTATCCAAACCCACTGTTTGAAACAACCCCCTCATTTCCCATTGTAATGAGCTATCAGCACACCCACTATTAGTAACTCTGCCTTAAGTGAGACAGGCACATAAGAGGCACAGGACCCAGTACTAACACCATCACAGCTAATGACTGACCATAACCCCAAGCCTAGAGCAGTTGGTCCCTTGAGGATCTTCCCTGGCCGGTTCTACTGAAAACAGCACAGGTCTGACCCAATCTGCAGTGGTCACAGTTCTCAGTAACAGATGCTGCTGTACACTTCCAGAGGAAAGATCTGAAAACTGCTGGTTGAGAAGTTTATCTGTGTGTGGAGCCAAGTATTGGAAACACTGAGGATTTCTCTGACTCTGCTAGCTTTGACACATAACTTATTTATAAATTCTTAAAAAAAGAGACAAGAATTGTCTTTTTGTTTGTTTTCTTTTTAGTCAATCCAATAGTTTGTTTTATTTATTACACTCCTACAGTGCTTTAAATTGCGGTTTTCTTCATATGCTCACCCTCCAGAATGCAACACTCCTGGCAAAGCTACCCATGCTGAACTTTTAATTATTCAACAGCACAGACTAAACATTTACCTCTATTCTCCACAAAGCACATGCACTGCTACAGCCTATTCTTAAAGACAAAAATTTTAATAGAAGTATTTGTAAAGAATGCCTATTTTGAAACACGGCATTCAATTGCTTGGTGAAACCCTTTGGCAAGGATATTATGCATTCCTAGGAGGATTTAAATGAGTTTGCCGCAGAACAAAACCTGGGTTACGGATAGTAACTTGGATACAGTCACACACACACACACAAAAGAGAACATTCTCACTCCTCCTGATCCTTTTCCTTGAAAAACCACAACCATCAACATGCAAAGTCCGTTTTAATAAGATAATGTGAGGGGCTTTTGGGGAAGCAAAAAACTACTGATTGCAATATAGTTTCTACACCAAGTTAAACCTGTTTGTACTTCTCAAAACTACTATGGAATGTAAATTTGCAAAATCCTACAATAATTGAAGCTGCTAGTTTTAAACTGCCATTTGAAAATATAATTTTACATTAAAGAATTGTACATCTCAATTTGAAATTCAGCTCCTGATTTTTTAAAATATGATTTGAAACATGCTTGCTTAAAATAATTTCCCAGTTGTTCACTCAAATGTCAGTTTTCTGTTCAGCTTATGAGTAGGGCATCAGAATAAAGACAGGCCTTAACATAAAAAAAGAAATTTAAACCAGTCTCATTAAAACAAGGCTTCTCAGCATTCAGTTCCCATCTTCTAGGGAATCTTCATATACATGATAATTAGCTTCCTCAAAGGCTAAGGCTTAAATGTCATTTCTTTGTGTTGTAAATTCTAATTATTCATAGTAAATAAATTAGTGATACTCTTTTATTCCTTAAAGCAATGCAGAAGCTCGAACTAATTGTACAACTGGCAAAAATTAGGAGTTCCCAAAAAGGAAAGTAAAACTTCATTCTTCACATTCCAGTAGACTTAAAAAGGGGTCCACTAACACTAACGGGGAAAGGGCCAGTGACCTAGAACTTTACTTATGGTCCAAAACTATTAATGAAGTCTGAAGAATAAGGAGCAATGGGTATTCAAAATCCCAACTCCTGTGATGCAGCAGGAAAATGAATAAGCTGTGCTCTAATTTACTCTGACATGCAGCACATCATAGCTGCAGAAGCAGCATGTTTCAACAGACCATCTTTCAGGAGTCGCATTCTTGGGAAACAGCCGATTCCCGGGGATTCTCACACGACCTTTAGTTTAACAGCAAAATACTTAAGAAATTAAACTACATATCTTGCATACAAGACATGAGGAAAGAGTTGAGGGGGGAAGAACATGCTATTTAGCCTTATTTGAGGAGAAAACAACAGAATCAAGTGGACTTTATGACCACTCTAACACTATGATTATTGTTGAACTTTAACCCATCTGTAAATTTGAGATTATGGACACCATGGTTATCCACTACTGGAAAATGGAGACAATTTGAATATATCCCTTGATAAATTCCCTTGAAAAACTGTAAAAACAAAAGGCTTTTAAGCACCTCAATAGTCAGCTCTTGTTCCCCTGGAGCATTTTATAGACAAATAAAAGCATAATATGAAGCAATATAAAATGAAAAAATTATTTTGAGGCTTCCTCAGACTTGCTCAGATTTGGGGTCCACAACTAAATCAAGCACTTTATTCACAAACCAGCTGTTCCACAGCATTCTGATCAACAAAGCAAGAAGAGGGTTTATTTTTGCATTGTCTATGTACAAGCTTAATAACGGCACGACTAAAGAGTCAAATCAAAAGATGAAACTCATTTTCAACCTAGGAACAAAGAAGAACTTCATCACCAAAAAGTATATATCTGAGGATTCATACTGCCCATTAAGGGAAGCTTCAAAAACCCAATAAATTTCATTGGACATTCAGTTTAGAATTTGGTTTTCTGAATGGAAACCAAGGAAATAAAATACCATTCTTGAAAACATTAAGCTAAGTTATTCACAAACAGTAGTGTCATTCAGCTTTCAAAACCATCCTGCAAAAAAAAAAACAAAAAACAAACCACCATGCAAGGCATTGTATCACTAAACATACCTTAAAACTGAAAAAGAACATATATTCTTCTTACATTAGTGCAGTAAGTACTTTTTTATCAGCACAAAGGTGGCACATAGCTTTTATAAAGACAAGCACTATCAGATTAAGATATTGAGATCAATTTAAAAAGTTATTAAATTTTTCTACTAGTCAATAAATATTTAATGCTGTTTTCACATTCCAATTTAAACTATCTGCAACTGGAGAACAGATACATTTGTATGTGCATTCCATAATTCACCAAGACTATGAGTCTCCTAGATGGCTCTTGTAAGTAATACTATAAATATGTATTTATAGTATTTTAAAGTATAAAATATGTTATATATTATATATATAGTATTTAAATATTAAATATACATAGTATTTTAACTTTTTTATAGTATAATATTTTAAGTTCTTTAAAATACTATAAATATCTATCCAAATCAGCACTGAGTATTTTTGTTACTAGAAATACTTCTGATTGCAACTAAAATGCTTCAGTTTAAAAACTGAGGAACAACCTAAAAAATATTTCCAACTTAAAATTACTGCATTGGGCATATCATTTGTAGATCCATATTGATTTCATTTTTTGAAAGAACAGTTGAATTAAGCTGCCTAGGCCCCTAAAACATCTGGAAAGAAAAGGATCTGAGAAAAATGTAAACTTTTAGTAGGTTCTGAGGAAGTTACCTTGAGAAATAGGTAATCCTTTCCTTGTTTCTTATTCCTTAATAAAAAATAAACAACCCACATTCTCTCTGATATGTGTCTCATGACCAGTAACTCCAGCACGGAGAATGAAAAAAAGGACTTTTCTCACATATGCTTCAGCTCACTTACAACGAGGACTAAGAAAACCAACAAAAAAATTGCTTTATACTCCCTTTACTCCTTTTTAAAGATGATTAAAGTACAAAATCAGAGTAATTCCTGAAAACAGGAAATAAAGTAAACAGCAGGAAAAGAAACTAGAGCGGGTTTTTAGAGCAAGAGCACATGAAGAAGAAGACTCGGCCTGCTAAAGATGAAGTCAAGGAAGCAATTTAATAGCAACAGGGTGTCTGAAGGTTAGTTACAAAGATGATGGGAGCCAGGCTGTTCTCAGAAGCAGCAGATGATAAAGCAAAGGGTACAAAATGCATCAACTGGACACTAGGAACAGTATTTCAGTAAGAGAGCAGCAGCACGGCACTGGGTCAGGTAACTCACAGAGACAGTTGGAAACGTATCCTTGAAGACTTTCAAGCCTCAGAAACAAAACCAAGGCTGATCCAGGGCTGCTCAAAGTACTGCTCTGAGACTTCCAGAGGCCTCCTCCAATCAACATTTCTATGCATTTACAGAGCCAGTGAGGCTGATTGATTTATCTTTCATTCCCTGTCACCCATTTCCCCCTAAAGTGAAAAACTCAGGGTCCACTTGGCTTTTATTTTTCTTACATTTGGGCAACAATGAGATCAATACTGCCTTTTTGAGATGATTCAGGCAAAATGTTCTGTAATTCAAAGCCCAAGTGTAAAGAAGCATTCAAGCACAAGTCCAAAGATGCATCTAAAAAAATGTGCAGATGCAAACAATTTGGAAAAAAAAAGTCCACACTAACAATCATTTTTCAGATTTATCAGATGTATTTGAAAAGTTCTCCTAAAATATGCAAAGGAAAATTAAAAGTCAAAGTTTAGGGTTTTGAGACAGCCTAATGATTCTCTATTATTCACTAGGGGAATGAAGAAAGATGGACTGTTCAAAATGGACACATTTCTCTGGATAGCAGTATACTTCTTCCTGTAACATTTGCTAGAGTTACCCATGCCCAAAAAGTGAGCTGCCCTATACAAATGTACCTTTCCTGCTTCACTGTTCCAACTCTTACTCTACTGGCTACATAACCAGATACACATTAAAGCCACAATTCATATCACACACTATATGATAAAGACTATATATTGAGCAAAGGTGCTCATATCCACCAAATCCAATGAAGGTCAGCTTCCAATGGATTTGTGATCTGACAGTTCACTGAAATCAAATCAAAGTTGTCAAGATCAGAAATCTCTCTCCCCTCCACAAACTCTTGTCTGCTCCTTTCTCTTGGTACACTCACACTACATTTCCTTCTGCTGCATATTAGCTGGATCACTTCTTTCTATGGCCTTTCATTACAGAATTTGTAGCTTTTTATTACTGAGAGTGGCAACTTTCTCAGATTTAAGGAAAAGAAGTAATGGGACTCACGGATTAAAAGCTGAAGAGGAAAACCAACCACAAAAGCCCTGCTCATCTCCTATAAGAAAAGATATAATACGCCTGTTTGTCACACAGAGACTCTGCAAATCTTATTCCTTGTGTACTGCTGCATGATCTTGGTGAGAAGCTAAGGGATACACAGATGTAGCTTTTGACCGCCTTACAAAGTACCTTCTCAGGAGGATTCCCCAACCTTCCCCCTTCGATATGAAAGGGATATTTGATAATAACAAGTAAACTTCCAGTCAATAACTATAGTAGGCAGTAGCTGTACTAATGAAGGCCATGATGGAAATTGGTATTTGAGCAAAATTAGGAACCAAAGACAAAAATAATTAAATTTTCTGACCATTTCACAGCAGCGTAAAATAAAATCAGTAAAGTCTGACTTGGAAATTACAGCTGCCTTCAAATTAAGCTCAAGTAAAGAAAGCACACCCTTGAGTATATTTTAATTTTATTCAGTTCTCAAAACAAACTACACTTAGTCCGCCTACCAGACATTAACATCTGGAAGTGGTGTGCCCATTTCTGGTACAGTATTCTACCGCAGATACAGCACGGAGATTTTTCACTGTAAAAGCTTCACACCTTTTCCTCTTGCTATTTACTGTCAAGAGGCAACAATCAAAGGACGTTTTATGGGGATAAAACAGGTAGCCGCCAAATGTCGGAAATGGGTAAGCAGCCAAAACAATTCCTTGTGTCTCATTACAGGCCCATTTAAGTATCTTGTAGCAAAAGACACTAAAGCTTAAAACAAAAATTCACAAGTCTTCACTTAGCTCTGTGGTTCTCTTTCCAAATGCTTTAAAACAGTTGAGCAGAAATTGTTCCCCCTTGCTATCTTTTGTCCAGGTTTTGGTGCTGTTGCATCACGACATACCCACAAGGAGTAAACTGCTCCAACACAGTAGCGAGTTTAAATGTAACATGACTGTACTGACTGAATTCCTAGCAAATTCTTCAAGTCCTGGGTCAGTTAATTACAACAGCAGGTTTCTAATTACATTTCAACAAGAACTGATTCAATCATCATTTTCAAGTTCAGCATTCCCTAAAAATCAAGGAGTTCAATCCAACTGTGTATAAAACACTCTGACTACTAGATTAAATATTTAGAGGACAGGATTATGTTCTGAACAATGAAAAGAGCCTTCTGGAGATAAATGGCTTTCTACAAATCCACCTTTCAAGGACAGCTCCATCTTTTGAAGAGGATTGATCTTGAAAGTAAAAAGCACTCATCTATAAACTCATTTAAATTATAAGCAGCAAATGCATTTAAGCAGAAAATAAGCACATTCTTGCAAAGCTTCCCAATTAAAAAAAGAAAAAAATACAAGAAACTAAACATCCATGATCACACTTCCACAGACTTTCAGAGGTGTTAAAACATTTGACAAAAAGAACAAAGAAAAAAAATCCAAGCAGCAGCAGCAGCAAATGCTGATTTTATTCAAAAACCAAACCATTCCACGACTAGTCAAACTGGTTTTTAATTTAAAAGCAAAATACATGAAACACACTTTTTTATCCCAACACCAGTAGTTCTGAGATCCCATGTTAACACATCGTCTGCCCTGGGTGAAGTATATTCAAGCATCTGCAAAATACCCCTCTTCCTCTTGCCACATTCCCTGCTTCCCCTCCCCACTTTTTCAGCTAATACTTTGACATTACTGGCCTCACTAAACTCAATCCTGCAAATTCCTGACATTCACGTCTTCTTAATCTGAAACGTAACTTGAGGAGATGGTTAACATTTGACCTTTGCTCTACCTCAGACATACCTGGAGACACAAAAAAAGTCCAAGGCATGCAATATACATTCACAGCCTGAAAGGACATTTTATTTTAAAGTTCCCAGCACACAATCTTAAAAAACATCAATCCATTAAAACTTCAAAAGATAATTTGATAAAAATTTCCCTACAAGCATAGAGCTTTGCATAAACATTACAAACTTGTACCGAGAATGAAGACATGAAGGAATAAATATGAAATAAATCCCTAGAAGCATACACCCAGGAGGAGTTATGGTGAAATTAAGAATTAAATTGCTACCACAACTAATGAAAACAGTCAGTCTCATTTAATTAAATTGAATACTACACTAGAGAATGAAAAACAATAAATCATACATTGATTACAGAAGTGGACACGGTACCTAACAGGCTATTAAAAAAATTAGTCAGAAACAAATTACTAAGATAAATGGAGGGTGAGGCTACAAAAAAAAAATCAGAAATAAAGCAACCAGGTATTTTGCAAAACAGAAAATGTACCTGCTTGCTCTAAATGAAGCCAAACAAAGGCTCAAATACCAGCTCCTCTACCCTTTTCTTTTCTCATCTTTAACATGAAGTTTTAAAACTGAACTTTAAAGATTATTTTAGCTTTTATCCACCCTCCTACTTTCCTTCATTATACACATACACAAAAGGACTTTTGAAGATTGTTAGCTACACTTTAAATTGGTGTTAATTTAGTGAAGTTTTTCATTGATGTACTTTGGGAAACAGATTTGCTACAAATTAAATACTCTCAGTAATCAATAAGAAATGATGTATTGGTATAAAATGCTTTTACCTTGAATGAACTTGTCAGGCATATAAGCTTCACATCCTTTCACCTCTTAATTGCTGGAGTATGTTATCGCCAGTATCTGGCAGTGCCAGAATTTTGAGGGAAGAAAGAAAAGAAAGAGCTGGCATACCAGGGATGAACATGATTGTTTAATGAGCTGGTGTCTCTTTGCTAGAATACAGTCTCCATTTGCTGTTATCTCTATCTGCTTCAGGCATTTTGTTTGTCATACAGTTAAGGCATGACTGAACATGCCATTTTAAGACTGTGCTTGTTAAATAAAATATGTGGCTACAACTGATAAAGGAAATGTCCTCTTACAGACATGATGTATGCCACCTAAAATTTAAGTCAAGTTCTTAGAGGCAAAAAAAAGTAAGAAAAGGTGATTACTTTTCTTTTGCTCTCAAGAAATTCTCTTTTTCACTTACAATTGTGCCTTTCAAATCAACTTGTACCAGCAGCTGCTAACACATGAAAACACTGACTAGAAAATTCCTAATTTTCTCAAGAGTACAATATTTTAAGGAATGTATCTCCATAACTACAAGCCAAGTAAACTGCAAAAGCTTTGTTTTCAAACTAGCTTTCTTTGGACGTAAAATAAAAAAGGAGCAAACAGAAGACATTATTTATAGTCCTCTTTGGCAGGGCTGCCTATCACAGAGAAAACATGTCCTTCCTGGGACCTGTAGCTGATTCAAAACCAAGACCTTTCAAATGAAACCAACTGCACTTACTTTGGTTCAAGCCTAGATGCAGAGCTGAATTTGGAGTCTGGTGGCTATCCCCAGGCACAAACATCTGTGACCTATCACTGGATTCTCCAAGCTCCTTTGTCTGGACAGGCAGCTCCCCATCTCACCCAGCACACTCTCGCACATCCCACTCAGTGTACTTGGGTCCCCAAGCCAGCACCACTCCCTCTGAGGTTACCTCTTACATCCTATCATCTATGAAGTTCATGGAGTGCTGGCCTACAAATAGTTCATACACACAAAGTCAGCTAGAAAAATATGGTCCTGGCTAAGTTCCAGATATAGGGCAGCAGCTGTAATCCCTGATGGCAACCCCTTTATGGCAGTACACATCCAGTACAATTTTAGGGGATTCACTCATGGTTAATGAATGCAGCTTTCTAATAAACAGTATCCAAGCAAAAGAACCATCCCTGCACAAACGACAGAAAAATCTGAATTCTGTAAGTTGAATAACAGTAGACGATAACAGAAAAAAAAATCCACTTAAAACTGTGGAAAAATATTTTACAGGCCTTACTTCCTTCTTGCTAATCAACTTCTGATGCTGAACAAATGCTAGTGCAGCCACAGATCCTAGTTCATGCAGTCCCTCCAAGCTTCCACTGGAGTCCTGCTATGCAGAAGCAATGACCGCGGCAAACAACCAAACAGGAAAAAAAAGAATCTTTAGTTTTTTTCAGATTTAGATCTCTACCCTGACCTATTGGTTGCATAAGTGCTACTAATTCAATTTCACTGGGAAGTGAAGAGGTTTATTTAAAATAGTAATTTTAAATACTGGCTCATACAAATGTAACCAAACTAATTTTCACATTTAAGCTTAGATTCATACACATTGATATGAACAAAAGTTTTGCTCACCTGTGTTTTAAGAATAGCTGTAACATACCTTCCATTTCAGAACCTATAATTAAAAAACAAGGAATATACAACTTGACTGGAATATACTTTTTATTCTCTCTTCTGACACTCAAATCCTGCTGCTCTACTTTCGCTTTGTCATGTGCTTACCTCTTTTTTCCAATACAAGTTTTGTCTATCCTATATTTGTTTGCACAGAATCACAGAATCACTAGGTTAGAAGAGACATTCAAGACAGAGTCCAACCCACCCCTAACACCACAACTAAACCATGGCACTGACTGCCACATCCAGTCTGTCTTTAAACACATCCAGGGATGGTGACTCCACTGCCTCCCCGGGCAGATCATTCCAACACTTCATCATCCTTTCTGTAAAAAACTCCTCCTAATATCCAACCTATATTTCCCTTGGCACAGCTTGAGACTGTGTCCTCTTGTTCTGGCAGCTGCTGCCTGAAGAAAGAGACCAACCCTCACCTGGCTACAACCACCTCTCAGGAGGTTGTAGAGAGTGATAAGGTCACCCCTTGAGTCTCCTTTTCTCCAGGCTGAACACCCCCAGCTCCCTCAGCCATTCCTCACAGGGTTTGTGTTCCCAGCCCCTCTCCAGCCTCGTTGCCTCCTCTGGACGTGCTCAAGCATCTCAAGGTCCTTCCTGAACTGAGGGCCCAGAGCTGGACACAGCACTCGAGGTGTGGCCTCAGCAGTGCTGAGCACAGGGGAAGAATGACCTCCCTGCTCCTGCTGGCCACACCATTCCTGATCCAGGCCAGGATGCCCTTGGCCTTCTTGGCCACCAGGGCACACTGCTGGCTCATGTCCAGCTGCTGTCACCAGCACCCCCAGGTCCCTTTCTGCCTGGGCACTGTCCAGCCACATCATCCCCAACATTGCAGGGGGTTATTGTGGCCAAAATGCAGGACTCAGCACTTGGACTAAATGTCATTTTGGAGGTGCTGTGGAAAACGAAGGGAGAATCCAGCCATACAGCCACTGCAGATTTAAAACAGTTAACACTTATGCAACCCTGCCTGGTTTTTCCCAGCATTCTTCAAAAACGTTTATCTCAGTCTCTGGATTATGAAGAAATGCAAAAGGCTTTATAAATACCATTTCATATGTAAGTATGAGCACTGGATACAGCATGCATTCAAGAGACCAAAAATTAAAACAAAATTAAGATAAAAACAAACCTATCAACAGCACAACAGAAAATCACCTCTGTTTAGTGAGCTTTTTATTTATCATGTTCATCAGTTCTCTCCAGACACACCAACAGATTGTCTCTTCTAAAGTTTATCTATAGTTAACTTTCTTTATCATCTGCTTTTTTAAATATCAGGATATTTGTAATCTTTGTTGAAGTTCTGTAATGTATTACAGGATGGACACATGTTGAATTTATCCTTTGGTTTAGCCTTTTTTGTTATTTACTATGACTTCAGTGAATCTACTAAACTACTCCTCAGTTTCTGCCTCAGGATAAAAAATCCAAGCATATTTAAAGAAAGATTTTTTTCAGGTATATTTTAAAGGGACTGTCTTGGTTTGGAAAGACAGGTATCTATCAGGGAAAACTGGAGTTTCCCTTGGAATGGAGAATGTAGAAACTCTCTCCCTTCAAATTACTACAATTTTGCAACTAGGAGATTTCAGGCAAAAATATGGGAATAGGAATAATAGTTCTTTACTAGGAATATTAAAAAATACAAATGTAGTAGTACAAACAAACAAACAAAAGTCCTAGAAAACCCTGACACAGTCAGAGATATAACCTGACACCCTGTTGTCAGGGTGTTGGAGGCAGTCCAAATAAGTCTTCCTGGAGTAACAGATGTTGTTCTGTGAAGTAGAGATGATCCTGTAGAGAAAAGGGTCCAGTGCTGGCGAGATGGGTCCGGTCTTCCTATAAGAATCCAGTGGAAAACCAGCTGAATTAATGTTTGGGATTGCAGGTTTTATCCCGGTGGAAAGGCTCTGGCTCCTCCCACTGGGTGGAGCATCTCCCAATGGAATGAGGTGATGTTATCAGTCATGTGAGAGGCCTTAAATGGCCCATTCACAGGTGATGTCCCACGGAGGAGGATGGATGGAGGAGATAAGAAGGCACTGCCATATCTGGGGTTATCAGCTGTCCCATTAACACAAGGCATCCACCCTCTTCCCCCTTAGAGTTACAAGAGATGCAGAACAATATCTCCCAACTGACTTCAACAGATGAAAATAGAACACACATTTTTGGCTACATTTTTCAACGCAAGACAGGGACAGAAACCATTCCACTCTGTCAAAGTGGTACAAAAGCTATTCTTCTTAATATTGCTCCTTCCAAACTGAGATCTGACACACAAACCTCAAGCCCAATCTGCACTGATTTAAAAACAAGTCTACTTATGCAATGTAGTGGCAAGCCCACAAAACACTCTTAGAAGTGGGAAGCAACACTGACATCCAAAGGTCTGAGAGTCAGCTTGAACATCACTGTATCACATCTGCATACCCACATTTTGCATTATTTCCAGATGGAGTCAGGTAAAGTCAGCATGATTTATTAACCACAAGTTCAGCAGTGCACGAGCACCATCCTGGTCCTTCCACATTGATCCAAGGAGGACCTCAAAACAGAAGAATGGCTATTCTCAATCTAAATTAGTAAACTGTAGGGATGCTTAGACTCGTCGTAATGGGATAGATATTAACTGATAGCTTGCACAGTGTAGGTACTCCAGGCTTCAGATCTCATTTTCTGGTCTCTCTGCTCAGGCCAACAGTAAGTGATGAAAGCTTTAGAACATACAAACAACCTCCAAAACATTCTAAACAAATAGACCACAAAAAAAATTATGGAAAATCAAAAAGGGAAGCAGAATGGTAGCTGGGGGGATACTTCATGCATACAAAAATAAATCAACAGTTCCATTTCCAAATTCTTGGTTTGATTCTGAAACATTCTTGCATCTCATAAAAAATGTAATATGCTATGAGAAGTGTTTTTTTGTATTGAGCTGCTTAGCAACACCTGCATTTAAATAGCCTCTGGGTAACTTTGACAAAAACTGATCTGACAAGCCCCATTTTTTTAAATGAAAGGAAGAAGCAAGCCCACAAATGGGATATATTAAAACATACATTTATGGTTTAGCTTAAAGAAGATTGTCAGATAAGGAGATGCTCCTCAGTTGCTGCCTCAGGCTAAAAATCACGCCTGTATTTTGCTGTAGAAGTCAACTGCCTGAGGTGCAGTATTTCACACAAGGTACTTCACACAATCCACATCACCTTCCAGAGGATACAAGGTAGCTTTAAGTGCACTCAAGTTTGTTAATTTTTAGCTTATTTCTATTTTCACAAAATTACATGTAGGGTTTCTATGTCTTTCTAGCCAGTACAGACTTTGTTCTTTTTCAATTCTATTAGTAATAGATCAAAAGAGTAAAGAAATAAGCTGAATAGGAAATTCTTTGACAGATGTGTTAGGACCAAGGAAATTCTATCTATGTCATTCAGAAATGTCTGAATGCAGGTACCTAAATATTTGGTTGTCAAGTGCAGGTCCTTCATTTAATTGTTAAGAATGCTCAAAGTGCCCAATTCCAATATACTTGATTGGAATTTTTTATCAGAGTACTCAACACACCACATATATGCTTCTTAAACATTCAGCTGTAGAATTCCACCTCTGAAAAACCACCACATTTCTGAAATTACTACAGTCTTTACTACCTTTGTGAAAGAAATGTGACCATTTTCTAGGCTCAAACATTTTGAAAAACAATGACAAATCATTAACTAATAATTTAAGCTCCAAACATACCCTTTACCCCTTCTCAGCATAATACAGCATGAATGAATGTAATTTAAAATGGGAAAAAAATAATGTAGACCATCTCAATTCATCATATATTCACCTATTTTTCCAAATGAATAAAACCAAAGGACTGCTCTGTCAAATGTCTCTACACTCAGTTAAATATTTCAGCATTTCTCAGCATTTTGCAGATGTTTTTAGCTTTTGTCTAATGGAAATGCCAATGTCATACAATCGTCCTTTGAAGTACCATGTTACAGACACACACACAGAATCTTCCATCTTGGAGTTAGTGCATTAATTTAAAGAGAACTTTTTACAAAAGGACATCAGAGCTTTTACAGGAAGGAAAAAATGGTAACCCTAAATATGGCTGTGTAACAGAAGTTATCAACTCACTTAGTACAGGTCTAAACCATAATTTTCAACAGGACCAAGCACTTTCATGCTTCACTCCAATTTCCACATTCCAAAATACCTACATCTTTACTCAAAAAAGATCTTACTCAAAATTACTCCTCAAAAGAAAACAAACTACAAATAGATAAAGATAAGCTTTTGACTTTGTGTTCTAGAGGCACTTATAGCAGCTACCAGCTTCAGGAAAAAATACAAATTAAGTAGTACCTGTGAAAAGATAATAGTTACTAACCAGTACAAAGAACAGAGCAGTCATGCATGAAATCTTTGCTGAGTTCCAGGCTGTTTTCCTACATTCTGAAGAACGTGTATCATACAAGACAAAATGAGAGTTTAATCAGTGAACAGAGGTATGAGTAAGGTACTGCCAAGTATTGTTTTCTGATCAGAGATCAATATGATTTTTGATACCAGACTTTGAAAACATGAAGTCAGGGTCCTATTTCAGATTGGATTTAGTCTATGAAAGTTAATAAGCCTCATGAATTAAAAAAAAAACACACACACACACACACTCCATCTCAATCTGTGAGTAACAGCCTGGGACACAGACTACAAGCACAACCACTGCCAAACTTCAAACAGCTAAGGCTAAAAAGGTACTGGCATAATTCTGGCTGGGCAAAGCACTGCTCAACTGATCAATAATAATTCTAAGGTCAACTCGCAAAGACAAAATGTATCAAAGAAATTGAAACTATACTTTGTATCACTGATTACTCTGTTCATTGCATCTTGGCAGAAGTATTCAGACTAAATTTGTTCTAAGAGCAGACCAAGAGTTCCTAGAGCTCTTTCGAAACAACTGCTCACTCTATATTGTTTGTTTTACACTTTTTTGATGTTCACATTGTTTAATAATCTGAATCTGAGTACCAGAACGTTAATCAGCTCCTAAACTCTGCAATAAAGGTAATCTTTTAGAAGCTCAACAATCCTGAGGATATACAGAGTAACTAGTGAACAGGGATCATGATACAAAGCTAACAGATACCACACTGAGTTTCTGCAGAGAAGAGAAGGAAATAATCATAGAAAGCTATCTCATCATATTGGAGAGCTCTTAGAAATGTGGACCTTGCTGTCAGCTGATGTTTTGTTTGCTAACAATTTCCCCAAGTTGAAAAGGAGACCGAATTACTATTTTGCACATAAATTCATGTTAATTTCTGTCTATTTAGCCACACTGATATGGTGTTACAAGTCTTTGAGATGGAAACCGCCAAGTGGCTAGAAAACTATTTCACAGGAAACACCAGAAAACATTTGTGCAGACTTTTTTCCTATGTGTCTGATTATGGCCATGGTAGGAGCAAGACACTGAGCAAGGGGGCTCTTTAATAAGATACACTACAATTACTCTTATTTTATTGGTGTACAGAGAGGAAAAATTAAGCTAAAGAGCTTTACAAATTAAATCCACTTTAAGTGCATACAGTGGGCAGAGACAATCCAGATGAGTGCAGGTTTCAGATTCCATGTTCCTACAAACACTAAACTGCATATTGCATGGAAAACAGTTCCTAAAATATGTACCAATACTACAGTGGACAAGTAGGACATGCACAAGTTCGTATAATTCACAAAAATAAGTAGCAGGGTCAGAAAGTCCTGAGAGGAGGAACAGTGAAAGAGGGGAATTCCCTGTTACTGCTTCCTTGGCTTCTGCCTACCACTGTGGTCTCTCATCACCTCACAGTTGTATGTGGCTTAGACAGCACACATACAATTACCTGTTACTTCACAACACTTTTTCCACATCTGAGTGCTGCATGCATTTTGCCCAACTATCTGCCTTTGTACCTCAAATCTTGTTATATCACCTATTTCTGCAACTAAAGCCTGTCTAGATTGTTATTCTTCAAAAAAAACCAAATCTATGTTTTTTCCAACTGTCCCAGGCAGACACTAAGTATAGACCTAGGCCCTTTGCAATAGTGCACGGCAGGAGACAATAGATGTAAATTTAAAGGACAGACCAAAGGAAAGGAAAACACTTTCATCTCAAGGACAGTCACGTTGCAGTAGCATCGCCCAAGGAAGCTGTGAAGACTTCATCCTTGGAGATTTTCAAGATCTGACTGGATGCAACAAGGTTGAATTAAAGACCTCCTGAGGTTCCTTTCAACCTTAATTACACTTAGAGTCAATACCTACACAAAGAAAATACCCAGCAATACCCCGAACTATGCTTCTCTAAGTCTCTCACCTACCAAAAAGCTTCTGACTTAAGAGATTCGAGGCATCAGTCTCTTACTTAGGTTTCAGATCAAGAAAAATCAGTGAAATACTGCACAAAACACTGTGCGAAGCCCATACCTAGCACTCTGTTTGCTTGGGGTTTTTTTGTTTTTGTTTTTTTGGGTTTTGTTTGTTTGTTTGTTTGTTTTTTTTTGGGGGTTTTTTTTGGTGGGTTTTTTTTGGGGGGGGGGTTTTGGTTTGGTTTTGGGTTTTTTTTTTGTATTTTTGTTTGAAGATGAGTAATAGTTGAGAGTTAAGATAGGTAAAAATTGCAGATAGCACTGCATTACTTTTGTTTCTCTGAGGGTTTGTGTTTTGGTTGTTTGTTTTTTTTTTTTAAGCTTACCTTAACTCAGGATAATATTCTTGTATTTTGTACCAAACATAGCTGCATCTAAGATGATGTGACTAAAGCACGGTAAGACTATACAACAGAGTTGAAGATAAGATTTCTAGATTGAAGATAAGATTTCCTTCTGGAGAAGGAGAGACCTAAATGTTTCATTCAGTTCTTCACAGCAACATGCAGATCAAACATAGTAAAATCCTGAAATAAAACATCAGGGCTGTGGTTTTTATTTTAATTTCCCATGACCTTGTATAGCACAGAAAATAAATCATTCATTTAGTCTTATAATTGAAAATCTTTAAATACACAACTCCAACCTTGGGGGAAAAAAGTTGCAGAGAAAAACCACACATGAATTTACACTTATGTAATGAATGTAAACTAGATACAGTTTGAAGAACTCAGAACAAACTTGTATGGAACTAATTAACAGTGGTCCTTCCAACTTGCCCTCAACCAAGACCCCAGGTCCTTTTCCACAGGGCTGCTCTCCAGTGTCCATACACCCAGGGTTGCCCCATCCCATGTGCAGAACCCAGCACTTGCAATTGTTAAACTTCACAGGGTTGGTGATTGCCCAGCCCTTTTATTTGTCCAAGTCCCTCTGCCTCCATGGCAATCAACAGCTCCTCCCAACTTAGGGCCATCAGCAAACTCACTCAGCATTCCTTCAAGTCCTGTATCCACTTATGAAGGTGTTCAAAAGCTCAGGGCCAAGGACGGATCCCTGCAGAGCCCCACTAGTGACAGGTCACCAGCCTAATGTAACCCCATTCACCATAAGCCCTTGCTCACAGCTGCTCACCCACCATGCGATGTGTTTATCCAGCTGTGCGCTAGACATTTTGTCCAGAAGGATCCTGTGACAGATATTATCAAAAGCTTTACCAAAATCCACAAAGACCACAACAGGCATCCACTTATCAAATGGGGAGTCACCTTATCAAAAAAGGAAATTCAGTTTGAGAAGCAGGACTTGCCCCTCATGAACCTGTGCTGGCTGTGACCCATTACTACATTGTCCTCAAGTGTTTCTCAATAACTCCCAACATAATCCTCTCCATAATTTTACCAGGAACTGAAGTGAGACAGAGACCTGTGGTTACCGTGGCATCCTTCTGGCCCTTCTGGAAAATTGGGGCATTTATCAAGTACCAGTCAATTGGGACCTTTCCAGATTTGCTGAGACCATTAAAGAATCATCAAGAAAGGTCTTGTGATGACATGAGCCAGCTCTTTGACTACTCTTGATGAACACCATCAGGTCTCACAGACTTCAAGGGATTCAGCTGGAGAAGCAAATCCTCACAAGACTGGGGTTCACTGAGAGTTTATCAGTCTCACAGTCATGGTTCTCCAGCTCAGGGCACTGGGACTCCAAGAGGCCACCACCAGTGTTGAAGACTGAGGAAACCATTAAATGTCTCAGCTCTGCCTACGTTCCAGTTTGTGAGGTGACCATCCTCATCACATACATATATTATTTCCACACTGTCTTTTGCTATTAACATACTTTTAAAAGCCCTTTTTACTGTCTCCCACAGTTCTGTCCAGCTTTAATTCTGATTGAGCTTTAGCTACACAAATTTCCTCCCCACAGAGGTGAAACAGCATCTTTGTAATTCTCCTGTGTCCATGAACGTTGCTTCCATTGGACATACATTTTCCTTTTTGCCTTAGCTGCAAAAGAAGATCCCTGCTCAAACAAGTTAGCCTTTTGTCTCACATGCTTGACTTCCAACATTTTCAAATTACCTGCTCCTGTACTCTTAGAAGGTGGCACTTCAGTGACCAGCACTATTAGACCACAGCACCTTCAAAAGCATCTTCCCAAGGGACCTTTTTCACCAGTTCCCTGAGCAGCCTGAAGTCTCCTCTCATGTCCATTTTAAACTTGATCACTTCATGGTCACTGTGGCCAAGTCAGCCACCAATCACTCCACTCCACTCACAAGCCCCTCTCTGATGAAGGCAACAAATCAAGAAGGGCACCTTTCCTAGCCAACTCCCTCAGCACCTATATAAAGAAGCTACCATCCAGGTATCCTAGAAGTCTTCTGGACCTGTTTGTACCATCTGTGTGGTGCTCCCAGTTACCACCTGGCAAGTTGAAGCCCCCCATAAGAACAAGGGTGGCTGATCTACAGGTATCCCTTAGCTCCCTAAAGGATAGTGCTGTCAGTGCTGTCATCCTGGCTGGGCTGCCCATAGAAGACTTCCACAATGAAGTTTGTCCCTCCTCAGCAACTCTCAACTGTGCCATTGCCAACTCCAAGTTCCATGCATTCCAGCCCCTCTATGATTTATGTCACCTCTTCACCTCACCTTCCCTACCTGATGTCTCCTGAAGAGCCTGGAACTGTCCATTTTAACAGTCACAGGACTGATCCCACCAGGTTTCACTTATGTTAATGATGTCTGGGACTAAGGAAGCTCCCCTTGCTGTGTGCATTGGTGTAGGAACATTTCAAGTGCAGTTCATTGTAGCCAACAACTCATGGGGACGACTGAAGGACCTCGTGAGCATACAGTCCATCAAATTTTGCCATGTAGTTCCATTGCTTATCACAAGGAAACCTGGTTTTCTCCCAGGCTTACCAGTGATAAGCAACAGTATGGGCACACCGGGTTTGGAAGGTACACACACAGCAATTTACAAGCTGCTACACAGATTCTGGGATTGAAAGTTTTCCAGACTTTTAAGTTTTTAATAAACTTAGTTGTGATTATCTTTTTGGCTAAATAACTTCCAGTACCTAGCTATGTCAGGATATTAAAGCATACTCTTAAACTAAACAAACTTCAAGGATAAGCCTGTCATGTGCTAAAAAAAGATGGAAAAGAAGAAAATTTGAACAGGTATTCTCAGGAGACTTGGTAAAAATCAGAATTCACAAAGGTATTAACAGCAAAACAAACTGGGTATAAACAATATCAATACAATTCTTTCATCAGAACCTGAAAATGCTTGTATTCACCCTGCCACATCTGAAGGAAGAACCATGAAGAGAATCCTAGTAAGATGGGTTCACTACACAAAGCTAGCAGGAGAATGGTCTAACCTATCATGAATGGTTGTCCAGGTCAAATAAATATATTTCAGACTTTCATTATAATACTACATCTGCATGAATGGTAAGGGTATCAGTCAAATGCAGGGGTTTTTTTCTAGTACTCTGAATAACCACTTATTGAGGCTCTTTTTCCCCATCACACACAAAGAGAAACAAGTTGTTTTACAGCACAACAGATGTTAGACAATGGAAAGACACTACCTCATTAAGATATAACAAGACACTTTAATCCTCAGGTAAGGGAATCACTAAGAAAGATAATGCTGAAGGCAAACTTCTAATCAAAACAGCTCAACAGCTAGTACAGGATTCCACTCCTCTCTTTAATTTCCAGCCATTCAGAGGAGGAGTTCAATCTCTTAACAACACACACAGTAATTGCTATGCCTGACACATGTAGTACTTCAATTTTCTTTACGTTTTTCCAACTGGAACACAGCGACTTTCTGTTAGTCTCCTCAGCTGAGCACACTGGACTTCTCTAGTAGCAGGAACTCTCTTTCCCCACAGAAAGCACTCCCTGCTCTGCTTACATCCAAGGCTGTTGCTCAGTGCAACACCTACCAAGCACCACACATGCAGTGCCTTCTAAGCACACAGGCAGACTCCTGACAGGAAGCCATCAGTGGGGTTGCAAGAAGCGATATCCTTACAGCTGTTCCTAAGACAAGAGATGAGCACAGACTGGCTGAACATCCTTTGCAGAGTCAGTATTTGAATCACGCCTACCTTTTTCTCCAGTATTTCCCATGAACAGGTCAGGAGACTGTCGTGTCTTGCGTCTGGCAGCCTCAGGTACAAAATACACAGATCAGTGTTCCTTACACCTTTTAAAATCATTCATCACCCTGTTATTAACAAAAGAACACTTCCCAACTTAGATGACTTCCATCTGGTTAAGTAAAAATGTAAGCTTTATATATACTGCACAAATTCCATAAAACCCAGCTATATAACTGTCCTTCCTAAATGAATCAAGATTTTGATTATATATACACCTTTTTTTTAAGAAGTAACCATAAAAATATTTGTTATTCTCCTTTTTGGACTTCAGAAAAGAAAAGAAAAACCACCGAAAAACACAGCTATACCAGCATAATCCTCAAATATAATGCTACAGAAGTAAAGCTGCAGTTTTACCAGTGCAGCTTGGTTTGCTTGGAGCCAGACATAATTATTATAACAATACAAAACATAACTCTCACCCTACATGTGGATCCTCACAAAGCATTGTCAGTGAATAATTGGAGCTCTGTGTTTCTTAAATAGGCACTAGCACAACTGTAAATAAGAAAAATGCTGCAAGTAAACTCAACACTTGCATCAAGTGAGTACCTGCAAACAGAGAAACACATTCCAAACATAATTAAAAATGGTTATAAAATTTAGTTTTTAGGGAAGGAAACATACACAGTAATGATAATTGCATATAATTCAATTACTTTTTACAACCTGAAGAATTGTTATGAATCAACAAAACCCAAATCCCACAGTACTTAATATTTATCCAACTTTCAAGAAACTACTTCACGGTTGCTGAAAGGAAAAACATTGTGTTTCTGAAGCCAAAAGACATTTGACTTTTTTCAAAAGTCACCAGAATTAGTGCTGAGAAGGTAAAAACCAGCCTTTACTTTTATCATGGTGGTCTCTAAATGCAAAGCTTTGTCAACTTCCAACCTGTCACCATCTGTTTTCACAGCTTCCACTATGGTTTCTGTCCTCCACAAACATCTATACAAAACACACTTGAGACACAGAACTCTTTATGAACTGGCCCTAGTACGTTCCCATTGAACAGGAGAGAAATTAATCATCAATGAGTAATCTGCTAACATTTTTCATGCCTGTTTCAAGATAACTGAGACAACACAAACTTTTCTTATTCTGCCACCTTTCCTATCAATAAATTCTCCAGCTGCATTGCAAATGAAATTAAATCCTGCTTCTTTTGGGCAAAACCTATTTTTGTATTCAGTTTTGGGCAGAAAAGCTTTTAGACACTTTTTGTCTTCTAGGAGTGCATGTTTTCAACAGGTACCTATTTTAATTTCAGAGGATCTTACTTGTCTCCACCACAGTGGCATGATGATCATAAAAGGGAGATATTTAGCAAACAATGTCTACTTCATTCTTACAAAAATTATTTTATTGAAAAAGAAGACAGTGAAATATCCTGCAAAGTTCTAAAATAACATGTCCTGAGAAGTAATTTTAAAACATACACCATGAAGAGCTACAAGTGCTAAAATTCAGTGTGTACTACTGCCAAGTCACTATGTATGGCACAGTAAAGCTATGCTTAGCATCTAGTGAGAAAGACAGCAAGAAACTGGAGTGTTGCAGATTACTCCAACAAGCCATCATCTACATCACAGCCTTCTTTTGTCTGAGAACTTCAGCTGACCAGGTTGAATCAATACTTCAGAACATTTTCTCATGACTACAGAGCTGTATGAAAGACATGGCAAGTAAATAGTCTGCAAAGCATTAACCAGTAAGTAGACACTCACATTTGACACTGGAGACTGTTTTTGAAGCTGTTCACTACCAGGAATGATCTAGTGTTCCCGAGCTAAACAATTCTTAGGAATGCATGTGGCAATGAATAAAAGCCTTTAAGAAAGGTGAAATACAGAAAAGAGATAGCTCTGCATAAGTATATGCTGGTTAAAAAATGCAACACTTACCAGTAGCAAGCTTCCCCAATAACACCTTGTACAATAGTTATCTACAGTTATTAAAACTTGACCCCAAAAATGTGATGAAATGCTTAATTGCTAGTTATAGAAGCAGTTAGTACAAAGGTACAAGAAGTTTCCAAGAAGCACCAACACATGGTGACACTCAGAAAAGTTTAGGCCCTCAAAAGTTTAGGTAGCAGGTGAAAACTCGTTTCTCAATGCCTAAATATGTTACCCTTAATAAAGATACCCTTAGAGATGCAGCAAATTCAAACACAGGATTCTAACAGCTGCTGAGCAAGGGACGTGTTTTCCTGGAAAGCAAGACATATTTTGAATAATACTTTAACAAAACAAATAAACAGAAACCCCAACCACCACCAAACTCGCCAAACTAACAAACCCCAAACCACCGAAAAACTACCACAGGAACAGTAGTTCAAAAAACTAGTTCAGAAAATGTTAGTCTCAAAGAGCAAAAAGAAACCCACTGCTCAAAACCAACCAATTAACAAGAGTATAACTAGGGACAGGGTACACAATGGAGACCCCTAAAATATGTCATATAACCCCTGCTGCAATGTGCAAACCCATTACTGACTGGGTTAGCACTAGTTCATTTAGAGAAGTAAAGATGCAGCATTCTAAGGTTCCTATAAAAGGCACAAAGGGCAGGTGTTTAAGGGGGTCCATATAAAACAAACAAGGTACAGTCTACAAGGCTTGCACACTCCGAACAACAAAAAAACCCCTAAGAGAACTCACCTGTATTCACCACTTTACAAAACAATGATACTGACGACCTATGCCAAAACTTTACCACAAACTGAAGAGTATGCAAGTATTCTCAAGTATCAGTTATAAAGATTTCTACTGCTCCTGAAACTCATTTCTCAACTTTCCAAGATGACCTCATATGAAAGTGTGTGCTGTGAAAGTGCCTAGGATGTCACAAGCAAGGGTTAGTAGCTTCAGGTGTGAAGAACACAATTTCATCTTCTCCTGCTGCTTCAGAAACAAAGATCTTTAATTTTCTAGAGTTACTTAAGTAATCCACAATATTAACCAAAAGAACTACAAGGGTTTTTTCTACAAAAATATGGGGATCACCATTACTAGTTCAAAACTGTAGACAGAAATCCAGCTCTGTTCAAAGTTTCCTGTGGCCCTTCTTATTAACTGCAAAACAAGCTAAAAGCTTAGTTATCATTCTTCTGAATTCCTCTAGGAGTATTACAAATCAATGCCAGATTTTTATACTAGTAGCAAACCGCAGAGGACAGTGGTGTTGGCTGATAAAAATATCTTCCTCTGCCTCAAAAAAATGCTCTTTAAACCACTACATTTTTTCCAGTGCAGGAAATTCTTCTGGGTTCCAAACAGAATAATATTTACACCTGAACATCTAGTCCAACCTGATAAATCAATTTTGTCTCTTTACCATTGTTTTGACCATACTTTAACACGCACGTGTCTCAGTTTGATCCTCCAAAACCTTGGAACTGACTCTGTCGACAAGAAGCTACAAGAAAAATTAAATTAAAAAAAATAAAAAAAAAGCCGCAACCTACGGCAGGTCTAAATTATTTAGGATGAATGACACCTCATCTGTCCGTCGCTTGGGATGCCGCCCTGCCCCTGGCAGGCTCGGCCCACGGGAGAACGCTTCGCCCCGGCCCGCGCGGGGAGCGCTCGGCGGCACCAGCGGGGCTGGCCCGGCGCCCCCAGCGGCGGCGGCTGCGCTGCGGCCGCGGCCCCTCGTCCCCGCTCACCTCGGCGGCCGGGATGTTCACCACACCTGTCGACCTCCTCTTCTCCCTCAGCTTCCTCTTCTCGATCTGCCCCTTCCCCTTCCTGGCGCTGGGGCCCGAGCTCTTTCCCTTGGCGGCCAGCTTCTCCTCGCCCTCGGGGGAGCCGGGTGCGGCGGCGGGCTCGGCCCCGCGGCTCCCGGCGAGAGGCGCCGGCGGCTCCTTGGCGGGGGCGCCGCGGCCCAGGGCGGCGCTGGCGAGGCTGACGCAGTTGAGCGCCCCGCCGGCGGGGGGCGCCGCGCGCTCGGGGGGCAGGCTGTTGTTGTTCAGCTCGGCGGAGGGGCCGCTCCCCGCGGGACGGGGCTCCCCCCCGCCCGGGGCGCCCGGGGCCGGCGGTGCCTGCTTCGCCCGCATCTTCTCCCGCTTGGCTTTCCATTCTTCCAGAAAGTCCGTGGTGCTGCCCCCGGCGCTGCGGTAGCCGCCGGTCGCCATGTTCCCGGCGGGCTGGACGGCGAGAGCGCCCCACCAGCACCGCTGCCGCCGCCCGCCCCGAGGCGGCTCTGGTGCCGCCCGGAGAGGAGAGGTCCCGGCGGGTCGGACGGGAGAGACGGGGGCGGGGAGAGGCTCGGGGAAGCACAAACACCCTGGAGAGAAACAAAGAGGGGACGTGAGCCGTCCCGCCGCACTGCCCGTCCCCGTCCCGCCGCCTCGCGAACTGCCCGGGAAGTCCCCTGCCCCAGGGGATGAGTCTCCCTCACCGCCCGCCCTCGCACGCTCAGCTCCCACGGCTCGGACCGCGCCGCCCGGCCCCGGCGCGGCGCCCCTCGCTCCCCGGGGCTCCCCTCAGCCCTCAGCGCGAAGCCGCCCGGCGGTACCCGCCTCCTCCGCCCGCCCGCTGCGGCCACGACGGCCGCGCAGCGCCGTCCCTCGCCCCGGGCCATCGGGTGCCTTCCCCCCGGGCCATCGGGTGCCTTCCCCCCGGGCCGGTGCCATCCCCCCGCCGCTCGCTTGCCTGCCCGGGGAGCCGCGTTCCCGCGCGCAGCAGGGCGGGGCGAGCGCGGCCGGCGCTCACCTCCCGCCCGGCGGGGCCGCGGCTCGGGCGCTGCACAGCGCCAGCGGCACCAGGTGAGCGGCACCGCCTCCCGCCGTCCCGGAAGGAGCGGCGCGGCCCCGAGCGAGCCTTCCCGAGCTCCCTCCCCTTTCCCCATCGCGGCGCGGACACAGCCGAAGCCAGAGCGGAAACTGCCGAGATGGCCTCGACAATGGGGTGAGGGCGGGGACGCCCCGCCCGGCCCGGTGCGCGCCAGGACCCGACCGCGCGGGCTGCGGGCCCGCAGGGGTGCGCCGGCACCTGCCCCGGGCGCCGTCGGCGCGGGAGCGGACACGGACCTGGCGCTCCCGACGAGCGGCGGCGAGGGGCGCCGCGGCGGGAGCAGAGCGGGGATGAACGGGCCGGGACGCCACCGGTCCCGGCCGCGCTCCGCTTCCCCGGCGGCTTTAACGGACGGCGGGCGGGGGCTGTCGGAGCCCCGCCGGGAGGGGCCGGAGAAGGCGGTCTGGTGTCACACCCCTCCGCGGGGGCTTCGCCAACCCGCCCCGCACCTGCCGCAGAGCCTCGGCTGAGGGGCCCCGACGTGCGGCCGCCTCCCGCGGGGCAGGTGCGGGCGGGGCGGCTCCCCGGCAGCCCCGGGCGCGGTCACCGGCGGCGAGCCGCCAGCCCGCGGCTCCGCTGTCGGCGGGGACACGCCGCGCTGGACGGGAGCGCCGGCGCGGCCTCAGAGCGCGGGGCCGCCGCTGCGCTCGGCGCGCCGTGCGGCGGGCGCGGGACGCGGGGCAAGAGCCCGCGGTCAGCGGCGCCCGCGGCACAGCGACTTCCTCTGGGCCGCGCCGGTGCGGGGCAGGCTGCTGCCAGCCCGGTGGAAGTTCGCTCCCGCGGGCGGAAGGTTGGGAAAGGTCCTGCGTTTTCCTGACGTTACAAGAAGCCGGGATTCACGGAGTTTTCCGCCAGTCATGCTGCGAAGACGTGTCTCGTTCATAAATCATAATAGCCCTCATTGGGGAAACGTGACGGGGTTAAATGTTGGGAAAAACCCACATGCAAGGAGCGTGGTGGGAGCAGGTGCTGTCTGTTGAACAGCTCGTGTAGGTGATAAGATGGATAAACCTGCACGGAAAACTCAGCTTGTTTTGGTTTGCCCGAACTCGCTGTCTTAGCAGCACCCTGGAAATTTGTCGTAGTACTTTTAAAAATCACGGTTTTCAATAGACTTGTGGCTTGCTTAATCCTGCTTTATCAGTGGTTATGCTGAGGGAATGGAGTGCATCCTTGCCACCTTTCCAGCTGGCTCGGGACAAGATACGAGCTTACATCAGTCAGAGGAAATCCATATAGCCTGGGCTTACCTAGCTGAGAGCTCATGATCACCTTTTCATCATCTTTTCTTCCCTTTTCAGATTCGGTCCTGAATTAATAAAATCCACCTAGTTAATGAAATTCAGTAGTACTTCAGAATATAAGCTTTGCAAGGATTTTTGGTTTCTTTTTACAGAAAAAAAAATCTATAGGTGATAGGGATAAAAAATATCTAGCAAAATGCAGTTCCAAATATCTGCTGCTAGGCTGTCTGCACAGTGTAAATAACAGGATTTGTCCATGTACCCACTTGTGCCTTAAATTAGTCTCAACCTCGTTCTTTTTCACAGCAATGGGCACAGTCTCACCCTGCCAACCTTCTCTGCCCTTCTGGTGATCATTCATTTACTTGGACTTTTCACTGAACTCATAGGTGATTTTTTCTCTGGTTTGGGTTTAGGGGTGTTTTTGGTGTGGTGGTTTGTTTCGAAGGGGCGTTTATGTGTTCATATATGTGGAAGTTAAGGTGCACTTTCATCACTACAGAGATGAAACCTCTTATCTTTCAGGCCAAGGGAAAATCCCCAAACAAAACCAGCTAACTGATCAGTGTTGGGTTGGAAAACTGTCAATAGGCAGAAAAATAGATAGTAAAAACATAGTTCTGGACTAGCACTACTCCTTACTATTCGGCAGTAGTACCTTCACTCTTATCTGTAGAGTTTTTAAATTAGACAAGTACTCAGTTGTATTTCTAGAAAACATAATCTAGAAATAAGATTTCTGATATGAGTTCTTGTCTTTCCTATCATGTAATTTTTTTCCCATTTATACAATGAAGAGCTTTTCTAGAGAAAATCATGCAACTTTGACAATAACAGTATTTCACCCTCATTATTACACACCATGAACAGCACAGCTGGCCAAATATTAGCAAAAAAGTAATATTAAAAAGTTGTTACTTACAGCATGTTATGTGTATTGAGAAACATAAACAGTGTATTTTAGTTCTGAGGACACCCTCGGTTCTCTGTTACCCTGGGTCTGCCAGCTGCCCCTTGAGCCCTTCTCTCTGTGGCAATCTGTAGCAGCTAGCAAGGCTTAGATGTGCCTGCCCCGCTTCACATCCCGTGTGCCCACCTTTCTTATGTGTATGAGCTGACATGTCCAGGCTTTAGCTGCATCTACCACTGCTGGTGGATTTTTTTTTCCTCTCTGCTATATAAAACATTGTGAGGTTGGGTTCTTTTGTTGTTTGTTTTTTGGGGTTTTTTTGTGCCAAAAAGGCTTTGTTTGCCTTACAGTCTGTTATAAATTAACAGAAGTTATGTTGTGGTGAGTGAGGTTGGGCTTAAGTGCCCAATGCAAAAATGCTGACTGTCAGATGTTTGCATCTCAATAAGGTCTGTGCTGGAGAGCTTTCAGGGATAAGGTCCCAAATAGTTTAAGTATCACACTGCATGTTTTCCTTTGCCACAAGGGAGAACAGCTTAATAGCTTGCAAACGTTTTTAGAACAACGTTCTAAAACGTTTCCTCTTTTCTTACAAAGAAAAAAAATCTTCAGGATATTCTTAAGTCCTAGCAATACAATTCTTTTTATTAGCTAGGTTTTAAACTGGGGTAATGATAAGGGTCCTTAAGCCTTAAGATATTGGGTTTTATGTATTCTGGAATGAGATTCTTCCCTAGAGGTAAAATTACCACCAGGATTGGGCAGGATGAACTTGATCTCCTTTGCCATGGAAAAAATACTCAATTTTTCAATTTAGAGTAAACCCCATAATTCATTCTTAAATTCTTAAGGAAATTAAGTGCCTTTTGAGGTTGGGCACTTCAAAGCTGCCTCCTTTGTAAAGCTGCTTGAGCTGCGAGCTGCTTGAGATCTTTGTAATTTCTTCTAGAGATTCAACCAAATTATCCAACCTTATTAAGGTTCTGAATTCAAGTTTATCTGAGCCATAATCTTTCCTGAAGTTGCAATTTTCAAGGGCTGCAAAACAAAATAGAGAACATAATAACATATTATAATGTCTGAGGAAATTAAGGACAACATCCAAATTCCTGCCTAATGTCTGTTCACTTGCTACCATCATGCTCTGAGCTTAGCAAACGTTTGTTATATACACTCACTTCTGTATGCTCTGCACTGAAACATTGCCTCCATCTCACCCTCTTCAGCATCTCTCCCCAAGTCTCTGTTGAGTTTACTGTGTTCACCTGCCTGACTCTCAAACACACATGCTCTTCCTTCTGCTCCAGACTTTACTTTGCCTCTGCCTATTACCTGAATTTCCATTAAACACTTCCACTTAGTGCACTTGTCTACAGCTTCCCATATTGAATCCCCTTTGAAGTTCATTCACTCAGCATTCTTCATCTTTCTTCTCCCAGTCCAAACTTTTTCAGTCACATACTTGTTCTACCTGCTTTATCACTCATGCTTTATTAAGCTAGGTTTATTTAGCTTGGTCTGCTGCTGTCCTACTAAATTTTCTCTCTCTGTTGCTTTAAATTTTACCTGCTGGATAACCCTCACCCACATCACTGTACCCTAACTAACCTATCTACCTACTTATTTCTGCACTATCCATCCAGAAATGCTGGTGCTTAAAATTACTGTGACTCTGTGAAATCTTGTGGCCATCTTTTTGTCAGAACATCTGTTCTTTTTTTCCATAAAATTTCAAAAACCTCTCTTAACCTTTCGTGTTAAATCTCTGGCTGTAACTTCTGGCTAATCTTCCTATAAATTCCCTATCTATGTTCCATGACATTTCTAATGTCAAACCTCCCGTGAAAGTAAAACGGTCCTCAAGTACATAAACCTCTTTTTTAACCTTTTATTGCTAATGGTCGTGGGTGTTTTTGTCTAAAGGCAGGTGAACTGCTATCCCTTTTGATTTAATACCACTCTCTGCTACTTCTGAGCTGTGCACACTGTTCTGAGAGGCTTAGCCTATCAACAGGGATTTTTAATTTCCTCAACTTCTCTTGCAGAAATTGATTAAATTATTCTCTTTTTCCTCCTCACTGCAGTTTGGGGCCATAGTGCTAACCTTCTGGCAAGGTTTTCCTCTGTAAGGTTACAACAACTCATGTTCTGGTTGCTGTAGTCAGTGGTTTAAGTGGATTGCTTTCTTTTGGTTTGTGTCTGCAAACTTGTGCAAATCTGACAATCCTGCTTTTAATGAAATGCCAGTTTATCCTATTTGCTGTGCTCCTGAACTGGATGCTTAAACCCTTTTTTTTCAGGTGCTAGGGTCCAATTTGAAATCTTGTGTGTAAATAAAACAGAGCTTTGTGAAATAGCTGGATTTATCAGGAGGCATTAGCACTCCAGATCTGTCCTAGAGTGTATCCTCTGGTCTTGTTTTTGTATGTGTTTTATCACTCTGGAACGAACTCTGCTATCTTTGACCACAAAGCTGTGTAGTTTCTTTGAACTAGTTTGGTTTAACAGACAAACTAGTATTGTTTCTTGCAGCAAAGTTTATTCATCTGTCTGATGGAAGAATGTAGTGTCAAAAGGCAAAAAACAAACTGACAGGAGTTTGCTTGATTATTTTTTTTAAGTGTTTCATCTTAGAGTATGAAAAATTAACGCAGAGATTGCCATCAGTCCCCAGCTGGCAGTTGTTGGCTATGAATGACAGTGGGGATGTGAATGGATTCAGTATCTGCGCAGATGAGTTCAAAATGTGATGGGAACGTTTCTGCCACAGTTCCCAGTCTGACTCTGTCAAAAGGTCTGTTGCTGCTGCTCATGTCCTGCACCATGAGGGTATGGAGCAATGACCTGGCTTGTCTTACTTCCTTGCTATTTGTGGGGAGGTTCAGCCAGCACAGTTTTGACAGAGTTTATTGAGCAACTGTGGTACTCGGTTCTTTTTTTATCCAAACAGGTACTCTGGAGGGCCAGATGTGAGCAGTGAACCAGGTGAGTATGCCCTAGAGCAACTTGTTGAGGAATAGGGAAAAGCAGACACAGTCAAAATGTTAAGCAACGAGGTATAAGGAGGTGGAGAAAAAGCTGATGCTGATGAGCCTCACAGTGCTTGGGAAAGAAGGGAGGAAAAAGTAGATTCTGTAAGGCAGGCTGCAAATATGCTTGGGGACCAGTTTGCAAAAGGCATAGAAGCAATTCCCCTGATGGCAGATCAGGGTCAGGGTATGATCACCATATAAAAGGAGCACTTTTAAAAAAAGTTTTTTCCCTGTTATGAAGAAGCCTAGGGAGCATCTTGCAACAAAGCTCTTCACTGTGGTGGATCCATCAAAATTAAAGAATTGGAAAGAAACACAACAAATTGAGAAAGTGAAAAACAACAAATTGGCAAAGTGAATGGCAGTGATAAAGTAGCAGATGGAATTCAGTGTAGGGAGATGTAAAGTGACTTGTGTTGGGACAAATTTTCTAAGACATAATACCACCTGGAGATAGTTGAGCAGCACAGAGTCTGTTGTACTAAAATGCTCCTTCAGAATGCCTGTGCTTCCTCGCCATAAGAACACCTGGGAGTATAACACAGAGGCTTTGGATTTGGCCATATGCTGGTTTATTAGTCCAGCTTCAGACTTGCCCTTTTGGGAACAAATAGAGATGCTTTGCTCTCTTTGTATTCCTTCACAAGTGAGAGCTCTCTAGTCTTACTGGATGTAAGCCAGCCTTGGGTGTTTTCTAGGGCCTGTCTTTGTGCCACATTGTCCTCTGGAGTCCTGAGTTCTTAGAAATACCCTAAATGGGCAGCTGGCCTGCCACCATCTTCATTAGTGGGGAGGCTGCCAGGTCACCCCAGCACTGTGCCATCCAAGATACTGTCTGTCAGCTTGGTGATAAAGAGCTGACTGTACCTCTCCATGTGATAGAAGTAGTATCATAGGTGTAAACTAGCTTATAAGATAACCTTAAGTTATCTGAATAATACCACCTTTGTTCCTTTTTATGATGTTTCCATCATAAAACAGAGACAGAGCCTATGGAGCCTACTCATTCTTTTTAAAGACAGCACCCTCTGACCATACACCTGCTTTGGTTTTAGAGAGTTCTGCAAGAAACGGAGTTGGACACAATGATCCTATGAGTCTGTTCCAACTCAAGATACTTCTATCACCTCTGTGCAGCTAGCTCATAAGACTAAAACATTGTTAAACAGATTTTTGGTCTGCACCAAAGACAATTCTATTCTGTCTTTCTGTATCTCCAAATGTAGTCAGGCAAATGAATAATTAGAAACCAAATCTAGTGGTTCCTGGCTCACTGTCTATGTCTTGTTGGTACTGATTACAATTCATAATCCTTCAGGGCTGTTGTGTTGTGGGTTTGGGTTTTTTGGGTTTTTTAATTAACAGCACTCATAAGAATTATTTTTATTTTATTTGTCAAACCAATACAAAGTCAGTAAAAATTAATTAGGCCTCTTGATTGTCACTGTGTACTTGGTTAAACTGTTATACCTCATCCTTTTGATCTAACCTCGTTCAGGTAATGAGTTGCACACAGCAGGAAAGTCCAGTGAGCACAAAACTATGCCCCAAAAGAATCATAGTTAAGGCTGAGGGATCTCCTCAGAGAGCTGACTAAGAAGCTTGGCCTTTGCTGAAATGCAGTAGATGATGCATGCAGAATTTAGTGTGATGGCTTTTTACAATGCTTTGTTTGAGCTATCCCTTCATTTGGAGATTATTTTTCTCCTGCAGCACAATATTTCTAGGGCCTACTCTGCTTCATATGACACCATAATGAAGTTGCCTTGGAAAAGGAACCAGGCAGATATTTCAGGAATTTAGTGCTGGTTATTAGCAGCAATCATCTGGAAGTGTCCAAAACAAACACAAACAACAATCAATCAATGGCAATGACGTGTCAGTGAGTGTAAGCAGAGGAGGGGGAAGCACTTGGAAGAGTTTAGAGTGAGTGTGTATGAAACCAAACAGGCTACAAAGGAAGTGAATAGTTTAAAGAACATAAATAAAATATGCATCCTATTGTTAAAATTTTGTTGATATTTTATAATACACAATTTATTTCAATGATACATGGCCATGTTATAAACATTTAGGATAAGAGTTTCAGACTGTGAAAACTGGAACAAAATCTATGTGCCATTGTAATGATTTTATATAAACAAATGTGGACATGCTTAAAAACAAATGTTGTGAATTGCTTATAACACAGGATTTGCTGTTCCAAGATGACAAGCTTTAAATACATATTAAAAAGAAGTTTTAAGTTCAAAAGTTACTTGAGAGAGGACAAGCTGAATACTTAGCAAACCCACAGCCAATGCTCAATTTATTTATTCCCTAGCATTAGGACTCAACAGGCATCCCTTTCTCTGTTTTTTTATAAGACACTCAAAACAAGATGAAGGAAAACTAGAAAATTGTAATTGATGCCTGCACACACCTTGATGGGTTGAAAATAAGAAAGAAGTGTAAGACCTTTCACTCTGGAAATTGTTTAGAGGTATGGAGCCTATGAAAAATAGAGCTGATTCCTGAGCAGGGCAATAACTGGATTGAGTGGGAACACGTGACTTAGGAGTGGGCTTAGTTCATGGTAAAACCACCCCTTGCATTACAGATAACCAAGGCTAGGTGGGAACTCATCGGCTGGGTAGAGACATTCCCTCTGGGCAAAGACTGGAAAAAAAAAAAAGAGATCCAGTGGTCAGGAAAAGATTAATGGGGTCTTTGAAACCATTAGGGATCTGAGAAGCTCAGGATAAGGCAGTGTGAGGAAAGGGGAGCGGGAGGTGAGGAATGGAGGCTGAGGGGGAGCATGCAGTGGGGACGCTGCTGCCCTTGTGGAGCAAGGAACTGTGGACAGCAGAGAATTCAACCAAAGATGGACGTGTGGGGCAATGAGCTCTGCAAGAAATAACCAGTGATGAGGTCTGCGGAGGGAGTGAAACAGGAGAGAGAAGGGGCAAATGAGTAGAAAGTGCAAGAAGCTAGCAGAAGGATGGGAGGTGGTCTGAGGGCCGCAAATAGGCAGCAAGTACAAGCAGGACTGAATGAGAGTGCTGGGATGTGAATGTCCAAAGGGGAGTTTCGATGGTCGGGGTGGCACTCGGGAGCAACTGAGAAAACCAACAGCTGAGGTGAGGAGGAGATGGAGGAGAGGCTGCTCTTCCCAGCAGCTGTCACATGTCGGTAAGCTTGTAGTGACTTGTTGGTGAAATATGAAGGAATTCTTGCACTCTGCCTGCGTGTAGCAATCCCGAGTGCCACTCCCCATACAAAGGGAAATTTAGACAGCGTTTAAGGTCCTGGAGGAAGTGACTTCTGGGGTCTTTTATGGCTATCTCCAGGGATAACAGGGAATGTAATTAGACTTCAAAGCCCTCTCTTGCAGAGAAAATAATTATATATGGTGGCTTGGAAATAGGGCAGAACCCCATCCATGCAGAACTGAGGAGAAAAGGCTGAGGAGATCAGAAAGATGAGAGTGCCCACGGTGTACTGCACCAGAGAAGAGACTGAAGGGAGAGCTACAAGGACCTCACAGCATACTGAGAGCTCTGGTCACACAGCGAACCACACACAGACAATACTGAAAGGGGGCTGAGCAAGAAGGAGTTAAGCAGTTTCGGCGTTTCAGCCGAGTGCAGCGCTGCCATGAACCGCTGATTTGACAACTTTTGATGTGGGGGATTACTTTTTTCGCTGTCCCTCTTCTCTGCAGCAGAGCTGTCCTGTGGTGCTCGGTACCTATTCCTAGTCCTCACTCAGTAGGGGAGTGCTCACTGTGCAATCCATCCCGCCAGACCCACTGGCCAGCCCTCCCCGGGTTCCAGTTTCTGCCTCCTGACGGGATGGATTTCAGCTCACCAGCCGAGCCAAGCGCACTCTGCCATTCCCAGGGTGTCAGGCTCTCTTCGCAGCCTTTCAGTGTAAGATATTTAAAAGTGGCCCTTGCCTCCTTCAGACTAACCCCGTGCGTTCCTTGTGTCGATGGATTTGAGATTGCTGTTCTCTGCCACGCTTCATGGGTCATACTCCGCCTGGCTCGCTTTACACGAGAGGCAGAGCTTCCTCCAGGCACTGTCTTTTGAGCCATTCCTACGCACGATGGCGAGGGCAAAGCGGGGGGACAGGTGAAGAAGCCGAGCCGCACTCCCAGAGCAGCAGGAGCGGGCTCGGGGGCCGTGCCAGGGCTGGCCGCGGGGAGCCCGCAGCGGCCTGAGAGAAGCGAGGCCGTCTGGTGCCACCTCCCGGCTACGCCGCCCGCCAGCGGCCCTTCCGCGCTTGGAGCTCCTCCACGGGCTGGAATCTGATCGCGGTTCATTATTTCTAGGCAGAAACTGGTAAAGTAATATTAGCACTTCAGTAGTATAGTTCCCGCTCCTTCCCCCTTTTACTTCTGAGCTGTGCCTTTTTTATGCACGGGACTAAAGAAGCATCATAAAAGCCTGTAGTGAAAATTCTCTTATTGTCATAAAGCACAAAGGGTGGCTGAGGCCGCATTACTGGGCAATTACCTAACATAATGCACCGCCAATAGCCATGGGTTAAGTGCGAGGAAAGAACTTGGTCTAATTTGGTGTTTTTCATACAGCTGAAAATAGAGAGGTGAGCTGCTAACAGAAGAATCACCCACACTATCTGTAGTTCATGTAAATATAGATTTTTAAACAAACTTTTTCATTAAATCCTTTTTCTGGGTAGTGACTAGACTGTGTGGCAAGATGTGTATATTGTGTAATTTTGTGTAGATGTGTATTTCGTACCAGCTGATGTAAAAACTCATGCTCTTTTCTTTGGCAGACTTGAGGTATAGGCTCAAGTAACCACATACAGAGAGCAGTAGCTTCGTTTGTATGAGATGTAGCAATTCCCTCAGACAGGTCTGTCTTCTCTGGAATTAGAGACATCATTACAACGTGTATATAAGCAGCCACAAACAAGGACAGCAGGACTATTTTCTGTCTGGGGAGAGATGAAGGTCAGGCGCAGCAGCCGGCACTGCTGGGGTCCCACCCGAGGCAGGGGCAGGCGCTGGTTTGCTCAAAGAGCAATTCAGCCCGGTGAGCTCTGCTCCAAGGATTCTGAAGAGCAATGGGGGAGCACAGGAAGATGGTACCAAATAAATAAATAGCTTCTTTCCCACCATCCACCATACTTGATTTTTGTTTTCCTTTCTTCTCCAGCAAATAAAGCAAAGGGAAAAGACCACACCGGCAGATGAATCACAGTCTTGGCTAACTATTTCTGCTGAACTTGAACAGGTTTGCAAAACAGATGTGTAGAACCCAAGCAAAGGCAAAATAATTAGAGCTGGAATGTGGGGCTTTTGTCCCTGCTGTAATTGTCCCTGCACCAGATGAGAAACATTAGATATCCAACAGGTGATATTTTCAGCTGAAAGAACTGAACAGTTCCTCCTTTCTCTAAAGCCTACATACTTTTCCTATCTAATCAGAGACACAAAATGGGGAGGTGCTGACACAAGCAGGAATAGCCGATTACCTCACCAGTATGGCAGCAGCTGTCCCTTTAAAGTGAGCAATTAATAGCAAGTTTGGGAGGTTTTTGCATTTTAATTCTGTCTTCAGTGCAGGAACCTGCAGTCATCTTTGGGACTGTTCTGGTCTTATTTTACATCTATACTGAGGCCAAGCACAATTTTATTTCCTACTACTCTCTAACCAGCTTCACTGCTGCTCCTGCAATCAAAACAAATGTAAAGCAAGTAACTCCATTTGCCAGCATTTTTTCACTCATGTTATTAGTGGCTTTAAGAACTGGAGGAAGCTGGATCACCACAACTAAATCTAACAGTGTGTACATAACCATGAATATCAAGAGCTTCTTCTGAAAAACTTTTCTTCTGTTCTTCAGCAGACTGACTGGCTATTCCTATGTGGGAAAAAACTGTAATTTCACAGGAGTGACCAGCCGAGCTGCAACAGAACTGTTCAACAGAACCTTTAAAGCAAGTGGGAAAGCAACCCTCTGCAATGCAGTCACAATTGTTCCTTCTGTCTCGTTCAAAATACCCTCCCCCAAAACCTGTGTAATGACTGTGGAGTTTGTTTTGTTGGTTTTTTAAAATGTGTATTACATAGTGAATGTGTCATGCTTTGCTGTGACAGTCCTGTGGATTGTAACTGCCAATTAAAATTCATCTATAAAACATTATTAATCCCTCAGTTACACAATGAAAGCACTGTCCTTATCTACTGGCCACACTGTATCATGTCAAGTTAGTGAAACTGGAGCTACTACTTAGAGGTGCTAAGTGACTTTAAGTATCACTAAAAATGAGGCTGCTTACACTTTCCATACTGCACAGGCTTGAGGCCTCAGCTGCCAGGAGCCCTTACTCACTCTTTCTAGGAAGGCCCAGCCTGTAGCTGCACCACATTCAGCATGGCAGGTCTGGCTGCCTCTATTTATACTTTTGTCACGAGACCACCAGCAATAGGGCAGAGACAAAAGGGTCCATGCCCCTTTCTTGAGGAGCTGATGTGCTACTGAGATGAGTAATACCTCAAGACAGTCATAAAAGAACAGTAAAGCAGCAGCTGCAGGAAGTCAAGACTCTTCCAGGATCACCAGATCAAGTACAAGTCACTGTAATGATTATTTTATACTCAGTTTAGAAATAAATTAATACCTCCTTTGAACAGTGTTATGAGCCAGCAGCAAGCCATAACTCATACCATTGGCTGCACTGCACATTTCTCTGGTCAGAAGCTTGGATGAGACGGGGCCTTGAACTCTTGACTTGGGACCAATTTTGTTTTGATGCCATCATGCAAACCATTCATTTTTTGACATGGTCTTGCCTTTCCTAGTCTGACATCATGGCAGCCCTTGCTCTTTTTTTTGGTGTAGATTTCCTGTCTACCATCAATTTTGGCATGCCATCACTCTTGATTATAAACCTCATGGTTATGCCAGCTAGCAGGGGCAGGAGCCTTCTCAGACAGAGTCCATTTGTGTCTGCCAGAGGTGAAATAATTAACATTTCTCCCTCAGCACACATGTCCTGAGGCAGGTATCTTCAGAAACCCAAAAGCATGCCCTTTTCCTTGTCTAAAACATATCTAAGTAACTACTCCTCCTAAAATAGAAATGAGAGGACCTTGTATGGCAACCCATTTTCTCTTATGGCAGCAGATGAACAGTGGCCAGGAATACTGGACAGGTAGGATTAATACCAGTTTAATGTTCATGTGAGCACAACCCAAGTTTAGCTGGGATGGTATTTCTGAATGAGTGAATTCTGAGATTCACATTTTGTTCTTGGTGCTGAGTAAACAATTGCACTGACCTGCACACTATGAATCGTAACTGCGCTTTTGGGGATCTGGCAAGGAAACAGCAGTAAAGCAGTATGTAGTATGAATTCAGAAGACTCAGAGGAAATTGTTTATATGGGAGACAAGGTGGACAAAAAATGAAATTCCAGCTCCTGAGTTTTTTCTTCTAGGTAACTGCTGTTGTTTGGAGCCGTGAAGGTCAGGCAGTCCTTCTGCAGCTATGCTTCCTGCACTTCCCTCACAAAGTGTCCTGCACTCATTCCTCCTCCCCAGGTTATGGCTCTCTCCATGGCTGGAGCTGGTTCTGGGCAGGCCCACTGCCTCTTCACTCTCCACACTAGCTACTTCCATGCCTCTGTATGTGACGTTAGTTCTGGACACAGAGAGCCCTTTCCACACTGTGACAAGTCCCCTGATAATCTAAGTTGCTGGTTTAAATTACCATTTAAGGCATTAGTCATTTAAGGAAGCTTGTCAGAGTCACCAGCCAGCAATAATATACTTCGTACATGTAAACAGCCTCCTAAATAATAAAATAGTCCTCCACAACCCATTTTTCTCCCTGTTGTAGCTGGATTTTTTGGGAATGTAATGGATCTTCAACACAATCGGGAACAATAAGACAATGACACGAGTTGAACAATTGCTTTGTGAGATTAGGTTAATATCACGTAAAAAATGGTTCTCAGATTCTGCACACAGACAGGTTTATGTAAAATATATAAACATTTGTCCAAGTTGTTACAGATTGCATAAATATGGCATTTTTACTGTTGCATTTACAGATGTGCATGTACAATGATGTGCAAATAATCACAATCTGATTACATTCTTTGAAAGGTACTTGAACCTTGCATCCAAGTAACGCAATGAATGAAAAATGCCCACCAAAGAATTTAAATAGCAAACTTATAACATGGTTTAAATTCATAACAAATTTCAATGTCTTATCAGTAAAACTTTCACACATTTAAAATATTTTGTATTCATTTTATTTGTATATGTCAAAATACATTTTTTTTCCAAAATAGTGGGTTTTGCAACTAGTTTCATGCAGATACAAGGTCTGCTCAGTACTACCAATAAAATCAATATAGCACAGTAGCCATTCATTTTTTAGATATAAAGAATAAATAACCTAAATATAAAACACTAAAATATTAGAAACACGTATTTAATCATTCACAGGCACCCAAACTTTACCAAATATAATCCAGAATATGCCTAACTGTCTTGTAACAGAACTCAATATGTTGCAGCCATTCAATTCTTTATGTTATGTTAGCATAAGACAATGGAAGTCCCTATGGTTCAGACCCACCTCTCATACAGATCAATTACAATAAGATCTCTCAAACTATCCGTGTACCTTTAAAATCAAAAATCCTGAGCTTGGTAGTAAGAGCATAACCTTACATCTTCAAAAAACCAATCAACAGAGAGAGGACATCATGTCTTCCTTACCAAAACATATCCCACCCCTGTAAAGCTAACCCTCCCTCCCCCCCTCCAAGTAGGCAGTAGAACACAATGACCTTTTTAAATGAAGGGGTACAAATTCACATTTAATATAGTATACAATATAATCAATAATACAATAGCTACTACAAGCTTTACAATGTACAATTTGTTTTAATGGCTGATCTTTTCAGTGGTTTTAGGCAATAAACTATGTGCCAATAGGATGTCATACTTTGAATGGTTTAGTGAAAATATAAAAGCTGTTTCTAACAAAAACGATCTTCACTTAAGTATTTCTTTGTTTTTAAAGGCCACTGAAATGTATAAAATGGTCTGTCATGGTGTTATCAAATTGGATGCCTTCTCACAGGGCAACAACAGTGCATATAAACATTATTGTGAGTGTAATGGGTTATGCTTTTCAAATGATTTAGTATATTACTTTGGCTAGCACAACAGTTTTGGACAGCACTCAGATAAATATAGGTATGTGAAATGTAGTGAAGCAGTTATATTTATGCATTTTTTTATTATGGTGAACACTATCAAATGAAAAAAATGGGACAAAAAGATAATAAAGTTTTTATATAGTTTAGACCTTTTGCAAAGATAGGGCTCCATACAATGTACAATGTCTAAATTCTTTATACCATAAAAATTAACGAACTTTGTTAAACACACTATTCTGGATAGCCTAATTTGCATTAACAGACATTTGCAATAGGGAAATATATTCAAGCATGCCACGTGGTGGTCTGAAAAATCAAACCAGTACACATCTATATATACAGCATCACTCAGTACCTGCTCAAATGAATGTGACGATTACAGGATCTAACGTCTTTCACTACAAACTTCTTTTTTTTTTCTTTTTTTTTTATTTTAAAGTGACCAATAAAGGCAGAAAACAGGACTCTTAAAATATTTCTAGTTTCAACTGACTTTTAAAGCATTTTGTATAGGAAATAAATGCATATTGCACAAACAGTGAAAGCAAATGTTCCACCAAACATTTCTGTTCCAGGTGGTTGGACAATACAACTCTAGTTAGCTACACAAATTATGTAATTTAAAAGGGTGGTCTCTGCAAATGATAAAGCTGTGAAAACACTGTACAAGAAAAATCTGGTACATGAAAAATTAGAAGGGAAAAAAAAATTCCAAACTTAAATCTTAAAGAAAAACTGAGTATAGGAAAAAAATGGGAATTGTGGCACAACAAAAACATTGAGTAACTGTTGTCTGTGAGAGCTGAAAGCTTTTGTTGATGTAAAAGTGTTTATGTACAACTAAGGCTTACTGGTTAAATATCTGAGGCGTATCTGGCCTTGAATACTTTCCTTATTATGCTGTGGCTGTAAACAAGATTTCTCAGTCATTTTATCTTCTCAGCAGCTGCATTTTAACAGAAACAATGATCTTGATACAAAAAAACACACAGGTAAGAGGGTGTTTGGCAGGATATCTGAAAATGACAGTCTCCAAAGGATCTTCCCACACTTCCAGTGACTGCCATACCATGGTCCACTGGAGTTACTAGTGATGTGCAATACCGTTACTTGCTGCTGTAGTAAACCCTTTATTTGGAAAGTTTGCTTATAACTCTGATCAAGGCCCCATTTTCATCTTTTAGCCTCTGGTTGTCTGCCTTCAGGTCTGGTAGCATCTATGAAAAATGAAACATGATGGTTATTTGCTGTTACACCCCAAGTAAAAGTGGCAAGACTAGACAAGGACTGTGAGTAAAAATCTTTATTCAGCTTAAGTATCTTGGCAGTTTTCACACTTCGTATCAGCAGTTCAGAAAAATCTCCCCTTTTAGCATGATACATATAAGGGTTAGAGATTAGAAGTTTTTATTTGCTTGGACTAGATGCACTAAAACTCAGTGGTGCAGATGACCAGCCTCTGACAAAAGCATTTATAGTAGCATGAGGAAAGTAATGAAATACTTCAAATTCCAGGGGGGAGGAAGGGGGGCAGGGGGAAATTAACAATCAACAATTTAGAGAGGCTTGTCTGTACTGCACTTGCAGAGTTTCAAAAAAACATGCTGTGGCTAAGCATCTCTACCACTGTGCTCTTGGATGATTTCATCCTGATCAGATACAGTGTGATTCAGCTTGTTAGCTCATAACATTAATCCTCCAACCACTTCCAAAGTCATGTTGAAGCACACATCCTGTAATCTGAGATCATGTCCCTGAATAGCATAGTTCACACAAGATCAGATCACTGAAAGAGATCACAGCAACACCAGGCTACACACTCAGGCAGACAGGTTAGGGAACACAAGTTACAGCTGCCAAAGGAGATGGGTGACACACAAGCACAAAAGCTGCAAGGCAGGAGCCAAATGAGGTGAGTTGGACTGGATCAGATAGCAAAGAAGGACAAGTCAGGGCACAGAGATTGGTACTCGGAGAATTCAGCTCACCAGAGAAACCAGAAATTATCTCAGCAGTTCTCTGTATCTACATTCACACACTGATAACAAACCACCTATCACACTCACAGCTAAATTACACCTATGGATTCTAGCAGGGGTTTTACACGGGAGGTAACAGCCTACTCCTGCACAGTGGTTACTCAGTAACCTCAAGTGCAAGTGTACACAGAAGTCTGAGTTCAGCTACCAACCTATGAAACACCTGTTACCCTCTTCTTCATTGTTTTCTTGGTACTAGTTTATTTTCATTTTATTCAAGCAAAATTATACTTTCAATCCCATTGCATTCAGAACATTATAATGCAATAAAAAGAACTGAGAAGTTTAAAAATGCAGGGTTAATTAACTGTGCACTAGAGGCTTCATTTCTACATCTCCTTCTGTCCACACGCACTTCACTGAACTGCAGACCCTTTCACAATGAAACATGACGGTGAACTGAAAACGACTGAGGTTGTAGACCTCTAGTTTATTTGCCTGCAAATACCAAAAGTATATGGAAGGAAGTTGTCAGGAAATCGTAAGAAGAAAAAAGGTGATCTCTACATACAGAATAGGCAAAAATCCTTCTGCTACCCTTGATTCCAACTCTGTTTTATGGTGGAACCTAGGGGAAGCCTTTAAGTTGAGCTCTTTAGTGTCACAGGGAAGGTTCCATTATACTCAAGTGAGAGCTGTGCTCTGAACAAAAAGAGCTGTAAAATGCTGATTACTTTCAAAAATCGTGTCAATATGTTTGAAATTGGGTAACATGAGCAATCTTTTTGCAATTTTCAGGCATTATTGTTTAAATCTAAGCTGCAAAAAATAACTACTGTTGTCCAGGATAGGGGTCATATCCAGATAATATGCATGTATCTGCAAACAATGGAACAGCCATTTGTTCAGCCAAGCCAACCAAAACCTTTTCTTCCTCCTTTCCATTGCAACAGATTTCATACCAAAGGTATTAGGTGAAACCACAACAGCCCTCATCTAGCCATGCACACGGAATCAAGGCAGTCTGGTTTTGTACTGGTTAAATAGGCACTTTGAGAAGTACTGTTGTGTGTGCATTCCAGTGAAACCTCAAAGTAAATCCAGGAATGTTCACAGCCCTCTTTCAACTTACTGAGTAGGGAGGGAGCTGCAGCCCATAATGGTTAATTACATAGAGACAGAGCCACAGAGAGGCAGATTTTCTGGTGAACTACTTTAACAAAATCCACTCTCAAAATTAGGGCTTTAATGTAATCCAGTACCATTATATATCTGCAAATCTCTGCAGGTAGATTTTAAACCTGATCCAATTAATAGGTAGAACAGGTCTTAAGGAAATGTTTTCTCTTTATTGTGAGTCTGCCAGAGAATAGGGGAAGACTGAAGGAGACAAAAGGGTTATATGACAAGATAAATTGGCATCGAGTTGCACTAGGAGAGGTTTATATTCCATAGTAGGAAAAAATCTCTTCACCAAGATAGTTGTCAAGCAAGACTGCCCAGGGAAGTGGTGGAGTCACTTTCCCTGAAAGTATTTACAAGATGTGTTGATGAGGCACGCAGGGACATGGTTTAGGGGTGGCTGTGATGGGGTTCTAGGTGGACTTGATGATCTTGGAGGTCTTTTCCAATCTAAATAATTCCACCATTCTGTGAATAGCAGGAGATTCATCAGGACGAGTAAGCACAAGTAACCTAAAATACTTACACTTCTCATCTATACTAATCCCCACATACTTTAAACGATTCTCTTGGAGCAGTGCATTTCTATGGGTACTCAAGTTTCTTGTGAGGTGACACCATACACCTTTAATGTCAAGAGGGAGGGAAAAACATCTTTGCAGTAAACTCTGTAAAATGACAGTAACACACTGCACTTTGAATTCCAATTTGCTTCTCACTAGAATAGCAAAGCATCTTCTTATGATGATATTCCAGTGTAACATTAAAAATGCACTGTTTTGTCTGTCTGTATCACAACCAGCTAGTACCTTTGCAGTGTTATTGTTCAGCAAATAATGGTTCAATAATCATCTGACGTAGGTGGAGCCATCTCAAATCTGTACAGTAATAATCATGTCTGTGTTTGCTGGAGGATTTACCAGTTTGTACATACAAAAAACTTGATTAATAAAGATTAAAAAACCTCATGAACTGTTGAAATACCTGTTCAGATTACTCGGGCACACTGCTATTGTTAACCTACCATCATACTGTCAAGGGTTCCTGCTGTGTTTCCACTGCTTCTCTTTTGCTGGTCAGGCTACTCAATCTCCACAACGACCTGCCATTGAGGAATGTATGCCATGGAGAGGAATACTGAACGGTTTTCTGTGGGTAATACCCCAAATGGCTTACCATGGTTAAAGGAATACGAGTGCCAGCAAAAAAAGACAGTATGGATGTGTAGCTGTGGACAGCAGTCATTAGATTAGCTCAGCTGTGTTGAAAAACACATTGTTTGCTGAGGCTGATGTAAGACAACTGCCCTAAAGGGACAGCTCTCCCTCCTCATGCAGGAGTGTGCTCCTGCTGCTTTCTGCACAGTTAATCTAGTGATCCAACAATACTGGGGTGAGATGGATCAAGTACTATTATGAATAAAGGGGTTTGTTTTCAGCCAGGTCAGTGAGCTGACTTCACTTGCTCAGTAAGGGTTAACACCAGGGAGCACTGAGGAATGCAGGGCCTGGATGAGGAACACCACATCCTAATGTTAGTCCAAGTCCAGAAAGACACCAAGCAAACGGATAAACCTCTTCATCTCAGGCTTCTTAGTGGGGAAAACCCGAGAACAGATTCTGAGCAGAATGCACACTCATCATGCTCCTGTCTAAATGAGAAGGGGGGTAGATGAAAGGAAGCAGTTTAGCAAAAGTCACTATGCAGAAGGCTGGTTTATTTTTTTCAACTACACATCTTAAAAGCTCACTGTAACCTCCAGCTTACACACTTGTTATATTTAAAAGGAAGAAAGGCATATAGATTTGGTGTAGAATGAAACCACGTTTTGATCCTCATGTAACTTTTGAACCTTCCATGGGTTTCTGAATCAGCCCTGCAATAACACTAAGAACAACAGACAGCAGCTCACACTTTTATCTGAAGGGGTCTGAACCAATCTGACACACTAGGCTGAGTTTTTTTGTGTCTGTGATTTTACAGTTCATGTATTGTAGGACTCTGATCCACACTGGGATGCCTATACATATAGCAATATAAATCAATAATCTTAACCCTGCACAAGAGCTGCACATTTTGTCTAGGTAAAAATAAGGATTGGCAAGACCCAAATGGGAAGTTAACACATGAAAACAGTAATCATCTTGAAATCCCAATACATTTCTGAAAAAACAGTACTTTGGTCTCCTCTGAAAAACTGAAACACACAAATGTAAGGAAAATGGTTGCTAATGCAACTGTTCAGAAATGCACAGTACTGAAACCAGTTCTCAAACACTCTTTTGTTAAGACTAACCTTTTATCAACTCTATGCACGTAAACCAAACTGCAGTAAGAAAGCTCAAATCTTAATTTCAATTTGTTAGAAAACTAGAGGCAAATCTATTTGAGCATTTACACAAGCATCAAAACAAGAGACCGACTTCAGTGTATCCTCATGCAAACCCAAATCCTTTCAGTTGTTGCCAAGATTTTAACATGTCAAAGGTCTCCTGGATCCTTGCCAATTTATCTTCAAGGACAAGCTTCAGTGCTAGCAGGGACAACACCACGCCATACCAGCACATCTGCAACACCTCTAGCTTGTACACTAGGCACCATGCTTTAGCTTTAGCCACACTCCAGAACTGAGCAGCACTGAGTCAGTTTCTGACACACAAGTGTTAATAGTAAAATTCTGCCCAAGCACAAACTGGATGTCAACACCTGCCTGGCTAAACAAAGGAGGAGGAAGAAATTACAAGTCCACAGAGCGCAGTTGCCTACAGGACCCTGACAACTTGGCAAGCACTCGGGTCAAGGCCCTATTCTCAGTCACCAGTCGCTCATTTATGTGTTTCAAAGATTGAATCTGCTTTATTTGTTGCAGGTTCTGCAGGAATTAAAGAAATAGGAGTGAAAATGAGAAAAAAGCCCACATGTATATTAGATGAGCAGAACTGAAAAACAACTTAGAAGAGACAGTCCTGTTTAAAGTAAATAAGCCGCTGTGAAAGGAAAGTATCAAACAAGTGGCACATTCTTGAAAAGCAATCTAAGTACCAGTAGTGATTAGTCACAGCTTTCCAAACAGTTCAGGATGCATTAACAATGAGAGGTATTCCTGGAATTCTTCACTTAACATCCTAATTGCACAAACTGAATCTCCTATTCAAAACTCTCTAGATAATGACACATTTAACATATACTTTTTAACAACTGTGCAACAAACTATGTGAAAAAACATTTAATCTTTAATTCAAAATTTTCACTTATTGCTTATTGAAAGCAAACTTTTGGAAAAAGCAATATATTTGCATTCTCTATTTTTCTCAGAATCCCAGCTTTCCCTAGAAATTCACATCCTGTCTTCTGCTCTTAGGCAGACAATTATTTTCCACTACCACAGTTCATTTTTTCTGTATTTTACTTCTGAAGACTCCTCAAGGAATCACAGACTTTGTGTCCTCCCTTACAGCAAACTATCTTGGTCTGAATCCAAGGGAGCCAGAGGCATCACAGCTGCTCTTCTGCGTGCCACCTTCAATTACTCCAACAGAACTTGGTGCATGTATTTCAGTGAGAAGTATTTGGAACTTAATGCCATTTCCAAGCACCAGAGGGAGCTCAAAAATGAGCTTCAAAGGAAACTTCTTATTGATCAGTGACAAATATCAAATGTCAAAACAATGGTGCGTTCACATTCCACTTAAATTCTATGAGTTTGGTTGGCCATGTCCAATGTTTATATGAAAGGACATAATAGAAAATAAACCCACCCAAATTCTTACCCTTCTTAATCGTATCAGAAGGGTTAGACATTGATAAGGGCTGGTTAAAAAAACCCAAACAAAACAGAAATGAAATCTATTTTTAAGAGAATATTGCTTCTGAGATTCACTTTATACATAGTTGAAAAAAGCAGAAATCAAAATAAGTGTTACTCATTTGTCAACAGCTCAAATCTACCTACTGCATTTTGTTAACCAAAACCTGATTCACACTACACAAACAGAAGTTTTTCTTTTGATATTGTGACATGCCATATAATTAATAATGAACATGAGATAAAGATTGAAACAACATTTAATACTTAAATTATATGCTACCACTATTTAATGATAATGGATTTTAATAATAGTAGTTAGTAAATAATACAAGTATCACATCGAAATTGTAGATTGCAATTCCATCTCGATTAGCTCAAGAGAAGTTTCAAGATAAGTTTCTAACCACCTCTGAATGCTTCTTCTTAGCCATATTATCGAGTCCTAGAACTCAGCATTTTCTTCACAATCATACACATACAGCTCCTTATGCCAGCACTGCAGCTTCGCTACAAGCTGTGTGACAGGAGTGACTCTGGCATGCAGCTGTAACTTCGTTATTTTCTAGTGAAATTACAGAGACCAGTAATACTGCCACACTACGTATCTCACTGACATAAAAATACACTTTGGTATTAATAGTGTATAATTTACTTACTTTCAGTTCCTCTTCCATTTCAGATATCCTTCTTTCTAGCGCTCTTCTTTCCTGAATCAGAAGATGTGTGTTAATGCTGAACAATACAATATTTTAAAAACTACAGTTTGTAAATACTGTGGTAACAGTGAAATACTTCAAGTTTCAAAGATCATACAACCAAAAGCATAGTGTGGACAGAAAACTCGTGATGGCAGTGATATAAAGAAATTTGGTCAATATGGAATTTAATATCCAAAGAGGAAGAGAGATAGAAATTCATATCAAGTCCTACAGAATATACCCTTTCCTTTTCACTGATTTAGAAAGGTTTTAAGCACGATTTATTTTTCATGAGCTAGGCTTTTGTAAGACCTTAATAACCAAGAAATGCAGAAAATGATTACAAACAAACAAGAATATTAAAAGATACAAGCACAAAAGCATAAGCTTTCACAGACAAAGGTAGCTGAAACGTGTCTCAGCTCAGTGGGATCTGTCCACAATCCGAACTGCAACCTAGTGTTGCTATAACTGATATTACAAGACTTATCCCAGTACCAAAGAAATCTAGTTACGTGAGATCAGCTACTTCTTGAGAAAATGTTTCCCAAATATTTTCTGCATTTCTTGTATAGTTTAATTTTGCTTTTATTTCCCTTTTTACCTGAGAAGTAGGAGAAATTATCCTTTGTATATGAACTTGTCTGCACTGATTATATAATCAAGCCAGCTTATGGAAAGTTAGCTTAGGGTTTTCTACACTACGCTGCAGTCTGCAGTGCAGATACATTTTTATTTTGTTTTAACCTATTTTCCAACACATCTGACAGATGAGCAGCTAATGCAATAGACTTTGGGGTTTATAGCTTGATTGCTTGCTTTCCTGTGTCAGACGATGCAGTGTATCTCATTTAAAAGCAGCTGCAGTTATCAGTACTCTACATTCAGGTTTTTTTCCAGAGGGTGCGAGGCAAAAGCAACAGATTATTGCGAAGTGGACATATGCATCTGCATACAATGGTGTTATGCAAACAGCAAGCAGCATTGGCTGAGGTGTGTAAAACTTTGGTTAGATCATACCGCCCAGTAGATACTGACTCTTGCCGGACACCTTTCAGATATAAACCATTTGAATTTAGTTTAATCACAGTGCAGTTACACCCCAACATTTTCCCATTAGAGCAAACAACTTTAATTTTTATCAAAGTAATAAATATATTACTGCAGTTGTTACTACTTAATGTACTTAACTCCTTCGAATTAAGATTTTTTTATAATGACAGTAATGAGCAGAAGTACCAGCGAGTTAACGGATGTAAGTAACTAACAAAAATCCCACACTCTTACAATACTTAGAATTTTATCTGTTACCTACTAGTTTTACAGAATAACATGTGTTCTTATATTAAGCAATATTCAACAATTTTTTCAATTACCAAGAGAGGAATGATCAAATAAAGCTCAAATTTTCAGGTGTCTAGAAATTCTTAATCCTTTTGAAGCATTTGCTTAACTAGCATGTTGAGCTTGTCTATTAGCAATAAAAACCAATTCAGTAAAATCTCTAACTGACTTTTTATACTTCACATTATACAAAAGAAACAAATAGACTGGTCTAGATATAATGGTCTTTGTAAAACTGTTTTGTTCCTCTAAGGTGAAGCTACGCTCTTCCTCTTGAACTGCTTACTCTTTTAGGAACTGGCTTGAGGGATGCCAATGAAACAATGCACTGCAGTTTCACTGAGAAGATTTGCCAGTATTATTTGATTATTTCCAGGACTCAAAGAAAGTGTTTGACATCTATGAGGTCTAAAAGTTTATGATATACTTCCTCAACTCTGTAAGGTATGCCAAAGAACATTCGTAACTCACAAAAAAAAAAAGAAAAAAATACATGCTAATCTCTTATCTTATAAAATACAATAGCTCATGTGTATTTATCAAAGTAACTAGGAGCCACAGGACTGTAGTGAGACTGAGGTACACAACTATAGACATATGAGAAACTGATCCCCCCAAAGCTACACAATTTTTAAGAAGTAAAACCAGATGTATATGCCTGCATATATTTGCATATTCAATAACGCAAAGAAATACACCTCCACAATTCAAATTCCCAGCTGAGAAATTCTAAATTTGGGAAAAAAAAATGTTTTAAGGTACCTACAGTTTTCTGAATTCTAATCCAGACTGAAACCTGTAAGTTTAAGTTTTGGTTTTAAGTTTTATTATCACATCATACAAAATTCTGCAAAGGGCTGCTAGCATATTTGGAGCAGCCCTTTGCTAAAGAAACTCTTCTTTTTGCCCATGTATTGCTAGGACCTTGTTAGGACATGTGCTCTGATCTGTACCCCCATCCCCATGGAAATAGCCCCTTTCTGCTAAACAGTTTTCAAATGAACAATATTCACAATGCATCACCAAGTCACATCATGGAAACCCACTTCTGAAGGGTGAATTTGAACAAAATTCAAAGCCAGTATTTTCTGAATTTTACTATGTGCAAACCTAGGCTTAATACATATTCTCATTTTTTTCACTGAAAAGGTAGGTTTCAGCTTGAAAATGTCATAACCCGAAGTTGCCTCCAGCTCTTTCTCTGCCAGCCTTTTATTTCTTACAATTTTTCCTCACTACTTTACTTTTGCCCTCCCCTCCTCATTACATGATTTATACAAAAATCTTTAGTTTTATATTTTATTTTAGTGAAGTCATATACTTGGAGAAGTATACTGAGAAAAGCTCTACAATTTCTTTTAATTTCTGCATTTTTATTGTTACATTATACATTAAAAATGTGTCTTGAAAATGATTTTGAAATGCTGAATTCAATAACCTTATTTCTAGAGATCAGCTATTGATGACTAGCAGCTGAGAATCCTGTTTCAGTCACATTCAAAGTAAAACTTCAGATTTAAACAACACAGAAAATACAATCATAAATATATTCCTCATTTAAATTCCTGTCTGAAGTGTGTAATTATAAAGAAGATTCAGATGTAAATCCTGTTTCATCCATACAGGACCTAACTTACATACATCACTAGGTTAATTATTTTATCCACTAGCTTTAATACGAATACATTTAGGGAAAAAAACATTTCTGAAAGACATTTTGCTGTTGGACTGAATGTCTTAAAAAAAAAAAAGTTCAAGAATTTCTAAAAAGCCAATTGGTTTAATGCAATGACCTGTTTTGGGAGAAAGCCAAGCTGTAATTTAAAACTGAAATAATGTCTATCTATGCAGTACTCTGTGCATTATCTATGCACCCACACAATAATGGATGCAGCTACATCTATTAAATAATTAAATGTCCACTACTGTGGCCATGCTAGCAAGCAAGAGACCAAGTATCTGCTGCTGAAACCTTTCTACCGATGATATCATTGCCCACACTAGGATGCCAAAAAATTAAAGAGAGAAACAGGTGCTAAATAGCAGCAATTAATTGCAGAGACTATTAAGATAAAGATAATGAAACTTCAGGAAGTGCCTGAGAGTATTTCTATGTCTCCATATGCTCCTGTAAAATCTGTTTGTTTATATACTGGACAGTTTTGTGTAACTAAAACTTGTTTTTGAAATCTAAAATACTAGAAAAACAATACAAAAGGCTAATGAATATGAAATTTATCATGGATAAATAAATGTTTACCACATCACTTCTTACTGTCAAAGTCTAATTTTTTTTCCTGTTTGTCTCTAATGTAACACTCCAGGGTCAAGGGAGAAGAAAAGAACACGTGGTGTTCAGAGTCATGAAGGAAGCCAAGACCACTACAAAATCAATGTAGTTTGCTTTATGCTGCTGTGAAACTAAACTTTTTTAAGGTTGGATTTTAAATTAGCATGAAACTACAGCCTAAAACTATCATGTGTCCAACTTCTGAAATTCCTGTACTCTACATCACATACAAATTCACTGCATGATTTCTTTCCCATTCAATTTAGGGCTGTCCCTGACTCTGATGCCCCTCCCTGCACTGCTTAATCATTCTTCCACTTTCTCGCCCGACCCTATCATCATATTCCTCTGGAAAAACTTACACTGCAAGGAAAGAGGCAGATAAAGATAATTTTATATCATTAGCAGGTTTGAGGTCTCATGTCTGTGAGGCAGAAACAGCTATCTCATTACCAACAATAACTGGTGCCTCTGGAAAGCTCTGAGGAAATTAACTTCCCTGAATCTTGGAAATGTGTTAAAAGACGAGACACAATGAATCTGCTTAACCCTCTGGAACACCAGCATTATTTTGGATGAGATGGAAACGTGGCAGATCCCTGGAGGGCAGCAGAGTTTAGAGACTGGTTATCATGAGCGAACAGGCAAACTAAAGACAGTTCTTAAGAGTAATCCCCATCTCACATTCATTGCCACTTTGAAACCTAAAATCTCCAAATCCTCTAAAAAATGCAAGTTATAAGAATGGCTTCTGTTCCTACTGAAATATATCCAAACCAGGGCTTGCGGCACTAAAATAATAAACTAAAAAATAAACTCAATAAAAATAAAACTAAAACAAAGCTTGAATTGGAGTATTTAAAAGTTCTTTGGCAAAAACTCACCCTTTTCTCCATTTCCAAGAGTGACCTGTCAGCAAATCTTTCTTGTCTCTGAAACACAAAATTGATGAAGACATTGACATATGCTTCAAAACAACACAACTGAGGAAAAAATCAATTAGACATTTTAGTATTCTGCCTGAAGTATGTCGTCAAAAACATTTTAACATCTGTTCAGGGAAGTAACACTGAAATAAAGAATAAGCTGGATTTATCATGCAATTCTTCTGTGACCATCGCTGTTATTTAATCACTACCCAGCCTTTGGCTAACAGGAGTAACACAGTATTTCTAAAAGCGTTACAAAACAGGCATCTTCTAAATGTTCTTCACTAAAATTTACAGGGTACACATGAAAGACAATTAAGTACAAGTAAACTGTGGTAAATATGATCCAACAATATGAAACATTCTACAGGAAGAGTAGACAAATTTAGACAAATCTAACTCCGGTGTATGTCTCTTGTATAACTGTATGCAGCAGTGTTATCTGACAGCAGTTATTAGTAACAGGAATGCATTATTTGCTCTTCTTTTCCAAGATGAAACTATGTAACCAGCCAGGAAGAACTGTCAGGTTATGCCGATTTGCCAGGAGGTTTATGAATTAATCAATCCATCCTGATTGCCACTTTGAATATAAGCTTAACAGTGTAGAAACTGTTTATTCCTACCCTGCAAAAAGCTGCATGCAGATACATGCTGGCAAGAACCACTACTACTTAAGTAGGCAGGAAGCAGTCTCACACATTTCGTTCACAGCTGAAGACCAGAATCCTGTACTCTTTTCTCTTCAGAAAGAGAGAACTACTCTTCTACATTCCCATCTTTGGATAAAAAACAAAGCTGATACCTAGTAAAGAGCAGCCCATAGCCTGGAGTGATTCTGGTTTACTATCTACACTGTTGGTTACGTACATGCCTTTGGTTTTATACAAACCTGAGTGGTCTTCTCCAACTGTAGCTTAAGATCTGTAAGTTCCATGTTGGTGTCATGTAACTGTGCTTTCAGTTTTTCATTTTCAGCTAGAATCTGTTCATAAAGCTAAGAGAAAATACTTGTTAAAAAAAATCAGGTAATAGTGAGATTAGCCAAAAAACTTCAAAAGTATGATTGAACCAAATATAAAGTTAACAAATACATTAACAGTCCAAGAAGTAAAAGAAAGATATTTAAAATTAGCAAGCACGGTAAGGAACCGTTACTAAACATTTCTAGTAACAAGCACACAACTTACCTTACATATAATTAAGCCACCTTTTTTTCTTCAGACTTCACAGATTACCCCACCACAGTAAACTTTTCAACAAATTCCTCCTCTACTTTAAAACAAGATCTAAACATATTTTTACCTTATATGTAAGTAAGCTGACAAACATATGATAAAAGGCTTCACATATGCATACAGGAGTTCTAACAATAGTTATCTTATGATAAATACTATCACTTTTTTTATTTGACTGTATCTTGGCTTCTCTGGATTTCTCCCTTGCCTTGAAAAGTACAGAAGCCAGAAGCTGTTTCATAATTTGTATTTTTCCCCACGGTAGTGGTTGCTGTGCTTCTCCATTCAGGTAAGTTACTTTAAACAGCATTTCTGATGCAATGTGAGACTACTTTCACACAATTTAGGAAAAGCAGTAATGAAGTTGTATTTTTGCACCAAGCTTATTGGATCAGATACCTTCTTAAAATCAGGGCTGTCATCTTTTTCTAGTCTACTGCAGTATGGTTTTCGCTCTTCAAGGTAACTCTGCGACCCCGACCGCCCCTGCGCTGAATCGTAACGATCGCCTGCAGACAGGCTGAGCGATCCCGAATCATACCTGCAGAAGAAAAGTTCGGATTTTCCTTTGCCTTTGCAGCCAAACTGAGACCCCCTGACTGTATCAAACATTTTCAGTTTGCTGCTGCCCAGCTGAAAACAACCAAATGCAATTATGTATTCTACTTAGACTAGAATTTGATTTTAGTCTTCTAATTTGATGCAAATTTCATTTTTACATTCTCCAGTACTTCAAGATTCTGGGTGAAAATGTTTTCAAATTGCTCAGTCTGCAGAGTAATGCATGCAGAGAAATATTTTAAATGTAATTATTTAATTAAATATTTACATGCTTTAAAATACTTTTAAACTAGCTTAGATAGCTTAATTCTTCTTTATTTATAAAGAACATATAATTTTAAAAAGTCTGTTAGTTTAACTGAAGTGTTTTAGAAAACACTAGATGAATGGCCTAGATGAATTTGGAGTTTTTTTACAGAAACCAGGATTACAAAACTATTTGCTGTGAATTCTAGTATTTCAACAGAAGCAGCTGAAGAAACAAATCTTTAGTAGTCTTTATTCTAACAACTCAATAACAACCAGTATTCATAAAATTAAGAGCACTTTCACATTGTTCACTCTTTGCTAATCGTGCTAGAGCAGTTTTATTTAACAGATTTTCACTAGTCAGAATGCAACAAAATTTGAGAATTAAAGTTAATGGTCCAAAAAGAAATTATTTTTTAAAATTATCAGTATTTCAGCATTTACTTTTTTAACAAATCTTAAGAACATACGTTTTTCAGAGGCTGTATTTTTCTTGAGGTTACATAGAAAATTTTCAGTAGGATATTCTAAAAGAGAGGTAACAAGAACCTCTTGTCTTCTCTGTAAAAACTACGTCCATGCTGAAAAATCTGTAGGACATAGTACTGTGTCCACTGTGTTCTATGAAATGCCCAGCCTGCCTGCAGTGCACTGCAAACACGGAGTTCAGCATATTCCCCAGCATGGGGTACTCCACCCACACATGGCAGGACTGGAGCTTTACAATCACACTTCATGCAAAGCATGAGTATCATCACAGCCTCTTAAAGCTCAATCCAACTACTGCACTTAAGCCGAATTTGTATATAAAGAACCTAAAATGACAACACACGGACAGAAAGTATAACAATTCTAATTAATTTGTTTCAATTACACATACCTTGAAAGGCTCTCACTCTGAGGTGCGGAGAGGTAAAAAGAGAGAAAAAGAATCTTTGGTCAATAATATAATTACAATATATAACACTCTGTGAACAAATACAACTAAATACTTATGTCAAGTGCACATGCTATCCACCAGTATGTATTATCTGAACTGTGGCAAGCTTCAATTTTGTAATGTCCAGAAAGGAAAAGAAATATGTGCTAGAATGCACTTGACAAAATATGATTTATGTGGACATTACCATAACACTCTAAAAGTCTCTAATGCCCTAGACAGTGGAGTTATTTCAGCAGTTGGTGCATTCTGGGTTTGCTTCCCTGTTATCAAAGGCATCAGAGCAGTGTTCCTCAAATTCACTGTTCCTTATTTCTCTTCTTTAACATTAGCTATGATGTTTTGAACATAATGACTTCAGCTCAAAACAATAAATTAAGATACAGGATCACTGTTCCAACATAGCGTGACTGGAAACAAGTTACTACACCAAAAACATAAAGAAGTACTTATTATATTTAATTTAAATGACAGTAGATTTTGTCCCTGTGGATTCACCTGGAACAATTGAATGAACGTAACATAAAAAATTGAACTCTCTTTAGTTTAGTGACAAGCAAAACTTAATTACAAGTGATGACTTAAGAGTGAGAGAGTGTCCTCTAAGCATTACATCAGTCATACAAATCTTTTTCCCCTCTGGGTTGTCAATACAGATTTGTAATTTCTTCCAATTATTATTCCAATCATGAGTGAAGACATTTCAGTCAAGAAACTCTACTGATGTATCATCAGCTGGACATCCTCCAGTGTTATTCACCTAGCAGTGGCTGAAGTCTTCCCCATAGGTGGTTTTCTGGGGGGGCTGATGTGGCTTACTTGGTTTCCTTTTATAGAAGGAAACTGTATTTTTTCAATGTACACATGTAAACAGCCACATTCTCCATAATACACTCAATTTCCCCTTTGACACCTTGGAGTGCACTTACACCACAGAGGATATCAAAGGTACATGCTATAGCCTAACCACTCTTAATCACTATTCACTAATCACTATTTTCTGTCAAGAGCATGAATAATGCTGCAAATTAAGAGATTTTGCAGAATATGCCACAGTTAGTCTGTAAATTACAAGCTAACCACAGTTGTAGTATCAATTCAGATTACTAGGGTTTTTTTGCTATGCATCATACTTAAAAATTTGCTTTACAGAAACACTTAAATCTACCAAAAAATCATCCAATTTCCTTATTTTTAAGTGGTTATCCTTCAATTTAGTTCTAAGACTATTCTAGCAGGAACATCAATTTCCTTTAAGTAACAACATGGCATTTTTTGTGCCAATTCAAGAAATTTTCTGCTCTTAATATTAAAAAGCCTAAACAAAATGAGAGAACAACTTCAAACTGTCAAAAGTGCTTAGCAAAGTCTGACTTCTCTTTAATAGCTTTCCTTTAACAACAAACGATCATCTAAGGAGTCAAGAGTTCTGAAAAACAAGAAAGCATGAACTGAAATCTTAGAAGGCAGCTCTTTCCAAAACCTCTGACAAACCTCTGACCTCACGGTAGCATGCACCCAAATCCATAACTTCTCTGGGCATCCTGTTTGGGTGTTTCACCATAAAATCATTTGTGTTGGAAAACACTTCCAAGATCACTGAGTCCAACCTTCAACTGAACACAGCGCTGTCATGCCCAGTTGTTTCTTGAATGCTTCCGGTGACGGTGACTCCACAGCCTCTCTGGGCAGCCTGTTCCAATGCTTAACTGCCCTTCTCAGTGAGAAAATTCTTCCTGATGTCCATTCTGAACCTCCCTGGTGTTACCCTGTTTTCTTTTGGAAATTTTTTAGCCTTCTGATTGTTTAATTTCTTGGAGTCAAGATTCTCATGCTTCTAACAGTTTCTTAATGTAAAAACAGCTCTGTTTACCTAACGGTAGTTTTTGTTTACATTCCTTTTTGGAGGAGGAGAAGAACTGATTGACTGTCTGTTTGACCAGTGTGGTTGGAGGGGTCACGATCCTATCCTCCAATACACAGCTGGTGCCAAAAATGTATAATATGAAAGAAAGTAAAGTTCTGCCTTTTCTTTCCTGCTGGGACATCTGTGAGTCACGTGGTTCCTTTGTGTCCAACTGTGTCACCCTGGCTCAGCTTGACGCCATTTCCTTTTGTCCTGTCCCTGTTGCCTGGGAGAAGAGACCAATGCCCACCTGGCTACAGCCTCCTTTCAGGGAGATGGGGAGAGGCCTCTCCTGAGCCTCCTTTTCTCCAGGCTAAACAACCCCAGCTCCCTCAGCCACTCTTTGTAGCACTTGTGCTCCAGACCCTTCCCCAGCCTTGCTGCCCTTCTCTGGGCATTTTCCAGCACCTCAAGGTCTTTCTTGTAGTCATGGGCCTGGAACCAGACACAGGACTCGAGGTGTGGCCTCACCACTGCCAAGTACAAGGGGACAAGCCCTGCCCTGCTCCTGCAGGTCACACTATTGCTGATCCAGGCCAGGATGCCATTGGCCTCCTCGGCCACCTGGGCACACGCTGGGTCATGTTCAGCCACTGTCACCAGCATCCCCAGCTACCTCATCCCTTGGGCAGTTTCCAGCCACTCTGTCCCCAGCCTGTAGCAGTGCACGGGGTTGTTGTGACCCAAGTGCAGGACCCAGCACTGGCCTTACTGAACCTCATCCAGCTGGCCTTGGCCCATGGCTCCAGCCTGCCCAGATCCCTCTGCAGAGCCCTCCTGCCCTCCAGCAGATCAACACTCCTGCCCAACTTGGTGTTATCTGCAAACTGACTGAGGGTGCCATAGATCCTCTCAGCCAGGTCACTGATGAAAGTATTAAACAGGACTGGTCCCAACATTGAACCCTGCCTAATTCCACTCATGAGCAGGTGCCAGCTGGATGGAATTTCATTCATCTCCACTCTCTCGGCCTGGGCACATAGCAAAAAACGCACCTGTCCAAGAACTCTTGGTCAGTCACTTCTACACTTCTCCATCATTCCAGCCCAACACACACACCAGTCCCAAAATTATGAATATTATTAAAAGGGGACTGATTTAGCACTATGTCACTGCAATGTTATTAATCCTATCAGAAGCACCACACAGCATTTCCTACCAAAATTAATCTCTACAGAACAGAATATGAAGTAATTACAGATCTAAGGATAATGATATGTACTACTGGAAGGAAAGGAAACAGGACTGTGCAGTTATGTTAATCTGGCACAGAAATAAAAAATACAGCAAATCAAAATGACACAGAATGAGTTTCTTAACTAAAATATTTAGCAGATGTGTAATTGAAAGCTTTTACAATAAAGAACGAAATATCACTTGAGTTTTATTCCTAAATAATGAACCTGATTCTGTAGTGTGTTACTCCAGGGTTTAGGTCAAAAGAAATACATTCTTCTTATAGCCTAGTTTATGTAAACAATTCCCTTTTAACACTCTTCATCCCACTGTCAAACACCATTCTGTTTTTAAGGACTTTTCCCATCAGATCAAGCCAATGACACTGCTTTCTCTTTATCAAGATTAATACTACTCATTTAGGATATTCAGAAAACCGTTTTGTTCACTAAAGAAATTACATACATTGTGCTCTTCAACTTTCTGTGTTTCCTTAAATTACACTTCTTATATTATTTTTTAATTATAAAAGTGACAGCACTGGGTTTAATTTTCAAAGGTTTTACTTAGTGTGTGTAAGTAACTGGACAAAATTTATCTGAAAATAACAATGTAGGTGAAACAAAGACTTTGCTGGGTAGAAACTGAATGCTTGCTCCAGTAACCTACTGCATCACGTCCCTGAACTCTATGTCAAAAGTCTAATCTACATTTTCTGGATGCTAAGTCTATGTAGTCAGAATGGAGGACAAAATGGTCAGTTATGGCCACAGTTGACATGTAAATCCAACTGTAACAAAAATTTTACTATCAAAATGTGTCTCTTAAAAATGAATGAACAAATTATCTCTCTTAAATTACCTGAGTTTCTTTCTTATTTGTTCCTTCTTCTGAATCAGATTGGTGATCCTGTTCATTTTCATCACTCTGGTGAAGAGGTGGGAGAGGAAAAATAATTAAACTATTGAAAGCTTAGCAAGATTTTAATGCATTCTACTTCAAATATGAAAATGTAAAAGCAGCAGAATACTCCAGAGAGAATATACAGGTTATATGTCTCAAACAGGTACATGTTTTCAGTACCGTAAGGCGATAAAACAATTTTGCAATTGACACATGAAAATCTGGCTTTTACATGACATATGGATCTCATGACAAAGAAAAGGGAAAAGGAATAGTCTGAAACATCAACTATAACCTTTCTAATCTGACAGCAGCTCTTTAAGTTGCTAAGTACATAACTACTTGCGATGTACTGAATAAAGAGTCTCATTTTTACAGCTTTGGTATGCATGCAATAGAAAACATTTGTTCAATAATTTATTTCTCTTCCTTAGATTATGATTAATTCCTATTAAGTTATGGTTACTACAGTGTTCTAAAATTCTTGTTAGCACTATCAGCTGAAAAACCTGAATTTTGATTTTGCTCCTGAAAGCATCAAAACAAAAACAAAGAATACTTAAATTGAAAAGCATGATTTGTTCTAGAACAGTTACATATTTTATGACTCTAAATAATTCTCTATTTTTAGAGTACACTATACACATTCTATTTTGCTACAATTGAAGTTTACTTACATCCTGAGTCCAAAACGAAACTCCTGTAGATCGTCGTTTTTCTCTTGGTCTCCGTCTTTCCCTTATAGACTTAGGCTGTGACTTATCTTCCTCCTTTTCTTCTTCTTTTTTGCCTCCTTCTGTTAATAACAACCTTCTTATTCACTGAATTATGACACAATCTAATTTTCTGAAATATTTCTTCTCAGTCTTTAAAATGCTCACAATAAATTCTTTTTACCTGAAATAAATCCGCTGAAGAGCTTCTTACCACATACAGGATTTGCTGTAATACACACTCCCCCAAACACATAGCTCTAAAATACTGTAAATACTAATTTCACCTAAACAAAATGTCTTAACGTAACACTAATACAATACAACTTGGACTTACAATTCAGTTTTCAAAACTGTCACGTAATAATTGAAACATCTGTATCAGCAGATGTACAAAAGTACAAAAAAAGAGAAGATAACTCTTTACCATTCTTCATCAAACAAGCTTTTTTTTGCATACATCAAGGATGCAGTATTACAAAAACCCCAATTCTTAAAAGTTGTTCTTAGAGTTCTCCTTTTCATCACAGTCCTCTTCATTTTTGTTTTAAGGAAGAATAAATCGGGACCTCCTAGATTAGATTATTACTGTATTACAGATCTCCTTTTTCTTTAAAACAAATGCAATTGCAATTCAAAACAGATGTAACAACGCCAGATTATGTTTGCTCTCCTATTTGTTTACAAGTAATTTGTGCAAAAAAAAAAAAAAAATCGAACAAACCTGCCCAAATCAAAGTTCTTTACTTATTATCATGCAGTCTGTTCAGCCTGATGTTCTTTTACTAAATAAAGAAACCACAGAATTGAGTTCAGGTAGAAGAATCACTAATCATGAATAAGTACCATCACTAATCTTCAGAGGTAAATAAACACTCTAGAGTGAAGCAAGAATTAAATAGGAAAGACAGGAAATACATTTGTGGTGAATATACACCTTTCCTAATTTAATAAACTAGGATTTTACCTTAGGGATTTCAGATGGTACTGCATTTCTCCTTCAAAAGTCATAACTTGAAAAAAACCAGAACTTGTGGCAGCTAATATTTACCAATGAAAATCTTTTTCATAGAACAATCTAGAGTGAGTTTTCTAGAGTAAGTATGCCTTATGAAAGAATCATAATCCAAATTTTAGTTCATTTTAGCACAAAGGGAAAAAAATGAGAAAGCATATCCATGAAGCCTAGCCCCAATAACTTAATCAGAAAACACAATTCTAGGGAACATGGCAACACTGCTATATAGTTCGTGGAGACTTCATCAGTGGATCATTTTATCTGACCTTCTGTAGAACAAAACTATCAATTTCAATCAGCAACCCTACTAAAGTTATTGATCAATAACTTGAATTAAAGTATTTCTCTCAAGTCAAGCTGTGGCAAGTCCAGGAACAGGAGACCTGTATGTCAACAGGCTCCTCCTTTGACAAGCAAAGAATCAGGCACAATAACTCTCAGAATTACAGCAGGTGACTCACACTTGAAATGAGGGCAAAATCTCTGTGCAATCAGAAAAGAACTTCTTTATGATCTCTAAATCATGCATCTAATCCTCAGTTTAAGACTACATAGAGCAGTAAGTATGCAGAAGTATGGTTACATCTGAACTACAACGGGAAACAGCCCCTTGCCTTTTCCAGCTGCTCATACAAACCGGAGAGGTCCTTAAAGAAAAAAAGGTCCTTCAATGTGGAAGGACTGTAACAAACCCCTAGTTATTTAGCAATCATTTAATCAAGGAAAATTCCTTCTTAATACCTGCAAGTATTTAGACCATGCAATATGGTATTTTATTAGAGTTGCTGTGTTGAAGCAGAAATTAAAGCATTCTGTGGATATTTATGGGAGTATATTTGAAATTTCTGTGACTCAAAAATGGAAAAAAACCAAATGACTGCAAAAGCCATTCGTTGATACAGAAAAATCTTTTTTCCTCTCTGTACGGAAGCTTTGAAATTTCTTACAGAAGATTTGAGCAAGGTACATCCCCAGTGGTCTTACATATCTCACCCCATTCTGAAATACCTCTAGAAATGTATGCTGCTCTTTGTCAACTAAAACTACAAAAACCCCCTTCATAAACAGTACTCCTACCTCTCTCACTTTCCTTTGTTCCACTCCGAGAATAGGCAGAGGTTAGACCTATAAGGCTGTTTGGTCTGTTTAGCTGACTTGAACTTGATAAAGAGCTAGTGGAGGTGGAGAGCGAAGAGGTGGATGACGAAGAAGTTGAAGTTGAAGCTGGTCTATAGCGATGATACGGCTATTCAACAGAAAAGTGTCACAATTAATTTACCAAGATTAACAAATACAAAGCATGAGATATGCAAACATTTAACTATATAAATGATTCTTACAGTAGTACCAAAACTAAAATAATATTGTTGGTGTAAAGATTCGTATAATTTCTCTACCTAAAGAGACTCATCATGAAAATACCTCTTCAACAGTTCGGGAATATCTTTGTCTATAATCATCATCTTTAGTTTCAGATTCTTTCTTTTCTTCTTGTTTTTCTTTGTCTTGCTTTTCTTTCTCCTCCTTTTCTTTTTCTTCATTTTCCTGTTCCCTGGTTCGTGTGGGACGACTTCTTCCTATAGTTTTTTCAGCTTCTTGGAGATCTGTCAGTGTTACGCCCTGTGAAAACAGCAGGCAGCAAGCACTATTTAAATGTAACATTAATGTTAATGTAGATGATCACATTACAGAAATATTTTAAAGAAAACATTCAACTTAAGAAAATGAAATCTATCTATTAAGAAATAAATTTTACCTATACAGCTTTTCTCTTGAATCTTAGAACCAAACATCTCTCTGATATTGGGCAAGTATTTGTTGTAATGCGATATATCACAGACTCTCCAGCAAGCCAATTTTTAGCTGAACTAGCAAATACAGATTGCACAGAAGATTCTATAGAAATAATTTAAGAATCCGACAGACCCTTTTAGTATGATTGTAAGCATACTAAATGTTTCTGAAACAACCCTAAAACTATAATACTCCTATTTTCAGACATGTTGATACTTTACAAATTAATTCCTTGCAACTGGATTTTTAGGTCAGCAACGCTAAAAAGTCTCTTGTTATTTTTAGGCTAAAAACTAGTTTTGAAATAAGCTCAGAAAGCAAACAGTTTTATGGAGACAGCTTTTCTTTACTATGCTTTTCAACTGATGTATCTTAGTGCAACATTGCTCAAAACACTTTGTAATCTACTCTTCAAAGCCAACTTTGCATCTTATCAGTTACTTAATTGCTTTTAGTGTTGATAAAGTTTAATCCAGTAATTCCTGGTAGCTTCTTCAGTGTAAAGATTCAGCAATAGTTAGCCTGCAGTTAGTCTGACCATCATTCAGGGCTCTGAATTAGTATTATGAAGTAAAAATAACTCCTGTATGATGAAGTTGTATCAAGCAGCACAGATCTCTCATTAGGAAAGCTGACCAGAGGTACTTAAAGGGGTTTAAAACTGCAAAGATTTGAAAGCAACATCAGTAAGCAATGTAGTTATGGACTCAGCCTAAAAACAGGTAAGGACAATGGCTAGATTATCTCTTTGGGACTATTTGCTGGTTATTCTCAGTTTGCCAGCAGACAGTGGTTGGCAATTGCTCCACTGCCCAAAGAGTGTTCGTGTACCATCAGAGATACTCTATTCTGCTATCGCCACGTTGGTCCCTGTGACAGGATTGTGCTAGTTGCTGACAGATATGGATAAAAAGTGGGAAGAACTTCCAAATACATCAGTATTTAAATTAAGAGAGAGAAATGCTGTAAGAAGACACGTGGTTAGATAGTAGATTATTAGCATAAAAATAATAAAAAACTCTCTTTTTAGTATTTTTCTTTCTCCAGAGAACCTAGATTAAAGTATTTTTTTCTATGTCATGAATCTTATTAGCTTTCCATATGTTGATCCGCTCAATCATATTATCTAAAATAGTTCATGGACAGAAAAAAATAATTAGAAATGGAAGCAAATGCAGTATGCTATGCCTGTTTCTCAAGAATGATGCTAAGGTATGTTTTCAAAAATGCAAAAGCTTTAGTAATACTATACCTGTGTAGATCTTCTAGACTGTCTTGCTTGCCTGGATCTAGCTTTCCTTTGGGACTCGGACTCTTCATCCCGTACTGGAGTGAGGTATGATCTAAGGAGTTAATTACGAACAAAATTGGCACATGATAATTTTTGCACACATTTATTAAATGGTCAACACCTCCCCTCAACCTGCCAGACTGAAAATCAAGGCAGTCAGAAGGAAACATTAAACTATATAGGACAAATTACATTTTAGATATTTCAACCATATCATACTGATCTACCTATTCATCAAGACAGCAGCCTTAAAACTCCATTAAAATACACAGAGTTTTCCTACTTAATTTAGATTTCTTTTTACCATTTTCTATAAATATAACTTCAGCTCTTTTACTATTTCACTGGTCTACTTAACATAGGGGTAGAAGACCTCAGAGGTTCAGCCAGTTAGACATTTATACATCAAATATGTGAGTATTAACTTTTAACATAACTTGTAAGCTTTTAAAAAAAGCCAAATGTACTGCTAATGCAGGAAACCTAATTATATCATCCATTTCACCAGAAATTAAGAATCCCTGAGGAGGTGGTTACCCTATTTTCACATGAATCATCCACACTTTGAGTAATCCAAGCCCCTTTGAAAAAAATGGGCTTAAAAATAAATCTTCATGAAACCCACAGAAGTCCTGCGGAATAAGCAGGTAATTGTAATCAAAGACAAAAGGCTACTAGAGTAGACATGCAAGGTTTAGACTCTTTTTAAGGAATTCTCTAACCCAGATAACAGGTAAAAAAACCAACAGGAGATACATACATGCACAAATGCAAATATTTGTATGTATGTAAACCCATAATTAAAGAACTTAAAAGTTTTTAATATATTTGTTCCTTTTTTATGGCAGAATATTCCTGGAAGCTGCTATAATTTCACAGTTTTAAAATCCTTGGATTAACTAAAAATTAGAAAAAAGGGGGAAAAAATTATTTGAAAAACCGATATCAAAGGATAGCTAAAAGGTTGCTTAAAACCTCTCTAAGCTTCTTTAGATCAGATTCTATAATATTTTCTCATTGTCTCTTTTTATACGTTATTAGTTAAGAATAGTTAAGAGTCACTGGCTAAGGATTCAATAATTAGCTAGTGATTATGCCATCAGTTATTAACCTAAATAATTTACGCATGGGAAGAGCAGTTTGCTCGCCAAATAATATAATTGGTAGCCTTAACACATACTAAAAAAAGTTCCAAAACAATTATAAGAGACTTTGTTTACACAGACCTATGGATTACAATCTGTGCACTACTCCATGAAAATACTTAACAACTAACTGTTGTACTTAGAAATGTTGAAACAACTCCCATCTTATGGTGCATCTTAAAAACCCCACACTACGTAAATTTGATTTCCTTATCCGGATCTCTTGCAAACAGCATTTTTGATTGACTTTCCATTTCCCAAAAGCTCTATCCACATAAAGCTGTATCCACGTAAGGAAACGGGTGCCTGTTAGGCTGCTTCAGTTAACTTGACTTGAACCACCACCTACCTAGGAGGCCTTGACTTTGTGTCATCTTCAGGGTTTAAAATTGCTACAAACTTTCACGTAACTTGCTTTTTAGTAACTGCTGTACCTATATCTACCTTTCAATGAATCTGAAATACTTCAAATTGCACTGAGAGAAAATGAAGTCTCCACTTTCCAGGTGCACTCTGCAGCTGCAGTCAAGAGTAGAAAGTGCTCTTTCCTAGCACCCTTGCATGCACTACACACAGCTACCTATGCTGTATTAGTTGATACAAAGATTTAGAGACTCAACTTTGTAATTTCCTTCCCTGTTTCTCTAAACTAACCCTAAAAATAAAGAATATAATTTCTTCAGCTACTCCAAAAGAATGCACCATTACATGCTTCATCACTAAAGTACTTTATATCTTTACTTTTTAACTATCTTTGAAATACTCTTCCAAACATACTTCCTAAATATAAAATTTGAGTCTATAAACACGTATTAACCAACTTCATTACTTAAGAAAATATATAGCACGTTTCATATACATTTCTTTTTTCATGTGAATAGAAACATATGTAGATGCACACACACACGTATATATCTAGCTGTATATATACAGATAGATATTCTTGTGCTCATATTTAGAGCACTACATTCTCAGGTGCATGCAGCAATTATTCAAATTTTGATTTCTAAGATTCATGGATATACTAATATGCCATCAAGAATGCATCTGCAACAGTGTATTACACAATCAGCCCAGTCAGAGAAAACCATGGAATTTCAGGCCAACTGCAGGTATCTAATACATACGTAGTATATGCACATTAGTATACACACACTAGTGAGATTAAGCAAGACAGCAAAAGCCTAATTCTAATTTTCCTTGCCTTCCTAACTGATATGAGACTGAAATAGCGTTTGAATTTTAGAATTTGAACTACTTCAAATTATTTTTGAGAAAACGTGCATTTTGTTGGTTGTGCTTTTACGTTGTTGGGTTCGGTTCAAATTTCACTATGGAAATCGCAGGTTCTGATCACAGAATTATTGAAATGGATTATCAGCACATGTGGACCCTTCCTGAATCATGATGGGGAACAATAAAAACATAATCCATATATCATAGAAGTTTTTTCACCTCATTTTTTGGGTAGGAAGGAAGACTATAGAAAACAGACTAGCCTAATTAGGTCTCTATAAGGAATCTTTAAATGCTGCTGCCTTAAGTGAACCAAAAGAATGCAATTTTCTTCTGTAATAAGGAACAGCTTCATTATCTCTGTGAACATAGAGAGATACACATAACTGGCACTGATACAGAAAGTACATTTTGAAACTACTACAGGAGCAACACAGAAATCTGAACTTGCATTTCAGCAGGAGGGTTAAAGGATAAACATTTATAAATAACCAGAAATAGAAGAACAAGGGAAAGATAACAGGAATTAACAATTTTTTGGAATCTTATTTTTGCTTCCATAAATAGAAGGAAACAACTCTTTATGGAAACAAATATGCACCAATCTTAACTCATCCTTCATATAACTGTAAACAGAAAAAAACCCACCATATTCTTAAAATAAGATTTACATCAGCTTCTTAATCATTTTTCATACTGAGCATCTCTTAAAGCATTGAATTTAAAATTGTATGAATATGTTTCAAATAGAAAAGATCCTAAATCATGCAATGAAATAAATAGAATGTGTTTGGTTTAAAACTGTCTTCTCAGTAATGTCAGGCATATGAAATGACTGAAAAAAATGCTATGCTGTGACTTATGAGCATACTGCCAATGGCACACTACCTCAATCAGCAGTAACGTAGTTGTAGTAATTAATTAATTAATTACTCGGTTTATTATTTTTATAATTCAGTGTTTTTACAGAGTTCCATTACTGGTATTTTTAAGAGGACTCATTTAATCTGTTAAAAGAAATATAAATCTGAAAGTACCATATCCCATATGAGAACCCAAGTCCAGTCAAAACCGTACTACATCGAAGTTTACATTTCGTGAATGGTGTCTACTAGTACTAAGCTCTTAAATAAACTGAGGTACCAGTTGTTTCAATACACAGCAAGAAAACAACACTGCTTTACACACTGTTCCAACACATTTCTTTAAACAATAGAAAAAAGTTTTGTGTAAGAGCAACATTACTCTTAGGACCTTTACACACCTCCGTCTCTCCCTGACCTCTGATGTTGAGGACACAGTGCCAGAAGTAGCTGTAGTCATGGCTGTGGTAGTGGCTGCAGCATTTACAACAGATGGTGCAACAGGAACGGTCACTGCTGTGGGAACACTGTCCTTGTCTTTCTCAGTACTATCCTCAGCCCACAAACGATTTGAGGTACTACAGCATAATAAGCAGCAACACAAAAAAAGAGAAAAGGAAACAGCTAAACAATGAAAGCACTTTACTAAACAACTAATAACATGTAAATTGAGGGATGGATTTTTTTTAAGAAGCAAACTGAGAAATGTCTCTACTATGAAAGCTCAGCTTCAGCTATTAAATTGAATAAATTAAGAATTAGAAGTTCACAATAATTGAACTTTTATTCTTCAGACCTTTTTAACATTTGATTTTTTCTTTTATATGAAGATGGCTTTCATGTTACAGCAGAAAGCCATTCACATTTTTTGAGCCAAATTGTATAAAATCAAAACAAATTTAACAGGAAAGGGAAAAAATCCAGAGCCCCAGGATCTACTAAACAAGAACGCATGCACATACATAAGCACACAGTAGACCTGACGAAAAAAAAAAACCAGGAAGAAAATGTCCTGGTGCCATTACCTGCTTTGTACACCTGCTGAAGTAGAACCCGCTGTACTCTTCGTAGTAGTGTTTGTGCTGGCAGGCAGCGTTTTCTGAAGACCAGCAGAAGAGGTAACTGTTGATGCAGTACTTGGAACATTAGAACTTATCAGATCATCTTGTCTTCTACCAAAGGAGCCACTGAAGGAGAGATATGTACAATGGCTGCATTTATTACTTATATTTACTCATTAAAATATCACCAAGCTGTGAATCATCTATTAAATTTCTGCCCATGTATTCTGTGCTTCAGCTGAGTCTTGGAAACTTGTGGTGCAAAAGAAACATTTTTTGCTTTGTTTCCTTGGCTAGGACTTTTAATTTATGACTTCAGAGGGCAGCAGAAGTGTCCCTTTGTCTCGACCATTTCTGCACCACACAGGATAAAGAATGGAATCTCGCTCATTTATGTAAGAACGTCTTGATCACATCTACTAACGTATTCACATAGGGCCCCCAATGTCCCATTTTTAAACTGCTGTTTCACCCACACTGAATACCTCAGAAAATGTAGAACCTTACTGCACAGCTTGTCAGGAAAGAAAATGTCATCAATATCACTCCTCTTATAATTTGAAAGCAATTAAATATACTGGCCCATTTTTAAAAAAAATCTTTGATCATTCCCAGGATGAATAACCTCCCACTCAGGTTCTTCCCTTGCTCTTCAAGCTATAAAACAGACACAGTGGTTTACAAAAAATAAATATGCATTATGCTGTATGAAGCAGCTTGGTTACTGATATTATCAACGTCAAGACTCAAAAAAATGCTAAGTATGTATCACATACATCAGCAGCACGTACCAATATGCAGCTTAGTTATTTGACTCTTCTCTGATCTATTAATTTTAGCTATTTATTGCCCCACTAATTACAATGAAGAATTGGACTCAAATAGCTACACTGAAACTACACAAAGCAGCAAAGTTAATCATGTATATATGTGCAGCACATGATTCCTCCTGAGAAAATTCTGCAAGGTAGGAACCAGCACACCTGAGAACTAGTCTCGTATTTTCATAATTTGCTTTGCATTCAAGTAAATTTATGTATTCTATGATGCTGACACTCAACATAGGTATGGCTATAATTTACAATCAAGGACAGCAGTCCAATACCTCCAACTGTCATGCAATAACCAGAATTCAACAGAGACAGTGTCTTCCCCCTTTTCATATATCAAGCAGAATTATTTCTACAGCAACATTTAAAAGAATTATCTTTGTCTATTGAATTCATCTGGAAAAAGTCAAATGAACCCCAAACTGAAATAAAAAAGAGGAAAAATAAAGCATCTAATTTTAATTATATTGTTTAAAATCAGCACAACCATTGCATCAGCATACAACTGCATGTTTAAAACCAGCACAACCACTGCATTGTTCCATATGAACATGGCAATGTCACCTTTCAATTTTAAACGGTCCTTACAAAATGATTCAGTACTTTTTAACTTTTAAGCCAGTTTTGATTAAAAAAAAAAACAAAAAACAAAAAACAAAAGAAGAGAAAATCCCACACCTTCTTTGATAACTTGTGTTCAATGATGTAGGACCTTCATTCAAACTGTTTTTCTTGACATCTTCCTCCCATTTTCTCCTGGTGTAGGAACTGCCCCCACGTATTGAACTAGCAGATGAATCCCTGTAAAAGAGATTTTAATTTAGCAAAATCACATTAAAGAAGGCTGTTCTTGATGTGAGTTGAACAGGAGCTTCAAATTAAAATCCTGGAAAACACACTTAAAATAAACATAACTGAATAAAGAATAAAATTTTTTTTATGGACAATCATTTTCAAGCCTCTGTGGAAAGACACTACATTCACACTAACACAATCAGAAACGTAAGGAGAAAGCAGTATCAAAAGAAAACTGCTAAAGAGGATTTAATCAACATGAAATCAATTGTTGGTTTTTATCTGTGGTCATTGCCTTGTTTTTCTCAAAAAAGGAACAAGAAGTTTTTCTGTTTGCTCCTGATATTATCCAATGCAAAAAAGGGAAATCTATTTGGGGTTTTTAATAGCTAATTTGATGGAATTTCTCATTCTTTGATGTTATAAGATGTTTAAAAGCTGACAAGCTTTTAGAACTCATGATACTGTAAGACCAGTGTAACTAGGCTTACAGTAGCCATTCCTGAGGGGTCTGACATGTATCACTAGCTGACATGACTTCAGCCATAAGGAATTTCCAGACTCTTGTTGCAGTTTATAGCACCAAGGAATAACCTTGCAAAAATCTACTTAGAAAAACTAACCCAAAAACTGACACGTAAAACCTGAATTTCTAATAAAATGTCAGCTCAAGATTTGAAGTTGTGGCAGTAGGAAGAATAAAGCATGTTTTTGACAAAACTATGTATCAGGCAAACAGGTGTACAAGGCAAAACAAACAAAACTTTGAAAATATGTATTTTATGTTCAGATACCTTTGGCCATCATAATGTACCTCTTTTTGCATGAAAATGTATATTAGTGCTTCTGCAGCTGGAAACAGCGTTAGAAAATGATGAAACGTAGACCAATGTAGTGTTGTTTTTTACCAGCAAAGAGAAACACAAATGCTGAGATATCACCTACCACAGAAAGGTCCTGCTGCATGACAGATTTTTTATAATTACTCAAGATTTCACTTTGCCAAGACACTATAGCACTTTTGCCGTAGCACGGGCCAATGAGGCTGGGTGTCTGGGATTTGTTAATCTAAAAGCCCAGCTGGGATTCATCTTGAAGTCACTTCTGTCACTCACACAGGATGTTAGCTAGGATTATGCTACATCACCGATTCACAAGGCAAGTAGGTGCTATGTGGAACAAGAACAGGGCACTAAGCTAAGCAACAAGGACAAAGACCTTTGACAAAGGCAGAGACCCTAATAATTTATTAAGGTACCTGTGGGTACCTGATGGTTAAATTCTTCATGTAAACAAGCTCAGAATAAATGTCAAAAACCTCTTATGGCTTTAGGTAGGTTGGATTGTCTGCAGTGTCATCCAGCAGGCAAAGTCTAAAACAGGCTCCATCTCTGGTACACCAAGGCCTACAGAAAGTTCTCAGAAGATTGGTTGTACTGATGAGCACTAGGACCAACAAGACTGGTGACTGCAGTTAACCCAGTGCATATGAGAAAAACTATACTACTGCTGATAACCACTTTTGGAGCTGTGTCTGTGAATAAGTCAAGACTGGCACATCAAAGACACAAATAGACTTCAACCCCGAAGAAAAACTTAATCCCTTCATTACAAGCAATAACAGCTTCTAAGGAATAAAACTGAATTAAATACTAATTTCAATCTTAAGGTATCATCTAGTGAAGATACTTTTGGAGAACAAGAGGTTTTTAGAAGAAGAATAAAAAAACCTGAAACAATAATAATCTCTCTATAAACAAACCAAAACTGACAAATTCAGCCTCAAAGAATATAGGAGTCAAGAGAATGATAGCACAAACAGAAACTCCAAACTTCTCCCTTATAGAAACACAGATTAAAAAACGTCTGGTCAAGTAAAATGAGGAATGCTAACAAATCACACTGAACTTCAAGGGAGTGTGAGATCTGAAATAACCAAAACTCTGTTTTGAAACAGAATTTGTTACCCAGAGACTAAAGTTAAGCAACTTCCTGCAAGCATGAGAAAAGATGGTATTTCTCTTCTATTTGCATTGAAACAAACAGTTCTCAAGAAGAGCAACAAAGACATTCTTCTTCAGGTATGAAGAGATTATCGACCTTACAGACAAGGATTACAAAAGCGCATTTTGAGCAGTCAAAGGATTTTCAGTTCAGGTCATCCAGCATTCATCTATCTAGATATGATCCAACCAAAACCAAAGCATTATGGAGACCTCTAAGTTTTGTACCAAGCATTCTACAACAATGGCAGAAACACCCCCACAGAACCTCAGTAAAGGAGAAGTGAAAAATAGGAAGGTTCTGGCAGTGTAAATAGCCATAAAAGTACCCCAAATCCTAACACATAGCAAGCCTATTCACCTATTTGTTTCTTTTATTCTGAAAGCTACAGAAACAATAGCAGCAAAGAAAGTAAAGAGCTCCAAAAGACAATGAAAGGTCACAATATGTAAACAAGAAAAGTAGAAGAATTTATTTAACCTATGGTTCTTGTTTTGCTGCTGCACAATATGGTTTTAAGTGAAGTCCATAAGAAACACATCACTTTATCATAATCAAAAGTAATAATGTAGCCCCGTAGCAGCACTTTGTGACTCAAGACAAAGCAGTAAAATACTCTTAGCACCCTTCAATAGTTTAAAAGTTTAGAACTTCATCTTCTGGATTTTATTTATTTTCTTTCCCAAGAAGACAACACTCTTCACTGAGTTCTGCTCTTGTCACAGAATAATCTGGACTCTAGAAAAGGTTATTATAATTGACAAGATCAAAAAACTTCAGGAATTGGACTGCCATATGAATTTGCACTGTTTTAGAACATGTAAGCTTGTCAGTCACTCTAAAATCTTATTTAGATTTTACATTAAAAAACTCAAAAACTTCAGAGTCACCTGTTTTCTTTTTCATCAATGTCAGAGGTACTGGCCAGCCGTCTTGGTATTGTAGGTGCAACATAAGCAAGTCGAGTTCCTTTACCATCTTTCTCCTGAAAGACATTAGTTTTTTGTTAATTGTTACTATTACTGATTATCTTGCCTGGAAAAGCATCATTATGCCAACTCCAGCTGTATTTATTGTGACCTATTTACACAAATTTATTTTAAGCTTTAGTTAAATATCATTAAAGACTACAACAGGAATGTTTCCATTCTAGTGATGCTAATAATGTATTTCTCTTTTTTCTGCTTTGCTGCAGCACACTTCAACAGTGATTCCTGAAAGCAACTGGTTCAGTACTTTTATACAGTACAGTTAATTATTATATTCTTAATCTTTAAATCATATAAACATTTGTATTTGAAATAGAACCACAAGTTCTATTTTGTTCAATTAACTGAACACTTGGTTTAGTGTATCCATGTTTAGTTACAGAACCAATTTTGGAAAATAAAAAATCACTACAAAATGAAAATGATTACAGAAGAGACTTCTTTCATTTATAAGATTCTTTCAGCATCATTCTCCAAGTGACGCAAAAGCTAACCAATCTCTGATGACCCCAAATTGTAAAAATGACTACTAGCTCTGCAAGTCCTGAAAAAGGATTCAATGTCAGACCTATGTAACAGGTCACCAGACACTGAAGGAGTATATTACACTTTGAGAGATACTACAAAGGAGCTCTGTAATTTTACTTTTTGAAATTTTTGTAACGAACAGGTGTGTACTACAGTCTTACTTCTATAACACATCATTAACATCTATACTAAGAAAAGTATATGAATTCTCAAAATGTTGTTTTATCCTGAAAATTATTACCTTTTCTTTGTTGTCCAGCGAAGAGGAAAGTCTAGGACTTGATGCAGAACGCATAACACCTGCAGAATCCTTTTCTTTCTGAGCTTCTTTGGAAGCAGTAATCTCTGCAAGTGCACCATAACTACCAGTTTTTCTAAGACCCAACCTCCATGAAGCAGGAGATTCATCTTTCCTCTCTTCATCTTTGGGAGAAACCTTGGTTGCAGATGTTGGAAACTATAAAATACATGAAAATGAATTTATATTATTAATTTATGTTATTTGTGGTAATTCATGCTCCTTGCAAAGATTTGAGAATACAACTGTTTTTAATAATCGTAAGTGCTGAATTCATAGGGAAGTTGTAGTGAGAGGCAACCTATGCACTTTTCTCTTGAATTAGTCAATGAGATCAGAAATGTAAGACTTGTCAAGGAATACCACTCCTATAAAAGTTAGCTTACAAAAACCCACACTTTGTAATACACGCTGTGAACTTGAGATAAAAACTTAGAAACATGCAAATCTGGTATTAACATTTTGATTAAATATGTTATTTTGCAACCTGTGCACACAAGAACCTCACCATAGATTTTTCACCCTTATTGGGCACAAGAACAATGCCAGTTTTGCGCAAGCCCTGCCTCCATGATGCAGGATCTACTGACTCCACAACAGGCAAGATAGGAGGAATGAGATCATACTAAAGCCAATTAAGACAAGACAAAAGATGAAGATTGAAAGGAAAGAAAACAGGAAAAAAAAAGTTGGTTTAACACCATAGTTTGTTTCTAGGTTTGTATTAAGTAACTCTTCATTACAACACAAAATACCAAAAAAGCAGTATGACACTTAAAATCTTGGTAATAGATTACAACTAAATGTAACACAGTATGTTTACCTCATTCAGAGACAGAATTGCAGCTTACATAGAAAAGAATAACAGAGCTTGTGACCTTACAAGGTCCATGGCCTAAATCCTCACGCTGCTGAGAATACTGGAACATCCACACTATATACCCCTTATCTTCTTAACATGTATCATTCATATCCCTGAACCATATCCCACGCTAGCGTAGTTATCCTCCCAAACCTGCCTTACCTTCAGTATCTGCAGTCAGAGAGCAGTACTACTGAAAGCAATGCAGACTGAAGGAAAGCTGACTTCTGGTTTAGTATACTGCACCTGCACCCCTTGGTTTGGCCACCCATGATGCAAAAGCAGAAGTGCAGCTACAGCAGATCAGATGGTGCAGACCCAAAAAGGCAGGTGCAAGTGTAGGTGTAAGATCACACACAGAGAGCTGCTTTACCTTCACTGGTAAAAACAGTTTAAAGTGTTTTATTTACTAATAGGAGCTGTAATTGCTCTAGATCACACGTACCTGCTTTGTTGGAATACAATAATTTTGATATAATGTGCATTTATTTTGTATCTACAGAAGGCCCTGAGCTTTTCACATACTAATAGGAAGATAACTACAGTTTAATTTTACCCTGCGCTTTTTAACTAAAAGGCCAAAATATAAACCATTAATTTCTGCATAACAAAATTAGAAGTGTATTCATCATTTGTAAAAGGTTATAATTTAGCTTAAAATCAAGTTTATTTCCTCTCTTATGAAAATATTCCTTCATACCATTAAATCACATACCTGTTACATTAAAGTATACTTTGTAAGATGAATCATTATTAGATTCTACTGTGAATATGGAAGTATAACCCCAGTAAGCTCCCAGGAGCAAATACATTTTATACTATTCTCATAGTAGTATGTCTTTTCTCTCTACTGTGGCTGGAGTATATCATGGTTACCTTTTTCCTGAACACATTTTTCAGGTGCTTCAGTAGAGGGTTACACTTTGATGATAATGTGTATAGAAATGCTATAACGAATGACAAATGAAGATTCACTGGCTTACTATCCAGCTTGCTCTGATATTCTGAAAGGTTGACTTATATGTCACCTTCTGACTATGCATTATTATCTGTTGCAACTTCTTTCTGCAGGCATACCTATCCTCCCCTTGTCAAGTAAAACTAAAGTTCATCCAAATTAACTTTTTCTGTAAAGTTACAAGCTGTAAAAGTTTCCAGCATGCAATATGGCTTTGCTCGTGTGGCTTTGCGCTGCGTGTGCATTGAATAAATCATGTGTCCCTATCATCTACCTCTCCCATGAGGTCCTAATCATATTAAAACAGGGATGAAACCCACACCACTTCCTACTTCTTATTTCAGGTATGATTTTCAACTTCTGTGCCAAAGCATTAGCTGAATACTTCAAGGGAATCCTAAAAGTCACAGAGTCATGCCTGCCTCCCTTGAATCAAGTGCATCAGAAATACAGGCACAGAGAGACACTAGAACTGTAGCTTCTAGAAATTCTGGAGGAGTCTGACATAGAAAAGACTTTCAAAAGAGGAAGTTTAGCGTCAGAAAAAACAAGAACACCACTCACTGTGCAAAAGAATTTTTCTTTTTTTAGAAAGATTTTACATTCAGCTATTTCACAGTTCTGTATTTTAGGTCCTCATTCAGAATTAAAGCCATACAAAGTTTAAAAAAAAATTAAAGTTTCTGGGGAAGAACATAAAGTATTTTAAGACTCTGTGCATATTTTCATCAATTCACCAGTTAACCAGATCTACTACTTACACTAGAATAAGAAAATCTATACTTACACAGAAAAAAAGAAATAGAAAATAAAAAGATATTTTCTTTTACCTTTTTAACAGGTGATGTAGGTGCCCCTTGGCCACCAGCTACTGAAGGCGCCGTCACAGCTACTGATGCTGATTGTGTACTTGTGGTATTTGCATTATTAGCTGCCAAGGTTTTGGTCTTATCTGCAAAATATTTACAAGATTTTAATCTTCATTTTTCATTCACAATTTCATCACCATTACAACACTGAGCTGAATTTCTAGCCAACAAATTTTACAGTTAACTTTATGACCACCAGTTTTTCATTTATTCTTCAGTGTTTCCTGTTTCCTCCCTCATTTCCAACTTATATCTTAGCTAGGTCCATCATTTTTTTCTAAAAGGTTGTGCATGTAACGATTTTTTTGTGTTTATCAAGTGTTAGCACTCAGAGATGCAGAGACAGAAACACAGAATCATACAGGTTCAAAGTGACTCAGGAGATCACCTAATTCAACCTTCAGCTCAAAGGAGGGTCAATACTGCCTATAAATCAGGTTGCTCAAGGTTTTGATGAGTCACAGCTTGGAAAACTCTGGAGACAGAGATTTCAGTCTCCCCCCACAGCCTGTATTCTAGTAGCTGGCTAATGACCATAAAAACTATAACAGTAGGAGATATGTTAGCCTCTCATCTGATCTCATTAATGCATATAAGGATCTCAAAGGCGGGTGTCGAGGATGGTGCCAGACTCTTTTCAGTGGTGTCCAATGACAGGACAAAGAGCAATAGCCATGAACTAAAATACAAGAAGTTCCACCTCAACATGAGGAAGAACACTGAGAGTGGCAGAGCACTGGAAGAGGCTGCCCAAGGAGGTTGTGGAATCTCCCTCTCTGGAGACATTCAAAGCCCACCTGGATGCTTTTGCATATAACCTGCTCTAGGTCACCCTGCCTTGGCAGGGGAGGCTGCACTTGACTTCTTCCAGAACGTCCTTCCTCCTCTGACTATCCTTTGATTCTGTGACTCTGTAATAGTTAATTCAAACTACAGAAGGCAGGTGCCAATTCAAAGTGAAACATTTATTCTTTGATAACTATGCTTGAGTTCAAATAAATAATTAACTGTACAGAGAACCCTGGTCACCAGAAATTCTGGTCACCAGAATGAGATGAGGCAGGGACTTGCCTTCCAGAACACCAGTTTTCCATTTGATTCATTCTCTCTTTGTCCCTTGTTCTTCTTACCTACATTTCACTGTCTATCCACCTACTCTCTTCTGCTTTGTCCAAATTCCTTCCTCTGCCCATGGCTTATGAACCTTAACCCTTCTCACAGAAAACGCACAGAAAATGTCATGATTGAGATACAATAACTGCTGTCACTGCTGTTGTCTGAGCATCACAATGTTGTCACAATGTTACACCTCATTTCTGTTTCACATATTCAAACTGCCCGTTCTTTGGGTTCAGATGTTGCCTCCTATTTATTAGTGCAGTATGAAGCAACATGGGGTTCACTTCCCACTGGTTTTGGCCCTACTATAAATACATCTTCTCTCTGTGAGACCCGTACAGCCTAGGAGCAATTAATTTATAAAGTATGGAAGGTTTTCATGCAGTGTTCTCACAACTAACATTTAAATTCAATAAAGTACTAATCTACAATTAAGAAACTATGTAATCCATTGCATTGCTGTTACAAACTTATTTTAGTTATGGACATAGTTGAATAGATGTTTTGAATGCTAGTTATTCAGTAAACAAATATAAAGAGCTTACATGACCAATACTGCTTAATCAAAATTTCTTTTTAAACACAAATGAAAAAAAAGGCAGTAAAATTCTAGGTGACAAAAAGCTGAACAAGGCAATGTGGACTGGCAGTATGATGTGAAATGGTGCACAGGCAGAGCTGACAGAAATTTGTAAGTAATACATCTTTAAAATATACAGAAAAAGTTTTCAGGAAGACAAAAAATGGATTTTCCACAACTGTATTCTGAAATTATTTCTAGAACAGCAAGAACATAGTTGTATGCATGACTGAGCTGACATGAACTAATTAAAAAAAAGTTAAAGTATGTCAAAAAAAGTAAGTTATAAAACCGAACTGAGGAAAATATTATTTTTTATCTTGTTTCTCTGTCCTTTGCAATAAGCTACTTTCATATTCATATTTCCCTTCTTGATCTTAAAGACAGAAGTGTATTTATTATTAAACTATATTCTCATGTAACCAATGAGACAAAAATATAGGGAAACATTTTAATTATCCCAAAAGATTGGAAATCACCATTTCCAGTACTTTAGAATACTGAACACTGTTAAAATATTTCAAAACCAGAATGCTCCTTATAATAATAAGATTTTTCACCAGAAAAATCTTTCACTGCCTTAAGCTGAACAATGGTAAAAAAAAAAAAAAGGGAAAGTAAAATCTTGGAACTTAAGAGATGTAGCTCTACAGGGAAAAGCTTAAAGTGTGTCTTGCCAAATAAAGTATGATAAAGCCTTGTTGATATTAAAACCCCCAAAGTTTACATAAATTAATTCTTGTGTCACAGTCAAATTTTCCTGGCACAAACTACGGCCATGAAGAGAACAGTTACCAGAGTCATAAAGTTCAGCAGATATTACAGTCAGCTCAGTGACAGAGAAATTACTACAGGTTATATATTACAAGTAGTTTGAGTTTAGCAAAGCTCACTAAATAACGGATGCAAGTACCCTAAGGCAAAAGAATAATTACAAAGCTTGCCAGCCACTTTTTTTCAGCTTAATACTGAAATGCTGGATTATTTCAAACAACAACAACAAAACAAAACAAAAAAACCCCACACACAACAAAAACACAAAAAAGAATAACACACCATAACAGAAAGTTTTGTTTTGCAAGTTATTTTTACTTCTACCTACATTAAATGCTTGTGATAGATTGGCTGCTTTTAAAATGCCTTCTTATTCTTATCTTTTCAAGTGAAGGAATTAGAAGGCATTAAAATGAAAACAGCTCATCAAAAAGGGTTGCTTATTTTTAAAAGTTTGAATATAAAATATTAACAAGCTGTTTCTCATGACATCCATGTCTATATATTGTACTGCTGCACTGCAATTCAAATATTCTTTATTAGGATTGAACATACATCTTCAAACACTTATTGCCAGACACTTGTTTTCCAGTTTGAAAGGAAAAGATACGATGCTGTTCTTGTATCAGTACTTGCTACTTTGATAGTTCAAGAAAAAAAACAACCCACTAATTCCATTTCTCAAGACAGAAATAGAGAGTAATGTACATACAATGCAAAACTTTTCAAAGAACATTCCTCTTGAAGTTATGTATGAAGTAACAGTTAACATTAAAGTAACACCTTTAAATTTTATCTCAATCCACACTAAAAATATATGCACTACTACTTTATGAATACTTGAGCCAGATTAATTGGTAATTACTTCAAGCTGATAAGGACAAATGAGAATGTTTGCACTTCTGCTGATCCAATCTCTACACCAGTTCCACAAGCAAATACTGCTAAGAGTCTTCCTCTCTAATTTGATCTTCTACCCTTTTCAGTGTTTCTGACATGCTACTTCAGGCTTATATTATTCCATCTACCTAATCAAAAGCACCAATTTGTTAGGCAGCCAATCAAGTAAGTTGGTTAACAGCTTTAACCTAAGTAGCTACCAGTAAAAACATCCATTTGATACATCTGTTATGACTTTACTTTAGGCATATAGAAACTTACTTTAAAATAATTGGAAACTTAGTGAAATACAGAAGAGTAAGTGAAATGTGACATACTTAACTCTGTACCATGTCATATTAAATAAGTAAATTTATAGAGTAAACACTTCATGAAAGGCAATGCTCCAAATAACATACCTGTCTCTGCCTCAGATTCTGAATCATCATCTTCTTCCTCTTCACTAGAACAACTGGATTCATCCTTCTTTCCTTCTTCTTCTTCATCTGCTTTCTCCTGCTCCAGAGACTCTATACTGGATGCATTCTTTTCTTGCTCCATAATCAGTGTCTCCTTACTGAGTTTGAAAAGAGAAGTATTTATAAAGTACAGAAAAATTTACTAAACCCTGTTATATAGGTCTCTGTGACAGCTTGCAAAGTCATCTTTTTAAGGACTTAATCATTTTTCAGATTTTTACTTACTTTTTAAATGTTTTCTGTGTCTGATTATTATCCATGTTGGCTGATCTACCACAGGATTCAATTAGGGGAGATTTCTTTTCACATTTTTCACTATGAAGCTTCAAAACATAGAATGATGCAGTTTAATTGTTAGAATGGCATCAGTGTGACAAAATTACAAATAGAAGGGAATCTCTAAATACTACAAACAATAGAATGTGCATAAACTTTCAAGGTATGAATGTTTAAAGCTCTAAAAATCTTAGAAACTGTTATTCCAAGTAAGATGATCATTGTTGATACTTCAGATCATAAAATGCCCACTGAATAAGGCAAGTTGTAGATTGCCTTTTTTCTTTCAAGGCTTTTTTGGTCACCACTGGTGACCAAGTAAGGGCATCTTTTGAGATGATTGTGGTATCACCTGAATTGAAAACTTTGGTTTTAATCTATATGCTGCCCTGAGTTGGATACCATAATCATATGTACAATAAAACAGAACATATATATAGGCATATGCACAAGGCCTACCAGATTCTGCTTCTTTTGTAACTCTTCTAAATATCCTAGAATATCTTCATCTGCCACATCAAACGCTGTCTGACCCTGGAGAAGGGGAAGAAGTAAAACATCATAATTGTACAACAGAATTTAAATATATCAGACTACGATGTCTTCTCTTCACATGATGATGCAGGTTAAGGAGAACATTTAGAGAGAGAAATTGGAAAATATGAATCAAGCTCTACTGCACACTGTTAGTCTGTCAGTACTTGAAAACAATTTTGCAATATTCCTTTTTTCGGGGGGGAGGGAGGGAAGTTCAAACAAAAATATTTATACCTGACAAGTAAACACATTTTTAAGTGATAAAGACATGACAATAAAATTTTATTGTCATTTAAAGGAAAAATAGAATACTATCAATGAAAAGTTGATTGATGAATACAATCTCACAGTATTAGTGCCAAACAACTGTTCACAGAGGCAGTTGAAAGGATGGATCCTGAGCAGTTCAGTATCCTGCCCACCTCAGACTATCATATACAGCTTGATTTTTTAAGTTTAATGATTTAAGTTATACTAAATTTAAGCAGTCAAGCATTCACATTTTACAGCAAAACCCTATTTTACAATTTACATTCTATTTTATAAAAGATGTGCTATGACCACGAGTTATTTCTGCTTAGTGTATGATTTCCATGGGATATATACTTGAAGGCTGCAATCTAGGCAAAGTCCCATATTCACGGGGATAAATGCAGCTGCATCAGCATGCTGGGTGGACTTACTGAGATGTTGGGGGATCATGACAAGATCAAACTAGAAGTACTTCTGCACAATAACCAGAAATAAAACCAGAGCTGTCATTTAACCGTGGCCACAGCAGCTTACAAAATAATGAAAGGTGTTCCTGCCTGTCTGTGCTTGTTTCAGTTTCTCAAAATGTTAACTAAAGGCAAACTTATTCCTAATTACACTGTGAGGACTATCTTAACTGGCTAGAAAGGATGAACCTTTAAACCACTAATTCTGATCATACAGCAGAAGGCATGTGTACTTTCTAACATGCATTAGCCAAAACAGCTTGAGGTCCTCTGCCATGTGAACTACTATCACAAGTTTATATATTTGATTATAACTACAGTTTTTCATGCAGCCATCTGTTTTTAGTACTGTAACCTGGTAGTTAGACCTACTATGACCACAAAAAATCACTTTGCAGAAAACAGCTGCAGTTGGAAGGTTACGTCCTAAACCCAAATCTGCAACGGTTGATACCTGAAGTCAGGTGCCTAAACAAAAATCGCTGACTTGTCTGAGATGCTACGCACATACAACTGAAACCAAACCCAGAGTTTTCAATCCTCATACCTCCAAAAGCAAAAATGCTTACTAGCTTTCTTAAAAACAGGCAAAACTTTCCTAGCTTGCAGAGACAAGTCCATACACACATACAAAATACCAGTTGACATCTCCCTATGCTTACTTTTTCTTACTCTTGTAGTGGATTTGAACATACTTTCATAGTGTACAACATCCACATTTTCACAACCCCAGTAAAAAATCTAACACAAACTGGAAGCAGAACAGAATCTATCTGTAAAGCACACTACGAAAAGAATGAGAGCTCAGCAGTTACATGGCTGAATGAAAAGGTTTGGATCCTTTTGATGGTCATGTGAACTCATGAACATATTTGTGTCTATTGGGTGCAAGATCAGCAGGCTACACAGGCCATTGCATAAAAGTCAAAGAATGAGAGCTTAGGAAGCATTCAGGTTATGTCCAAGGGGTCCAGATTTGCCTACAAGTTTGTTCCACCACACCCAAATCAGCGTAATAGAGTGACAGCTCTTTAATATACCAACACAAACTAATTTTAGGAGTTAAACACTACCCAAAGGCATCATCATCATCATCTTCAGAGATCAAATGAAAGCCTGAATGCAATCCATCAAGTCACTAATTTTGTACCTCTGAAATGTCAACAAACTCTTTCAATTGTGAACTTCCATGTCAAAGATGGAATGTATCATTTAATACACAACAAAGTATAAAGTTGGCCTAGAAAGTAATTTAGACAATTGCAGAATTTAGTTCTGAACACAACCATGCTGTTTTGACAACACATGCATTATATAAAGCTCCACGTACAGTAAACAGCAGTTTATCATCACTTTTCTTACCCTGGCTTCTAAAGTCACTTTAGAGACCAGAACTTTGTATCTTGACAAGGATTACATAAAAATCCTACCACTTTGTTGACAGCCTCCATATCACATAGGTTTTCCACTAAAATGCGACATGCTTCTTCTTTACCCCAGTGAGCAGCAGCATGAAGTGGTGTCCAGCCATCATAATCTTTAATATTTACATCGTAGTGAGCCTGTATTAAAAGCCTGAAGAAATGAAAAGAAATACATCTTGACACTGCCAACAAGGATAAATAAATCTTGGTAAAAATTGTAAAACTGCTCTATGGTAATATCTTTCTTCTTTTTTCTCATAGATATTTTAGTTGGGCTACTGACTATTGATTAATTTTACTTCTCATAGAAATATCTGCCTTTTCATTGTTTAGCAGATGTGTAGATATATTTTAAGGAAAGTTCAAGAAAAACAGCCTTTTCCATTTTTTTTTAATTCACTTCCTGTCCAAAGACCATTGCTTCTATAGTTAGATCTTTGCTGTACAAGCAGTAATAAGCAAAAGGCTTTTTAAGGAAAAAAAGTTGCAAAATGTAAAAAATTTAGATACAGTGTTCTTATTAGAAAACTATTAAAAACTTCCTTTCATTCCAAAATTAGCTACTTGAAACTTTCATTTCCTGTCATTACCTTTTTGCAAAAATCTAGTGTTTACATGCTTCAACTGTCCTCTGAGAGGGAGCAGAGTTCCTCAAAGAGAGGACCTGCTGTTCTGCCTACATTCAGCACTCATACTCATCATGGTTCTCAGGTGAGCATCAAAGTGACAAAGGACACTTAACCTAACAAGTATTTTTATGTAAAGAGCTAAGAGCTCTCTGAACCACTGTCCATAACTGTTAAAAATCACATAAGAACAAAATATTCTTCTCAAAAAATTCTCTCACTATCTGAGAGTATAACAGCCAATATACTTATAATAATATCCTCCAATGAGTCAACTTTCACATGTGCTCAGCTGCAAATCTTGCAGTCTTGCATCCAATGCAGAGCACACATTTTTCGTAATTTGAAGCGATCACAAAATTTTCCTGCACATATGTTTTGCCTCTCCTAGGAGAAGTACACAGACTGAACTACAAAAAAGATGGTAACTGAGGAAGCTAACAAACACCCCAACAGTTATAGATACCACTCCCTTAAAGACATCTGCTACTTAAAACAAAAATTAATCTTTTCTAACAGAATAATTTTTCTTCATCATGTTGCAGCCTCAGGGTTTTTTGAAACAGAACTCCTTTTTAATAAATTGCTCTGCAGACCTTAAAGGCACCAATACTCACAGTCAGGATGTATGTTCATTTTCACTCATGTTACAGTTTGTAAGTGCTCCTAGCACTGCTAAAGCAGTCAAATAAATTTACAATCAAGTTAAAGCAATATATTACTAATTATGCTTTACTATAATAAAAGTAGAGCTTTAATAAAAAAGAAATTAAATATGTTACGATATGTATTGATATTACATTAATGAAATCTGTGAATTAGGGGACACCTGAAGCCTAAAGCTTTCCAGGCAAGATTTCAAGAGTCATGATTCTTAAAAACATTATCAAAACACAAAATTAAATTATCTGGTTTTTAAGTGTAAAAATTTTTAGCCTGGATTACAAACCATGCTTTATGTATGGAAATAAATATGGTGTCTTGAAAATATGCACCAACCAGGATACTAACTGGCATTATAAAAAGGTCTTAAGCTTGTTTACATAGCTGGCTTTAGAAACAGGGCAAGTTTTTTATCAACTTTCTTCTTTTAAGTAAGTATTCAGGCTCAACATGTATACTGTTATTCATATTTTGAATGACTTAGAATAGAAAGTTAACAACATCATGATTTATGAGTGCTTGAAAACATAAAATCAAGCCTTGAGAATAGATTGTTCTAGAGAGACTGGGATTTTCAAGATACTTAAAAGTTAGAAGTGTCTAATTCCAAGCAGCATTACATCAAGACAACAAAATATGAAAAAGTTAAACCACACTTACTTTAAGACTTCTGTATAGCCCTTAGCAGCAGCTACATGAAGTGCTGTACCACCAGATTTTGCATGCCTGACATCATTTATATGGCCGCTGTTGAGCCACTGTCTTGCATCTCTTAGCATTATTCGTTCCTCTTCTTTTCGAGCTGATTCTATATCAACCCCTAAGTCAGACAGGAAGGGAGAGCACAGAAGAGAAGACATGAAATATTTTAGTTCAAATGCTTCAATTCAATTATATAGCAAATTTTGTGCAACATTTATATGCTATAGGAAAAAAACCTAAACAATCTGAATAATCTTTAGAGTTAGATACAAATATTTTTTGGAAGATGAATTCCAAGGTTATGGAAACATCCAATATTGTAAGACAGCTTGCATAAAGCCTTTTTTAACAAAAGGAGGGGCCAGGTGAAAAAAGGATTATAAATAAATAATAATAAAAATCAATTTATTAAAACTCCTCAAACTCATTCTTTTAAGAATGTCTACCATCACACTAATAACCACTGAAGTGACCTGTTAAAAAAAAAGAGAAAAAATCTATTTTAATTTTCTAAGCACCAAAAGATAAGTCTGTGTTGATGTGTCTATATACAGTAGAAAACAGCTGAAGTTGTTTTACAAACAGATCTCTATGGGAAGAGAAACACTCTTGCTTCTTAACATCGATGACAAGATGAAGCTGTATCTTTTACACTTTCTAAAGCATTTCTGGTTTGTCTCCTATCTGTGAATCACAAACCTTATATACAAATAGACACCACTTTGTATACTGCACTTCATAGCTCTACTAAAAAAACCTACCAAAAACACTGAAAACTTTTTACAGTATGTCTCACAAAAAAAAATCATACACTGATGGAAAGGAGAAACACAGTCTACCATCATAACACTTACAAGTATATGCATCAGGTTAAACAAATGGAAATAAGTTCCAGACCCTGAATGGGTAATGCAAACACATTATTTGCAAGCATTTTTGTAATTCCTACTTCAGAACATAGCAGGAAAGAGATCTTGAAAAGGACTATGCATGAGCATAATTCTATCTGTGACAGCCGAATGGTGACAATTCATAAGGAAAAGCTATTTAGAAACTGTGATCATCAAGAGCACAAATTGTATCTGGGTTGATTTCTACCAGAAAATCTGTGGCCCAACCTTCAACAAAATGTTTCCATGTGTATGATTTCTCTAATCTTACACACTGGTATGCAGGGACTTGGGAGATACTGTAAAAGTTTATGCTAAAGACAAACAAAAGATGAAATTTCACTAAGTACCATAAAGTAGTTGAAGCTAGTTAAACAGTCAGTGTTCTGAGGACTTGACTGAACTCCTAGACTCATTCAATTAATTGACCAGCAAAACCATTTTAATATTGACAATTCAGGTAAAAAATGAAAATAATAACATTTTATTTGAAACTACTGAAAACCATAATCTGGATGTTCACTCTCCAAGATGCAGGAAGACATACAAGGCTGTTTAAAGACTCAGCAGAGGAAAAAGCTGAAAAACTTTCCAACTATGACAAATATGAAGAGTGAAGACCAGGAACTCTGAATCAATAACACATTGATAGTCACATATTCTCATTCCTCAGGAAGCTGCTACATGTTGATATGTGAATTACTGCAAACTGTAACTTCATGGGCCTGAGCATCTGCTCACCTTTCAGAATAACACAGCAGTGATCAGCAGATTCTGGGACAATACTCTAAAGTAGTCATTTACACATCAGTGTTGCCTGCAAACCACTACTATGCAAATAAAAGTGTATATTTGGTCATCTCTTAGTCACATTTATGTCCATTCCCTTTTTGTATGTTTGAAGTCCACTGTGAATCCTTATCAGCATGAGTAACTTTCTTCACCAAGAATCTGAAAAAATTCCTATCAGTGTAAAACTGTTCATGTACATAGCTGTTTGTTCTGATGCACCTTTGTATAAAGGAAGCACAGAGAAAAAACTCATTCCAAATCCTGACATTGTGAGCTTCTAATGGGTCATATCTAAGCTTACTTTCCAGACAGGCCTAAAGACCTAGGTTATTATATCAAACTAACCATGCTTTTGCAGAAAAAGTAACTACTATTCAATACAAACTGCCATTAATATCACAAAGTATTGCATTTCTGAAGCCCAAACAAAATATAATGGTAGAGGAGTAATGGCTGTATCAATACATTATTTTAAAAGACAGTAACTTTCTGGTCATATTTCAACAGAACAAAGTACCAGAATCTTGCCAATCTAAATAAAACATTCCACATTAATAACTGGCGTGAAAATGGGAATTAAACTTTGTGTCACAGGAAAAAAGCTGTGCTCTGAGATAAATACAATTCCCATTATTAACTACAGAAATGGAATGTAAACAGCCTTTATTATACCTTGTATGGACCTTTCTCCTTCCTTTTCTTTTCCAGACTCTACCAAGATATCCGGGGAAAAGAAAACGCTCATCATCTGTTTCCAACCCTTTCTCCCGACGGCCCATAGATGGCAATGCGCTGCCTCTCAGCTCAGCCTCAGCCACAGCACTCACTCACACCACCAGTGCTTAACCTCTCTGGCAGCCTAACGACCTAAATCATTAATAATTTAATAATACATGCTTCCACTTTTTTTTCTGATCAACAAGTGTTACTCAACAACCCCAGACAGGTTTGAAAACAGTGTGCCGTTCAGTGAGCATTTAAAGAAAATTCAGCATAAATTTAACTGCTGAATCATTGTTTCAGGACGACTCGGCCATATAAAGGCATGTTTTATAGATACTGCGGGGAAGATCAACCCACTTTTTACTTCATGAAGTGAATGTTTATATACAAATGTAATAGTTCGCATTTTATCCACATAAACAAATCTGAGTTAAGCAGTACATCTGGAAGAGTCTTGTTACATTACCTATAATTAAGAATGAGGAACATGTGTTTCTCCTTGGAACAGGAGGAGTGACCACTCTGACACTTACTGAATAAATAGCTGCCACACTGAACCCCTGATTCACCTCACATCACCTCTCCCCACTAACTCACCTCCTGAGAATGTTTCCTATAATTCAAAATAACTGCTTAAGCAGTTAAAAATAATTTTAAGAGGACATCTGATGATCAACAGCTAAAAAAAAATCACTTCAAACCATTATGCTTAACCCCACTCAAGCCCTGAGGAAAGACAGCATTTACAACTGGCCAGGGCTGGCTAGGACTAAAGCCACATCTCTTTCAAGTCTGCTGGTTTTCACCAGTGCAAATGAAAACTTTACTGGTAAAAGACAACTTCCACAACCCTGTGTTGAAACACTGCAGAGCAGAAACACGACCTGAGAAAATAAACTATTTTTGATGAAGCTAAATGATTTTGAGGATTGCAGTGGCCCCTATATATACATGGGATTCACCAATGCAAAAGGTATTAGTCATACGGAGGAACAATAAAACAAGTCCTAGAAGAAGGGTTTTTTTATAACACATAAGATAGTTTAACCATATGGAGTGCAACCAGAACAGTTGTGCAGCACTACTTTGGAATAATTTCCCTAAAACACCTGATTTTGTTATCTGTGAAGTGTTTGTAACTGGGTCAAAAAGATCTTTATCCCTTACTTCAGCATGTAATTTACCTTCTCACATATTACAAAACTAAGCTAGCTAGGTTTTATTAAAAAATAATTAAGCCAATAATTCTCCACTGAAGATTAGGGTACAAAAATATTTTCCTAACTATCAGAGTGGTACGGGTTCAGTTACAGGATAGCTATTCCCTTAGTTTACAATTCCTGCACAGTCCATGATACCAAGTCATGCTATTTGCTCAGCAGGACACAAGAGGACACATGAAAAGGCACCTGACCCTTGATGCAATTTAGAGATGTAGCATGTGGGGATGACAGAAGAAGAAAAACAGACACTGGATAATAATACCAGAAAACCTTTCTTCTTTAATGGCACACTCCTTTACAATAGAACTTGTATAACATGAAGATTATTTTGGATCACTGACCATCTCCTCTCTAGTCAGATCAGACCTTGGATCCTGAATGCTAAAATAGGATGAGAAAACATTGCAAATCCTTCCTTTCATTAAACCTGTAATGTCACACAGAACTGAACTGTATTGTATTCAATGATTTATTTTTTGTGCATTTAGTGTCTCTAGAGGCTACCACATTTTGTCCTGTAATAAGACATCCTTAAAGAACAGCTTGATACCCGCCAAAAATTGAGCACAAGTACAAACTGATGATTAACAGAATGCTGAGTAGCTGAGTAGTCTGTTTCAACACTTCCTATACAGACGCAAGGCCTGCAAAAGCAGTAAGAAAGGAGATATAACAAGTGATTCTTCTTGGATTTCTAACAGAAACAAACATCAAATGCCATCACTTAAATCTGGTATCACAATGAACCTGACCAATCTTTCTAAGCAATCTTTTGCCACCAAACAACTCTGACTGCCCATATGTAGGAAGCCAAATTTATAGCATTGACACTGCAACACAAGAATGAAACTTCAATAAGTGTAGGAATAAACGTATGAAAGGGTTGCAAGGCAAAAATGTTATGGAAAATGCCTAGGATATTTTGTCACCCAGGCTTGTTTATTTTCAAAATAAATAGGCTGGTCTTCCACTACCCTTAACACTGACCCAGGGCTGATCATTCCACAGACCCCACAGTTAACTTGCATTATCAAAACCATGGCACTGCTTTGTTTGACATGAAGGAGTGTATCATATGGAAGAAATACGAATTATCTCACTGCTGGAGGGATTATTCAGCTACATATATAGCCAAAGATGAAACTGTCACTGTTAATGAAAATGCCTTACTGTTAATTCCACATTAAGAGAAACAATTAGGTTCCTCTTTTGGAGCTATTAACTTCTCTAGCCCCACACACACAATTATACACTTTCTAAGTGATTCTGGTAATGACTAAATAACTCTTTTTTTATATAACATTAACACACAAATTTACATAGTATCTATACTCAAGCTAAGGATGCCCTCAAAGGTGCGTAATCAAACTCTTACTGCTGAGACGACTGTCTCATGATTAAGTTAGATATGCACTGTAAGTTCACATCCATATTCATACCCTTTCTGCTCCATTCTCATCCACAATCATGAAATACTTCCTTTGATTTTATCTCTGAAGGTAAAAGCCCTTAGTTCTTACGTCTTCAAACACAAATTTAGAAGAAGGGATAATGCATGCCTTCTTCCCTACTTCCATAAAACAAGCAAAGAAACCAACTGCCATAAAAATAAAGGAGGAAGGAAAGCAGGTTGCCCGTACCAAGTGAAATTTAGTATTTTAAAACAACCTAAATTATTCCTTTATAGAAGCTAAGAGCTACAGTGTCAGAAAATGTACCTTCTTCTCAGATTTGCAAAGACAGTACCATACGTACACAGTTTACAGTAAGATTTAATTGTGAAACATGTAAAATTACTGAAATTTTTAGTGGTGTAGCAGTATGCTAATTTTGCAATTGGGCTGTTCAAAATCGTTTAATTAAACTTGCAAAAGAATAAAAATTAGTGTGTAATGTTGAATATCTGCATTATAAAAATGTATGTAAAATCCCATATAACAAAACATTTCTTTTAAAAAAACCAATAACATATAAAAGAGAGATTTTGGAAGAGTTAATTCCCCAAATAATTCCAATTTCACAAAGAGCTACTGCAGTCATTTAGTATCGCACATCACTACAGCCAAGCATTTCAAGAACAACCTTAAAAAATCCAGGCTGAGGTGCATTCCAGAAAAAACTCTCAAGCAAAGATTGACAATACTGTTAGAAAAGAGAACAACTAATTAAAAAAGAGAAATGGCACCACAGACAAAAAATACACACAGCTGTCTAATCTGATGTTTAATGTGTATTAACTGTAAAAACTGCTAACCAAATTTCTGTTAACATTACTGATTAACTGAATCAGAGCCTTTGCAAATCCACTGTCAACTTCCGTGTATCAGTAGGTGTCTCTTACTTCCCTGCAGATCATGTCTTCCAGTTTCTTTTTCCCATTTACTTTGGGTATTAAATGGATTTAAGCATATAAATTAAAACTGGGCAAAGCCTGAAACAATTACTAGTTTACTGCTAAATCATGTAAATCTGTTTTAAGAGATAGACACTTAAACACTGTACATTCTATATTGACCATCTCTCTTTAGAAAATAATTTTACTTTAACAGTCACCATTTAGCCCAAATTTTCAAAACCACACTTAGTGTCCATAAATACAACCACCAATGAAAAATTACCTTGTCTATTTACTTCGTTCTGAAGCAGCTCCTCCATTGCCTCTTCTTCAGCAATATCTAATGGAGTGTCTCCTTCACTATTTACAGCTCCTACATGTGCTCCTTGACTAATTAAATACCTGCCAATAGATAATGAAAAGAAGCCTGTAAATAATACAGCAAAGCTGATGGAAAAAGAAAAAAAAATAGCCACTAGGACATCATATGCACACATAGCATTAATAGGACCATTTATATTGGGTTTAAGTACAAATTATTTTGACTGTCTGCAACCTATGAATACCCTCTGTTTTTTCATCCTAATACCCATTAATACAAACAGCCTTCTGGTCTTCAGTTTGCCACAAGAACTCCTGATGTGTTTAATACATACCTGGAAGAACTGAAAAAAGAAAATGGCTAGACAATGACCAAAAGTGATGACAAGGTGAACAGGGATGGAACCACCAGTTCCTGTGACCTCCTCCTATTAAGCCACTTTTCCTATAACTCACAAATTCAGTTGCACATAATGTTTCTACAGTTTGCCAGAATGATGACTCCACTTCATTCTCAACTTCCAATCAGATCCAAGGATCAATTCCAACAATAAGTATCATATTATTAATTATTAATAATAAAAGTATTATATTATTTAATAGTATTAAAGCATAAGCCCATGAAGTTATTGACAAGCTACAGTTAACGAACAATTAAAATTGATCAATAGAGTCTTGCAGCTTCTGACATAGTATTTTCATTTACCTAAAATATGCAATACTTAGAGACATGATGGGAATCAAGACAAGCAAAAAGCTGCAAATACACCTCCTGCTCTGCACAGCTTAATTAATATTTTCCAGATATTTGAGAAAAAAATACCAGGATAAATTGAAGAATCAATTACCCATCATAACAGGTGTACAAAATAAAAAGTGCTTTCCTGCCTTCACTATTATAGAATGCCATATTATGCAGGAGACAACCACAAAATTAATCCAACACTAATATAAACGCTTTGAAGTACTTTATTGCTGCTTAACTTCTGCCAATTAATTATCATTCTAGATAGCTGGAAACTGTTATCTTTAATCAATAACTCAGAATCGAATACTCTCATACATCTGTATTTTCAATGTATGACTTAAATAGCACTTGTTACTAAATCTCTGTAATTACATCAAGAAGTGGTAAGAACTAGTAGATCACAAAGTGAAAACTAATTCCCAGAAACGCAACAATTATCTCCTGGCATACTGCATTATCAGTTGCTACCAGCAACTTTGGTGCTGGTATATATGTTGGTTTTATTCTGTTCTTCTTGAAAGAGTGCTGTACTCTAAGTCTGACCTCTCTCCTTCTAAAAGATTGAACTTCTGCGGGAATGAAAAATTAATACAGAGGAACAACTCTTCTCAACAATACTAGTCGCATTAACAGTGAAACAGCCCCCCAGGTCACAGACCAGGTAATTGTTATGCAGATGTTTGCTGAACAGGCAGAAACAGCAGTAGGGAAATCAACTTTTTTACGAAGTCAAAATAAAGTTGACTTACAAAAACATCTTTATTTTAAAAATCCAAGTGAATATTCACATTCTTTCAATGTTTACATTCTAATACAGACAGGAAAAAATCATTTTTACTTATTTACACATAATACCTCTAGCAGAAAATTAAACCACTTCTGTAAGGAAAATACATATCTCATTGAAGCAGTTGCATTTGGTCAACTGGGTAAATAATTTATAGATATGATAAAAGAAGGAATGCATAAAAAAGTAGAGGGAATGAATAGAAGGTTAGTATTGCATTTTAAAGAGTTATTATTGCCATAGATGGACAACTCCACAATCAATTGATCCTTTAAAGCAGACTTCAAAATGAAGCTGCTTACAGATCAAAATCAGATCAGCAATGCTAGGGGATTAGTAGGGTTGGAGAAGTAGTTATCTGATTTTCCTTTTGCAGATGCTTACAGGGCTTTGGTTTTCCTGGGTCAGCTAAGAAAGGATAGGTGAACTTGCTTGGAGTTTACAGGATTTAAAAGGATGGAAGAAACACAACGAAGATGAAAGGCAACACACTCCTTGCCAAAGAAGAGAGAACGCTCTTTTCCCAGCCTTCCTTCATCCACTCCAGCTCGGCCTCTCTGCTGATATCCCTCTCAAAAAATTTGCAGTGGTCCTCTCAAGTAAATTAAGTGAAAGGACATTATTTGCTATATACCAAGTAACTCAAATTCCAACTATTTTAAAGACATCTTTTAAACCCGATAATGAAATCTACATTAGTTCTGTTTTCCATATCATTCAGATTACCCTGTCCTGTAAAAGTGCATGTATGCATTTGTTTACTCACAGTAAAGCTACTTCCAGCCAAGCAATGACAGGGTTCACATGGTACATGAAGTCAACCTGCTACCTACAGAATCAATGGTTTTATTAGAAACTTAGTGCTACCAAGGGAAAGGAGAGCAATCATTTTCCATGTGTAGATAACTTGACTCTGCACTGCATACACAAAGAAAACAGATTGGGTAAACAAGATGAAGTGAATGATGCCCTGAGTTTGTAGGACATAACTGAGCAGAAGATGATATCAGAATAATTCTAAAAATGAGAAGCCTTTGCTGTTAACATAAGAAAATTATTTCTCGAATGAACTGTATTTCAAACTAAATGTTAATTAAAACTTACAGTATTACTTCAAATAAGGGTGTATTTGACATTTCAGTTACCTGGTACCATATACTAAAATCTTCACATGCAACAGTGTATTATTGTATGTACGTATGTATGCATATATTAAGGCTTCCATGTTTTGGGAAAAAAACCAAACTGCTTGTATTTTACCTTTTTAAAGTAGATGCTACCTTAACCTTGAAATTACATCTTTCTAAAGTAAGCAAACATAATATAACTTCATTTCCTTGACAGATATTTAATTTATACAGCAACATGTATACAGTGGAAAGGAAACTGAAGCTCTGTAATAGAGTCCAGAACCATACCTTTTGACATGTCTAGAAAAATGTGCTTTATGTAAACTTGGAAGCAGTGAAAAAGTAAAAACATATAAGATTTCCATTGTCACCTACTAAACCTTTTGGTATAGCACTTGAATTTGTATCTTTTGAAATTCACCTGTTCGAAAATGGTCAAGTTCCATGGACAATTACAGAAGAATAATTCAGAAAATCCAGTGATGATCTATATAATGTATTGGAAGCTGTTCATTCTAAATATAAAGAGATGACAAGGAAACAGTAGTTTGATTCATACCATGCTCTTATTGAGTTAAAGCTTTCAAGTGTTAAAACTGAAGCTAAAGGTACCACTTTTAGACTCTTGTGGTCTAAATATAGAGCACTGTAAGTATCCCAGGAATACTAGAGAGATAAAAGCAGCAAAAGAAAAGAAAATAATTCCTGATACTTTTGTCTTGATATTTCCATGACAAGGATTATGCAATCTGGGTAAGACTGGAAAAACAAGTTTGCTTTTCAGTATCATTGCTTTATGAAGGCAAATATACTTCTAAATTATTTTTTTTTCTTTTAGGAGTCACAGCTGTACATTCCTCAACAGCTAATGAAAACTGACATTTTCTACTTTGAAAAAAACAAGCAAACATTTATTTTTCTAGAATTATTATGAAACCCAGATACCTTCCTACCCTTTCATGAAAAATACATTTTTATACCACAAATAAAGGGCTGGAATCTCAGTATATCTGAGACAATAAAAATCAACCCTCTGAGATTAGTCTACAAAAGCCGAACAGTCCACACCAAAAACAATCCCAGGAATTAGAAAAAAAAAAATAAAAAAAAAAAATTAACTGTCAACATGGCCTATATCCTGAATTAAAAAAAAATCCTAAACCAATAAAAAACCCTTACAACTGAATTTTGTGTGTGTGTACATCTGTTAACAAATTGCATATATAGACAAAAAGAGAGGAAAACACCTCTCTCTGAAGACACTTTGTATACAAAGTTGAGTCATATCTCTGAATTTAGAACTTAAGAATCTGGAAGATGCTCCAACTTGGATAACAGCAAACACTGCAGACAGCACTTTCATATTATTTATCTCAGCACCAGAAAGAGGGGCACATGTTTACATTCGAACCTTGGCCCAGTTCCAGTATCTGGAAACAAGTTTGCAAAGTCATTACAGATATAATTAACTTGAAGTACTGGCTGAACCTGAAGGTCACCAGAAGGGTGGCAAGCAGAGGGAAGGGCACAGAAGTAGCCACTGAATTGATTCAGTTCATTACAAACTGCTTACTGAGCTCACTGGAGACTAACTAGTGCAAACAAGTGGTTACATCAGACTGCTCAGGAGCCTGGACAGCAGTTCCTGACTCCTAAAACCAGATGAGAGGGACCTGCCTAAAAAAATGTTACATATACATTTTACATAAACATGCTCAGTGTGTCCTTCCTGAGAAACGTGGCCTAAACGCTAGTGGGGGCCCCAACTAACAGCACAACTGGTCTGCCAAGAACTTTTAACTAATTAGCTAACATTTCAGATTTCAGCTAAACCCAGCTGGTTTTAAAAAAATCCATCCATGGTGGAGTTCAAATCAATTCCATGAGTATCTTAACTGAATAATAATAGGGAGCCCGAGACTGAAAAAGTATCACTGTATTCATGCAGCTGTGTAAACCCTCTCTTGAAGAAACAAACAAGGAAAAAATTAAAAACTCACATTTTTGGAACATGCATTTTAACTTTGTAAAAATAAAAAGTCTTTCAGAACTGTTTCACTGTCTGTTTTTTAAAAATATAAACTATGAATGCACTTTCAAAAGTACATCTTTGTAAAACATTCATATTAATGATAAAATACATTTATAATAACTCTGGCCAAACAATTAGACCTTCAAGCAACATTTAATAAATAAAAAATATAAAATTTTAACATTGCTATTTCCAATTTTTTTTACAGTTGACATACACTGAAACTGTAAAATCTGATCCTTCTCTGACTTTCTATTGCTTTAAATGTCTGGGAATATTAAAATACTTTTTAACTGCAAAACAGTTCTGCTCTGATTTTCTAACAACATTGTTATCAACTCAGACAAGGTATAAATGTTACCGCAAGTTTACTTGTCATTTCCAAATGTAGTGTTATGTTGGTCTGGTTTTATCAGTTTGGGGTTATTTTTGGAATTTAACTTTCAGCAAAAATAACACTTAAAGGCCAGGTAAGCAAAGGTATACATACCTGTATGGACAACATATTGAGAGACAGGATTATAGCTTCTATGTGATCCTTGAATTATAAGGATACACTTCTCAAAATAAGATACCGAAGAAAGGCCTGGTCTTTTTATTTTCCTTGAATGTCTTAAAATAGTACAAACATGAAGCAAATCCAGCAGTATTAGAGCAACATTATGCTGAATTCTTTTGTGGTACACAGAATAAATATGCCCTCTGTCAGTGAGCAGGTCCCACGGAAAACATCCAGCTGGCTGAACAGGTACGAACAGCCAGAGCACAGCCACCCCTCAATCACCCCTGCATGCACCCTCGCCATGTTACACTGACTTCTTAACGTGTAATTCAAACTCCAGATACGTAACGATGAAAAGCCACAACTCCATGGTTTTGGAAAGCTATGCTGTAATTCCTACAAGCGCTTGGTGAGAGCGTTAGAATGTGTGCAGTGTGGGGCAGGCAATGGCAGGGCCCGGCAGGCGCAGAGGAGCCCTCACACAGCCCCTGCTCGGCACGGGGGGACTCTCCTCATCCCCCGGAGAGACCAACAAGTCACTTTCCCCAACTCCTCTCCACAGCTGAGTACTGCTGCACTTTCCCCTTCTGCATCTGTGATTTATAAAAAGAAAATGAAGGTTCCAAATTCAGCATTGGAACCAAAATGGTTGCAATTCAAGTGGGCCTAGAATCCTTTCTCCTGTACGATTTTAAGACCAAAGGAGAACAAATCAAATGACTTGAAAAAGTCAAACTCATAGAGATGTCTTATTCAGTCACTCTGCAAAATGCCATCCCACACTGTCAGTCCCTGCTGTGCCTCAACATTCTGCCTCTGAACATTTAAAATTGAACAGAGACTGGCACGAGAAAGACAGGCTTCTGTGATGGCATTTAAATCAAATCATGAAAAAACTCAGGCACTTTTAAGGTTATGCTACTTTGCAAAATCCAGAAGACTTTCACTCACATTTTCCTCTTGAAAAAAGAATACTGCAGCACTTTCTAAAAAGGAATGCTCCCCCTATGAGCAGTATCATCAGCCAGTAGCTGTACAAAACCAAGTTAAATCAGACCAATTAGGGTTATTTGGCATAACTAGACAATTATTTATCCTGAAATACACGAGTGATGACTTTAAGACAGCTAATAGCAACAAGAGACCTGAGATAAATTCATGATTTCCTCTTGCAGAACACAAAACGCAAGAATTTCTGATAGCTAGAGATGCTTAAAGAAAGAATAACAAAAAATAGTTGAGAAACATATGACCAAAAGATTTTAAGCAAATAGGAGACATTTATTTTCAATTTCCATCAGGATAATCCAGACTGAAGCATGTATCTTTTTTCCTAAATAATTTCTAAATAAGCAACACATCTTTGCTTCAAAATGGTCAAATACTCCCAAAAGCTATCAAAGCAGTAAAACAACAAAAAAAAAATCTTCCTATGTAAAAAGCACTTTCTATCACTTCTAAATATTGTATCTATATAAAAATTGTATCTATATGATTATGAAGCCAACGTTCCATAACATACCAACACACCACTGAATTTTGCACGAAGCTGGCTGTTCCCAGCCTCCACTGCAACTTGTATGCCCAAGGAAGCACACTAAGTAGAATCCCATCTGTCTTGCTTCTTGGTATGCAGGAGCATAAAAGAAACGGTGTAGATAACAGTATCTGGTTAGTTTTAGTCCTCTTGTGTTCCAAGAAACCTCTGAAAGAAGCCAGTTCTAGAAATATTTGTACGTAGGTGGTCAGTTCAACTCAATTGTGCAAAGATGGAACAGGATAAATTCCTACGTGCAGCATCTGAAAAGCAACCAAGCCTTCATAGTTTGCCTTATCCATATAAAGGGAAAGAGATTTGAGAGGTGGCAAAGTTTAAGTGAAAATAAACAGTGAGTGAAGAAAGTAAAGTAGAAAACACGAGGAAAGCCATAGAGGGAAACATACGGCCTATTTAAAAAGAAAAACAAACCGAAAACCAACCAACCACAAATAAACCCCCAAACAAACCAGCACCCAAGAAAAAACAGAAGTGGAGCCTGGCATTGTCAGGAGGAATACAGGACAAAAATTGTGAGTATGAAAAATGTCTCATTGCAGCTGCAGAGGTCATACTGTAACTCCAGCTGACAACACTATGCTTGGAATACTTTCCTGTAGCAAGTCTCCAAGCATTTGTGGTGATTTACAGAACCGTCATCAAGGTGGTCAACTGGGATTGAGTTACAGTGGTTGAGAAGAACAGGTAACAGCAGCCTGGAGGCAGAAGAGGGGGAAGAAGGAAGACCATGCTGCTTTCCACCTCAGCTAACAAGAGGTGATCTCACCAGCAGCTCACCATTCCTCCTTCCTTATGCCAAAAGCAGCATTGCTATATTTGGATATGGTAGCATCAACATAATGATTTTATCTGTAGATTTCTCTTTCAGCAGAAGTTATGAGTATGGACTTAACAGGTTTCTTTTTCTCCAACAGCCACAAGCTTGCATTTATATCAGAAAAAATTAAACCAAGATCAATTGTTTTCCTGTGTTAAACAGATCTTAGCATATACATAACTACTACATCATAGAACTTATCTTATTTGTAATTATATTACATAATAATATAGTAAGCAGACCTCTCTGTAAAGCCACATTACTATCACAGTGCAGTTTCTAGCATCTCTCAGTAGTACTGAACTTAGTCTGACCCCCACTTAGATATCAGCAATCTGCACTTCATAGCAACTGTTTATATGTTCAGTCCGCTTTGAATTTCCTTGAAATCATTCTTTTTACAAAAGAAAGTCCTACCCTTCATTCAGATTTGATAAGCAGAATCTTGTCTGTAATATGTTTCAAATAATTCACTTTTTATAGTCTTTTACCATCATATCCACTGTTTATAGAAAACCCTCACATTTCTGTGTCTTAGTATCTGAGTCGTACCCAAATAACTCACTTTTATCAGTGCACAGAGCCCTTATGTGTCTAGAGATACCATGGCTACATCTACATGCATTTTAGAAGAATTCAAACATCTTTTATCCTGCCTCAGTCATGGATAAGACTAGAAAAACACATGCAGATTAGGATCATTTGCACTGAAATGACACAGTTTAGGATAGCCAACAAAAGACATGGCTTTAAGATAGGATAAGTAGGTCATAAATTGCCTTAGTGTTACTAGAAAGTCTACTGTGTGTGCCAGAATAGGGTCAAATTCACAACAGAAAACCACTCAAGTAAAAGCTGAAAGAAAATAAAAACCAAGATGCACAGAAGTTACAATCTATACTACAACCTTGTTTTCTCCTAGAAAACAAGCCTCAAATCCAACTTTGCTGAGAATTTAATTATTTTTATATCCGATAACTCAATAAAAGCTATATTCAGTGGTCAACAGCACTAATGATTCAATAGATTCCACAGTCTAAAGAGACTCTATCACCACCTCTGTCATACAGCAATTTTGAATTGGGTGATGAGGCCCTCACATGTGACAGTAATCCATACTCACCAAGCCTTTGTGCAGTTTAGACCTGGTTGCTCATGTATCTATCTAGAGCTGTTCACCCATCATCTAGTCCTGTCTAGAAAATGGGAACTTTACTGGTGGCAATGGGCAGTTACAAGCTATCAGCCAGGAAGGACCAGTGTGTTGTTTCTTGTGAGTCTATCCAAGCTCTCAGGTTTCCATATCTATCATTTTTCTGCATGTGTTTTCTTCCATATGTACCACATTCAACTTCAGAATTCAGATGTAAGACATTTACTCTAAATTGTTCTCAGGATACTAATGAAATCAGTGTTCTGTGAGAAACAAGTAAGATCTCTCCTATTTCACTTCTGAAAGCAGGATGGTGTTTTTAGACATCAGGTCCATTTTTAAATTCTTTTTCAGCCAAAAATTAGAGCGCTCTGAGCATTACAATGGGCATCAGTCCCTTGACCTTTCATTAGATTGAATGAACTGCTAAACTGTATTAAAAGAAAAAATGTTATTTTCCATTAAATCGTGTTCCTGAGGAAGATATCTCTGAACTTTATTTCTATTACATTTACCTTTAGGAGAACAGGAACACTTAGGAAATGTTGCATCGTGTGGCAACAGTGATCATGGTGTCCAGGGAGGTACAGCCGCCAGCAGAGAAACAGACGAGACGAGTCTGTTTTGTTAAGCTCGAGAATCCGTATTTATTTCCCCCAGGACCCAGGAGAGAGAAGAAGGCAAAGAGGAAGGCAAAGATGACCCACAGGGGCAGGGTCATGAGGTTTTATCAAGTATTGCAGGGGAGGAGTCTTGGGGTTTAGGTCAAGAGATGAGTTAACACAAGGACAGTAAGATCAAATTCCAGTGACCTTAAAATGGGAGCACTCTCAACTAAATACTAATACATTGACTAAAATATTTAGGGTCACAAGCAGAGATGCACACAGTAATCCAATCTGAAAAAAGGCAGCTAGAGAGCACATACTTCGTGCATTCTAGAGTGACCAGTTCTCCTTGACTCCCTCACCTGAACAAACATATATAAAAATCAGTTAAGTCCTTTAGTTTTCTCTAACCCATCAACCATATTCTACTGAGTATTTCTGTCAGCTGGGTTTTAGCCACACATCAGATTTTCTACACAGTAGAAAAGATTAAACTCTACCACATAATGACATGATTTCAAAAAGGGAATTTCACCATCAACCTGAAGAATTTAATTAGCATTTAATTATTCTTAGGACATACATATATGCAGCAAACACACGCTGGAAACGGGATACTGCCAACAGTACATCTTCATAAAAGAAAATGCCAACTGATACTACCTCACTGATCTTCAAGCAGTCTGCCCACTATTTATTTTAACAGAATTTAGCTTTATCCTTGCAGATACCTAATACAAGTTTGGAGAAGGAGGAACTTTTATGTTGCACAGAGTGTCACACTTTTGCCTTGGGGGAGAGTACACTAGGGGACACATTTTTTTCCCAATCTCTTTTCCAGAAAGAAGGCAGCAAATGGAAATTAACTGAAAGAATCTTCTACAGCCTGCAGTGACCTTTTCACAGCTTTTAAAGCAAACACTGCAGCTTCACCAGTATCAACTTGTAAGATCAGTCATTCTTCTAAAGAGCTGTTTTTCCTTGGCTGGGAATATATCTTCTTTCCCTGTTTTTGTTTAGTCACATGGCTTGTTTTATCCTTCTGAAGTCCTCTTCTCATTTTCTTAAGTGGATTGTAAGATATTCCATCTTTGCTTGCTTTTCCTTTTAATTCTACACCTCCAGCTAACATTTCCTAGTATTTAAATAAATATTTTGGATCCTGACAAAAACATCCCTTCACCTTGAAGCATCTCTGTAAGACCAAACCCCATACCAGTTTGCATCATCAGTTTGCATGTGGTTTACCTCTGACCACAAGTTTTACCTTGTCGTTCAAAAATCCAAAAGTCTGATTATTCTCCAAAGATCCATTTCTGAATGTATCACTAGTAATATCACTTTCTAATCAATTAAAACCATAACTTGGAACCAAGCTAAAGGAGATAGGAGCCATCTCTGACATTTTTATTAGTATGCTTTGCCTTTGTAGTGTTTTGCTCTTTAGAATTAAAATGGGTTTAGCAAAAGAGCAAACAGCAAAAGCGTTTAGATTAAAAACTTACTAGTGAGTAAGAAACAGCTTCAGATCATCAAGTTATTACAATTTTGAGAGAAAATGGACTAAAAACTACTGCTTTGAAACATACTTTTTGGCACCAACACCCTCAGATATCATGAAAGAACACTGAACAGTACCAAGTGCTTCAGGCTCATGAGGTAGGAGATGAAGCATGAGAATCCAGCACCGAACAGGCAGTTCTACTCAGCCAGGCTTCTGATCAGAAGTACCAGGTATGTCTGAAAAGCAGCTTAGACATTTCTTTTTACCTGCATATCTATGCCAAGTGCTGCTGCCAAGCCAGGTCAGTTCAGTGATCCAAAAGAGAAGAAAGCCTCAAAGCCCCTGAAGGCTGTTCTTATGCCTATGGTTCACACATTGTTATGTGATCGCTAGATACCAAAGAGGGAAGGTGGAGGAGGCAAAACCAAGGGCGGAAGTACCTGCCTGTTCCTGCAACAGTCTCAAGTTAGATCACTCTAATCATGTGAAACTCCACTGAATTCTCTTGACTAGCTGTTGCCAGATGAGCACTGGTCCTGTACCACAGACAGGAATCACTACTAGGCAGCATCCACAGCAGTCTCCCCATGGCAATTAGAGCTGCAAGGAAACCACCTATCACTGAACATCTAGATATCCAACTACAGGTCTGCAGGATTGTCTCGGAGTCCTCCGTCTATCAGACACGGATCACTCATTTATCTTAATGGACTGGTACTAAAATAGGGAGATCCTGGGACAATGGTTTGCAAAGGCTTCAGCAAACGAGTTTGTCTGGGTTCACTTTCAGGTGTCTGGAGCCTGGAAGAACAGATGGGCGCCAGCAGCAAGCCTGTGGTTACACAGAAGCCTTTTAAAGTCTGCTTTTAATATTAGGGGAAGGAAGGGATAGACAACATAGGAAACTTTGGGCAGAAAGGAAAAGTGGGTGAGCTGTGCTTTACAGCATCAGAGTTAATAAAACTATTATTCTCTTCTGAAATAAACTGATTGAGGAGACTCTAAACTTGAGATGTTTTTCTGTTTCTGACTGTAATCATATGCTTCAGCCTTTAAAACCTCTTAAATAAAGAGGTGTATCTTCAAACTGTGCTAAGTCTTAGGATTTGCATGGGTATCAAACTATGGGTATCAAACACGCTTCCCCAACATCAAAGCTACCATACAGTTAGTCCAAGTATCCAGTTAACATCTCCAGACATAAGCTCTCCGAGGAGAATAAAAGGAGACCAAATACATGCTACTTTTTACATAATACCTTTCCAACTACTTTCATGGACTTCCTTAATCACATTCCATTTGTATGTATGTATTCCACATAAGTATTTTTTAAATTTTTTAAAAAAACTTTTAACCCTCCATAGATTTCTCATCCCTTGAACCCATGAGGAATCTTAATATCTACAGCAACATTTGTCAAGCTGTTGTAATACCTACTACATGAAAGTATGAAAATGCCATTCTTCCTTCAGCAGACATCTCTCTGCCCTGGCAGGTTTTGGTGGGTTTTTTGCAAAAAAACTGTAGCTGTCACTGAGTTTATGTTAGTTTTGAAAAACACTTTTCTTACACTTCTTGAAAGATGCATCTTTCATTCTGGGTAAAATGAAAAAGCATTCCTATTTAAGTAGTACAACAGTACAGTAGCCTCTGAACAGCTGCAAACAAGATTCAAAATACATCAACTACACACCCACAACCAGGCCTTGTGGCCTACAAAGCTCACAAGAAAATAACTTTTAACACAAACTTTAATTATTGAACAAAAGAGAAATTTCTTCTACTTCAGATTTATTTTAATCTGGTGGAATACATAGCAGAGAGAAATAAAAATGTAAACATTTAAAAATTTTCTCTTAAATGCCACTGCACTATTTTCCCCATTACTATTTTTTGCATTCAAAAAAACTTATTTGTTTATTCCCTGACACTGAAATAATATATAAACTTTTCAACCATAGGAAAGATCTATCAGATAAAATAATTCATTATACACAAGAAAACAGTTGTACAAAGGTAAATTTAAGGGTTCCACCCATTAAATACCATATTAAAGAATGCACACAAAATTTCTGTTCAAGTCCTCCTGCATTCAAGTTTCTTTTCACCTGGCTATAATTTTTCAAAGCATTTCATGATCACTTCTTAATTCATACTAACACATGAGTGGAAAAAAAAGTTCATTTGGGTTAAGCTTTCTGTGTATGAAAAAAAATGGAGAATAGGAAAGAGAACATACTACACAAAATCCACCTGTTACGGCAATGTTGAAGAATTTTGATTTAACACGTTCACATTACAATTACTTGTAACGTGATTTACATAATCATAAACTAGATGAACAGCAATCTAAATAGACAATTCTAAAATTAAAGTATTCAAAGGATTTCCAGTAAGATGAAATACTCCCAGCAATTACAGATGTCAGAAACAAAAGGAGCAATTGCCTTCCATGCCAGAAATTTTACTTTTACAACACAACTCTCCCTTTGCAGCTGACACTTTATTGTTCTTTGCTGTATTTTACTTGAAGTGGCCTTCTATAAGACAAACATTTCTTAAAGTGGAAGATGCATTTTTTTAGAAGAGACAGGAAGCATATTCAAGAGAAGATGGCTATTCTGTAGGAGCAGAAAACAGGAGATACTGTTGGGAGAAGCTGTCACAGGAGTGGGGAACACAGTGGAGGATAACAGGGACAGGCAATACACCTGCAATGACAAGCCCACTGAGCAGACAAATACAGAGCAAAATAAAATCCCAATGAGTGGGAAGCCATGCCACAAATTCACTCAGCTCACCAGCAATTAGCATGGGAGCAAGGCAAAAACCTTGCTGAAGTGGTGGCTTCCTGAGACATCCAGAGTTTTTTTCACAGAAGCTCCCTACCACCTCCATATTCTGTACTTCTCAGAGATCTCCAGCACATGGGTGCGATAACTCAGGAACATCTGAGTAGCAGCAGGGACCACTAAAGAGTAATGTGTACATTACAGCACACATATATACCTTAGAGCAGCCTTCTTGTACCTAAAGGGGCTATAGGAGAGCTGGAGAGGAACTTTTAACAAGGGCGTGTAGCCACAGGAAAAGGGGGAATGGCTTCTAACTGAAAGAGGGAAGGTTTTGATTAGATATTAATAAGAAATTCTTCATTGTGAGTGTCATCTACAGGGCAACCAAGGGATCAGGCCCACCCAGCATGGTTTTAGGAAAGGCAGGTCCTGTTTGACCAACTCGATCTCCCTTCTATGACCAGATGACCTGTCAACTGGGTGAGAAAGGCTGTAAATGTTGTCTACTGGGACTTCAAAAAGCTTTTGACACTCTCTCTCTCTCAGCATTCTCCTGGAGAAACTGGCTCCCCATGGCCTGGTCAGGTGCATTCTTTGCTGGATAAAAAACTGTCTGGATAGATGCACCAGAGAGTGGTGATGAACAGAGTTACATCCAGCTGGTGGTTGGCGTTCCCCAGGGCTCTGTATCGGGGCCAGTCCTGTTTATTATCTTCAGGGATGGACAAGGGGATTTATGGCACCCTCAGTCAGTTTGCAGATAACACCAAGTTGGGCAGGAGTGTTGATCTGCTGGAGGGCAGGAAGGCTCTGCAGAGGGATCTGGGCAGGCTGGAGCCATGGGCCAAGGCCAGCTGGATGTGGTTCAGCAAGGCCAGTGCTGGATCCTGAACTTGGGTCACAACAACCCCGTGCACTGCTACAGGCTGGGGACAGAGTGGCTGGAAACTGCCCAAGGGATGAGGTAGCTGGGGATGCTGGTGACAGTGGCTGAACATGACCCAGCGTGTGCCCAGGTGGCCGAGGAGGCCAATGGCATCCTGGCCTGGATCAGCAATAGTGTGACCTGCAGGAGCAGGGCAGGGCTTGTCCCCTTGTACTTGGCAGTGGTGAGGCCACACCTCGAGTCCTGTGTCTGGTTCCAGGCCCATGACTACAAGAAAGACCTTGAGGTGCTGGAAAATGCCCAGAGAAGGGCAGCAAGGCTGGGGAAGGGTCTGGAGCACAAGTGCTACAAAGAGTGGCTGAGGGAGCTGGGGTTGTTTAGCCTGGAGAAAAGGAGGCTCAGGAGAGGCCTCTCCCCATCTCCCTGAAAGGAGGCTGTAGCCAGGTGGGCATTGGTCTCTTCTCCCAGGCAACAGGGACAGGACAAAAGGAAATGGCGTCAAGCTGAGCCAGGGAGGTTCAGAATGGACATCAGGAAGAATTTTCTCACTGAGAAGGGCAGTTAAACATTGGAACAGGCTGCCCAGAGGGGCTGTGGAGTCACCGTCACCGGAAGCATTCAAGAAACAACTGGGCATGACAGCGCTATGGTTTAGTTGTCACGAGGGTGTTCAGTCAAGGGTTGGACTCAGCAATCTTGGAAGTGTTTTCCAACACAAATGATTTTATGGTGAAACACCCAAACAGGATGCCCAGAGAAGTCACAGATGCCCCATTCCTGGAATTGTTCAAGGCCAAGTTGAACACAGCTCTGAATAACCTGATTTAGCTGTAGATGTCCCTGCTCATTGCAGAGGGGTTGGACTAGATGACCTATGAAAGGTCCCTGCCAACTCAAATACTCTATAATTCTAAGATTAGAATTAGAATCTCCTAGTTCAGTCGCTTTCTTAAATATAATTTTACATTTTGAGACATGCAAGCCTGAAATAATCAAAGCATGGTATCATGTAATATTTTTCTTATGAATTTAAAAATACAAACTGTCAAATTACAAATTGCAAACAAATTCTATATATTAACTAATTTTGCATATTTGGATGATTTAAAAGAGTAGTGCTATTTCAATATGTAAATTCCAACTAAATAGTTGGAAGGAAGGAAGGAAGTCCTAAGAAAACTTAAGATGGCAGCAGAAGAAGCAGAAACAAGATTGCCAAGTCCCCAATTTGAGAAGCACTATAAAGCTGTGCAACAGGCAGTTCCACAGGAGGATGAGAAAGGGAAGCCTAAGTAAGACTCTCCCCAACCCTTTATTAGCAAACTTAGAAAACATGACAACTCATTCCCTGTCTGTCTTTCCTCTTGCACAAAAACAGATGCTAGAAGTAAAATATATCAGATTCAGTCACAGGCATGCACAAAACACACATTCTCATGCTTCCCAGGAATGCATCCTCACTAAAGCAGATGCTGGATCCAGCACATATTGTGGACTAAACTAAACTAAAATTTCTAATGTCTGGTAGTTTATTGTATCATCCTTTCACTTTCCCCCAGTTTTGCTTCAGCTGCCAATTGTGGTTTGTAGAATTCATTTCTGTAAATTATTTGAAGCTGAGATCCTGGAGAAGCAGTCTGAAAAAGATGTAAACTCTACGGGCTGATCAGATATAAGTATTGCTCCACTCATGTCAGGTTACCTTTCTCAGCTGTATATGGAAACTTGTTTCAACAGCTTATCTTCAAAACTCCATGCACCTTAGAAACACTGCTCTCCCAACAACTTAGATGTCTCACATCCCAAAGGACTAGAGTTCAATAAACACACTTCTCTAAAAGCTATCTATAAAGAAAATATGCAGAGAGGTTCTGCTCCAATCTGAGGGAATAAGAATCAGACAGATCTCAGATATCCAAGCCAACAGTGGAAAAGCTGTTCAGTGGAGAAGGGACACTGCTCTCTCTTTCCCGAACAAGTGCCTATGTTTGGCTGCAATGCCAAATCAAGATGACTTCTAAACTTTTTCCTATTGTGGAATAAAGGCAGGTGTTTTACTTCCACTAAACTGAAGAAAGACTTGTATTATCTCATTTTGCAGGGAAACTGTCACAGCATAGCCAAGAAGTAACCACTTCCAGTACTCATGCGAGGGGGATCACAGCATCAAACATCTGCATAGTGTAGAAAGTCAGATTACAAAGTCAGTGGTCACACAGCGCCCCAGGTGTGCCAAGGATATACGAAGCACATCACTCTGTGAACATCTCAAAAAAAGAAAAAAAATCCAGAGAAAGTTATATACTAGAGTCCCCAGAAATTTTCACTTCCCTTTACATTGCAGCAAGTGACACTCTCAAACTCACAGAACAAATTCACAATTTTCATTCTGCACAACTGCAATTAGTGCATAATTACATGATAAAATACTATTTTCTATTTTATACAAATCGTACACTAGATCACATGTCACAGTGAGTTTGGTAAAATTAATGAATTTTGTGTTTACCCCAATGGTTTTTAAAAAGACTTTGCTACCTGCTTAACTGCAACAACAGTGTGCTGAACAACATATGCCACACATTTTTTCAAAAGAATCATTTCAGGCTCAAACAGACAACCTCTCAAAAAATTTGATTTTAGTACACCTTCAGTGGCCCTCAACAGACTTCAAAAATAACAAAACCACTCCTGGAATTCAGTGAGTAAGCTTTAACTAATACTGAAATGGGCATCTAGCTTCTACTGTAGGCTTTTGTTCCACAGCCAAAAGATGTAGTCAATTGTTCTGTACCATAGCTGAAAAACAAACCTTTCAAGACTGCAAATACAACTGTAAAACTGGTCTCCAACACATAGACTTACCCCAGGATAATGTTTCAGACTACTAAGTGTAATTTGGAACATTGTCCCTGTGCCTTCCCCCAGAAAAACCTTTCAACAGAAAATAATAATATAAAGAAATAATCTGACAGTTACAGGCAGTGTTATGTTTATGTTTATATCTACCTAATATTCAATGTAAAAAACTAGAATGGGAAAATGCAGTACACAGAGTTACAGATGCAGCACACTTCACAATCAACACATAACATAAAAGCATTCTTCCTCACTACACATCTCAGAGGCAACTAAAAACACAGTTTATGAATACCATCTGTTTCTATTGTCTCTCTAGTGATGTATTAGCAAAGTACATAGATTTTAAAAATAGAGGAAAAAGTCTTACTCTGCTATATCAAGATATCCACAGGAAGCAGCTGCATGTAGAGGTATCCAGCCTTCATTATCTGGTTGATTAATATTTGCTCCATTTTCCACCAGAAATTTCACCATATCTACGTTATCATCTATACAAGCCTACAAAGAAAGAAAGAGTTAAGAAGTAAGTTCATATCAAAGCTATTCTACATTTTTGTGCAACTTTAAGAAAAAATCTTCAGGAGAAAAGGTAAGTATTTTCAGTTCTGATGAGGAAGTAGGGTTTATTCATTGGGATCTGACAGTAAGACAGGAAGATTTTGAGAGATAAACAGCAGGTGTTCCAGATTTATAAAACTTTTTAAATAAATGAGTTTAAACATTTCAAAAAAGAAAAAAAAATATTATTTCCTCAGGTAAATGCATTCTGAGAAGCCCTTTAAATCCTCACTGAAATCTTATTCTCCAATACAAAGTGGTTCTGCAGGCCCTCACTTCATCCCAGGCCCAGCTCAGCCACCTGAGTGGACATTAAAATTTAGTAAACAGCTACACCATGAAGTAGAATTGTGACTAAGAGCTAGAGAAACACTTTGAAACCAATACCATAATGTGATTTTACCTGTACTGTAGACGAGACTACAGAGTATGAAGGGGATGCTACACAGTATTTCAACATCTCCCTACTGTTTTCTACTGCAGTATATTCTATATCACCATAAATCTTTTATCATAGTGGTCTATTAATCACTCCTATATATAAACTTATTTGAGTATCATTTTGGCAATTGCAAAAATATTATCATCTGCCCACATCTCCTAAACAACATTGCTCAGATGCAGTACTGCCATTCTCCATCTTGACTGACTCCTATTTTGCCCTTCTCTGTGTGCGAGTATTTTTCTCACAGGGTGCTCGGTAAGTTTTCTTGCCAACTTCTATCCTGCTGCCCTTAAAAGGGCAGAGCAACTGAGAGAAAAGTCCCTCTGCATTTCAGGGCAGCAAGAACTCCAAGCAGCTAGACCCCACAAGACTGGTATTAATTTTTTTGCTTAATAAATCAACAATACTACATAGTCACAAGGCTGAAATGAGAACCTCTACTCTTGGGATCCTAAATCCTACTACGAAATTACACCTGTAATGAAATGCAATTAAGGTATAAATATCACTTTTCAGAATACTTCTGAAAAAAACCCAAAATGACACAATGTTTTACTACGGAAAGAAAACAACTCGGATATCCCTACTTAAGCAATTGCCCGTTCCAAGATGAATCCTGAAGCTTTCCTCCATTCTGCAATGCTGAGGCTACAGCTGCACCATGAGGAGAATGTTGCTGCCCAGTGCAACCAGCCAAACAAAACCAACCACAAATTACCCTTCTTTAACTCCATTTGCTTTAGTTAGGTACAGCTAGACTGCAACTAGACTTCAGTAGACTGCTTGTATTATTTTTCAGTTAAAAACAAAACCCCATTCTTGAATAAAATCCTCCCTGCCTTTTCAGGTATTCTTGAAAACTCACTTGAAAACTTTTTAGTCATATCCATCCCTAAAATCTGCAGGTTTTTTTAATAAAATAATTTCTTGACATACTTCAACAACAAAGACTGTCAATTTGTCAAGCACATTTGTCTTCAATTTCCCACACTTATCAACAGTGTACAATGATTATACATAACAAGCTCTGAAAGAAGAGAATCACCTCTTTTTGTAAGACATTTTGTAACTTAATGAAAACAAAATCAAATGCAATACATGATTGATCAGTTTAGGAGGAAAACAAATTCAAGAAACTCAGATGTTTATACTTAACAGAAACATCAACTAAATATAGCCATATATCCAGTTTCTCTGTATATTCAATTTGTCCAACCACTGATATTCTATGCCTACAACAATATTCACCAGCTAATTGTAAAGAAAAATAGATTTATATCAGAAACATTTTACAAATATAGGTATTTTGATATGCTGCATGCTTATCTTAAAATTCCCTAAAATTCATCATCTGTGGAAGGCTATCTTAAAACTGATTAGCACTATTAAAAACAAACAAACAAGAACAAAAAAACCACCCCACAACCCACCCCACCAAAACAACAACAACGGCAACAAAAAACAAACAAAAAAAAACCCCCAACCATCTGGTTGTGACACAACCCAACACAGGACAATCCTTGCCTATTTTTCAAGTACACATGAGAAAACCTGGCAAGACATACTCATAAAAATGCTGTTGCTAAGTGAATCAAAAACTTACATATGCAGCACACTAAAAGACATATGACTAAGTGGCTAAAAATATTTGACCAAGTTTGGGCAGTTTATTGTGCCATACATGGCAAGAATCAGGAGATCTCAAATACACTTATCAGGTATTAACAGAGATTGCACATTCATAACAACCAGAAAAATTTTATTAAAAACTCACCATGGTCTACAAAAAGGTTATACCTATCTTAAGTCTAATAAAACAAATTGCAATTGATTCTATTTCTGAAAAACACGAATCTGCTGCATCCTATGTCTCCATGTCCCCTTTTTTCTTCTTAACAGAACTACAGGCAGATGTTGGATAGATATCACTCTCAGCACTTTCCATAGGAAAGGCCCTTCTCACTATCAACATGTACCTAAAGACAGAAAGCCAAGAAACAAATGTTATAAAACAATTTTTATCTAAATGTTTTTCCCTTTCTACTACACTGCTCACTTCTAAAAGCAGTATTTATCAAGTGTCAGAAGTGCCTCTGTTGTGAAGACTGACATCTCAACCACAAAAGGAAAGCCTGTTGGAGCAGCATGGTAAACTTAAAGCAATAGCTCTGAATAGACTGCCCTTCTAGGCCTCAGCAAGTTATTACAAAGGAAAAAGCAATGTACACACAAGATCTAAATAACTAGAGTTCCACCAGTGCTGCAGTAACTCACAAAGATAAATTCTCACTATTTTTTCTGTCCCAGAATCTGAACAGAGGACACAGACAGCTGCAGGTCCTCCTTTTCCACATCTCTTACTCCCCTTCCAGGAGTCATCTCAGTTCTTTGCACTTACCTGCCCCTATCCCAGTCTCTCCCTTCATGTCCCACAGTTCCCACCCAGAGCATCAGTTACCACCTAGTGAAACCACAGGTGATCCTAAAGCTCTTTCCAAGTGCTTGCAAAACACATCTGTAGAGCCAGGACCCCAGCCAGCTCCTAGGGCAAGCAGAATATGGGAACTTCCACACAAGATATCCTTCATCCCATGGACTGGTTTCTCTCTCTCAACCCCAGCCTCACCAACTGGCAGAAGGACATTGCAGCATGAAGCACTCATTACCCTGCCAAATTTGACCTAAGTTAGTCAATGGGCCTCAAACAGAACGAGAGCTGCCAATGCAATCATATAAACCTTTCTTTCCTTTGAGAACCAATTTAGAAACTAGGCTAATCAGACATAAAGTCAAAGCAAAGTTGTGAATACCAGGTCTGGTTACCTTTTCTGATAAGAAAAAGGAAGTACACTGGAGTCCAGAAAACAGAACCACTTTCCATTTGTACAACAGCCTGAAACTTGGAATGCAAAGACCAACAAAGATCAATGGCACCTGGCTCCTACACAGACCAGTCCTAAGTAGGTCTAGCTTGTGCTGGAAACAACACTTCAACATTTTCCCATAAATATGCACAAGAGGAGAACTAGATATCTGCTAAACATGCTAGGCTTTAACTGCATTTGCCATGACTTTGTATTTCGGTGCACGTGGCAGGTGATACAGCTGCCTCTTGATACTACCATGTGTTAAGAATATTGGTGATGGTGAACTATACTTAGTAGCCTTAAATAGAGATAGTTTTAAAAGAAACATCAGAAGTGCTTGGTTCCTCAGCAAGTAACCACCCAAAGAACTCAGCAGACAGCACTCTTCCCCAAAAGACAGGAAAAACAAGCCTGTAATTACTCTGAAAAAATCAGAAATCTTGTAGGCAAAGAAGCAATCAGTCTGTTAGACCACTGTCCCATACACATGAAGCAGAGCCATACACCATACATGGGGCATACACCTTACACGGGGCTACAATTTTTACTGATTTTCATTAATGTGAACACATAATGAAGTAACACCACCTAAGGTTTAGACATTATCTTTCTTTAAATAAGTTTTGGTAAAATATATCTATCTCTCAGAGATATTAAAATATAACTTTTACTGATTAGATTAGTATTCTGATCTATTCCATAAATTATTATGCATCTATTAGGAAAACAAACATGTATTTCACCTCTGCCATCACTTTTTTTTAATTATTATTTACTCTTGGTACAGAAAAGAGTCAAAAATATGAATACAGAAGAACAAATTAAAAAGATAAAACAAGTCAAACAGCCATTCTGAATTGCCATGTGAATACCAGAAACAGGAAGAAGACCTCACACAGTGGGTCTGGAGAATAGTGTATCCCTCTTTCAACTTTTCAACTGAAGTAAATCCAGTGGGTCCATGAGGACTTAGCAGGACCTGAACATCTTTGCTAATGTACCTGAGAATCAAATTAAAGCAGCAGAGCTGGTTAAAAGTGGTTCCCCTTCTCTTTGCCTTGCTTGTTCCCTCTGCCATCACATACAAACCCTTACAGCTATGCTGACACATTGTGCTAAACTGAATCTAGACTGGAACAGAAAGGCAACTAGAATCTAAAATGAAATAAAAAAAGAAAAAGAAAGAAAAATCTCTTATCTTTATCTGATTAAAGCAGAATTATTTGATTTGTTTATATTAAAATGGGTTTTGTATTCAGAGAAGCAGCATTGTTCTGAAATTAATTTCCATGTCCTAATTCCACTGTCAGAGAAAAAAAATTCAGTTTCACTCTGAATTTTCACCCATTACAAAGCCTGTGTCAAAGCACCTTGTTTCAAACTGACACTTTTTGAAGATTTATTTTTAAATTAGCAACTGCTTCTACCACTCATACTTTTAAATTTACAACACATTTAAGCCTAGTTTCTTGTTTGCAAGTATTATATTTTGGGTTGCAAGAGACTCATCTAGTTCCAAATCCCTGTCATGGGCACGAACCTCAGGTTGCTGAGGGCCCCATCCAGCCTGGCCTTGTATAGCCTTCCTATAGAAATCACATTACTCACTCTGTCTACCTCACTGTCATCCCTCCCTCCCTTGCAGAGCAGTTTCAACTGAAACTGAGACAGGAACAGAGGCTGGAGAGAATTAAATCCATCAATTGTCACGAAAAGGTGGTTACCCATGAGCCCTCTGAAATAATGGCACCACAGAGCCCTTCACAGTGTGAACTCAACAATGCTGCTCCTACACAAGTCCTCATGCTGACCTCCCAGTGAGCACAGCACCATGAGATAATCCCCCCAGTCTGAATGCTGGTCTCACTCTGCAAGGATTCTTGCCTTCATGAGGAAAGGCTTTCTTAGGAGAGAGGACATAATAGTTCACTACTCACATCTTCTGTTCATCTTCACAGACAGGGGAAAAAAGAGTAAGTTTACATATTGCAATTCTTAGAGGTTTGTTCTGTCAATAAACCACTAATTGAGAAGTTCTAAAAAGAAATTTGGTCAAAAGAATTAAACCAAGTTTGAGCGACACTTTCCACTTTCAATAACTTACATGTTTATGCTGCATATTAAATAACAATGAAGCACCAATAAGTGAAGTGGCAGAAAGGTGTATGAAATTAAACACGAGCCTTATCTAACTTTCAAGCTACAGAGTCAAAGTAATGTGGGAGTTACAGCCACTAGAACATAGGAGGAATATTTTTTTGCACTCAAATTTGTTATTTGGCCATTAATTCAATGTTTTCATACATCTTAAGGTTCTAATATTCCTAATGACTATGTCCTAAGAATCACTGAATATTCCAGAACACTTTCAGGATGAAGGGTAATAAGAACAACGGACAAATGAGGTTATGAAATATTAGTGATTACTACATTTATTTACTATTCAAGCAATCGCAATAAAAGCAGGTATTCTACATTTGCCAAGTACTCTTTTTAATACATTGCATATAGGGTGGAGAGGCTATTGTTGATGTTCATGTACTAGTTAAGAAATAGAAGAGTTTTCCTGTTGTAACAGAACTCCAGGCATTAATCTAGTATTACAGATGACAATTGTTGCTCAATTATGAAATTGAGTGTTCGTTTAGCCAATCTACAACTCACAGCTTCCATTTTTCACTGAGCTGGGGTAATACTGGATACCTTGCCTACTGACAAAATCTAGTTTTAGGATTGAATATTTTACTTTATTAAAGCATGCTTTCTAGTAAAAACGGTATGGTTTACAATGCAAATATCCTTGCTAAACTAGCAATGTTACTGTTTTGCTAGACTTCTGTTATTTTGTTTAACTTGCCTGTAAATATTATGTGTATGATACACTTCTGTGTTATTTTTTGCTATTATTTAAAATCCTGAGGAATGTGCCCATAAAAAATAGTTTAAATTATTATTACAATATCCAATAATTCAATCTACCAAAGCTTTTCAAGAGTATCTCATGGCTTCTCCAAGTTACAGCAAACTCTTCTCCAGAGAAGTTTCCTGGAAACACTCCATTTTTAAGCACAGAAAATGAGAATCATTTGAGACACCTGCAAAAGCAGGTGAGAAAGACATTTTCTCCTAAGGAAAAAGCACTGCTTGAGGATGATGCAATGTGTCATGTCCATTCAAGTCTCATGGGGAAGGCATGCAGAGGCTATTGAAACTGAGCACCCATTAACCATCGCTACTTAATTCAAATCTTGCAGAACTGTCAAACATTGGCAAAAATAGACAAATCATTCCAGAACTCAAGCTCCTCTAGCTATAATTTCCACTTCATGTAAACAACTTGTCTAAGCTTTCTGAGATACACATGAGTATATCTCAACAAAAGTTCACTTAAGATTTTCTTTCAGCTCCAAGTTAAAACCAGGAGATACATGAAATCAGTAAATGTTTAGCTCAAATAGGCAGGAAGAGCACAATGTAATTTCCATCCTGCAATTCTGTCTTGTTTTGTTTGCTACACTGAATTACTAAGTTAATTACAGGCCCTTAAGCTTTGCCAGTTTGTAACTTATAGTCAAATCTGCAAGTTTAATATTGGACACAATTCATGAAAAATACTAAAATCTATTGCTGCTGAGACTGATATAATCTACATGTTAAAAAATTCATCTCATAGGGATTTCCCATTATTTAAATCCTAATGAATGCTTAATCATAGATCTTAATCAGGACTGCAATAGGATACATATATTTGAGTGGTTTCAGAGTGTTTCAACTAGAGAAAGAATTATTCTTGCTCTCTAACCTCCTGCCAAGATAAATAAGGAGAAGAAGAGAGTTGGCTGCTGCAGCATTATTTACTCTAACCAGAGATGCTAGCCTTAGTGTTCCCAGTCCTAGTAATGGATCAAGATTCACTCTGACAGACATTATATGGACAAAACAACCCAGCCCAATGCCTGTTTTCCTGTTCTTGCTGAAATAATCCCAGCTATTCCAGGTTACCTAGTAAATGTGCTTTGAAATAAATACTTGTTTTCACTTTTAGCTCTGTGAATATCTGTTTTCAGGAACACTTGAAATTCCCACACCAGAAGCTATCTCTTAATAAAAACATACGTACTAAATGTGTAATATTAACCTTTAATGGTATTCATCTACTGGAACTCAAAGAAAAATCTCAAGACAACCTGCCAAAAACATCTGCCTAAACCCCTCAAACAATCCTTGGAAAATGAGATGTCATGGAAAAAATATTTTGGAAAAGATCAAACCAAATAACATTGAAAGACTAAGTTACTGATGCTGGTGCAGATCTGTTTCCCTGAATGGCCTTTTTCCTCCTGGCTCAACATATTGACAAAGTTGGTGAAGGGACTGAACTCCATGAAGCAATCTCTGTCTAAAGTTCACACAAATGAGGCTTTTTCTTTAACTTGTGGTATTAAGTGCCTGAGAAACAACTTCTGCTTTTCCTTCTGATTTCTTTCAATTTAAAAAAAATACTAGTAATCTTTGTGGAACTTGTTTATAAATATACTTTCAGGCTTCTTAGGCAGCTTTTTAACCACATGCCAAGTGAAAGAACTTGAGTTTAGCAGGTGAAATGGAGAAATAAAGATCTGACTGACACCATGGTATTATAGCTGGTACAATGTGCAAATTCACAAGCTGTCTTGACCCCTGAAGGCTCAGGCAGGTAAGTATGTATAAATTACATATGGCAGATTCTCATTTTAGCTACATGTTGTTGAAACCTATCAAAAATCAGTGAATTTGGGAGTCACATCCAGAACTGAATTCCAGGCTCATTTGTTGCACAAATGGCTTTCTCTTTTTTCTGGTCTCTGCCTTCGCAGCTTGCTTTCTGAAGCAATTCCAGCGGATCAGAGAATCACAGAATGGGTCAGGTGGAAAGAGACCACAGTGGATCATCCAGCCTTAACCCCCTGCTCAAGCAGGGTCATCTTAAGAGCACATGGCACAGGATTGTGTCCAGACAGCTCTCAAGTATCTCCAGTGAGGGAGACTCCACAGCCTCTCAGGACAAGCTGTTCCAGGGCACAGTAAGGAAGTTCTTCCTCATACTCGGGTGAAACTTCCTGTGCATCAGTTTCTGCCCACTGCCTCTTGTTCTATTGCTTGGCACCACCGAGAAGAGCCTGGAAACATCCTCTGACATGCTCCCTTCACATACTCATAGACACTGACGAGGTCCCCTCTCAGTCAACTTTTCTCAAGGCTGAGCAAGACCTGTGGCTGATGCACCATGCTCAGTGGGACAGAGACATACAACCCTCCACATCTACCTCCTGACAAGTACAGAAAAGAAACAAGGTTCAAGAGCAAACAAAACTGGCATACTGTAAAAATACAGTGCCATTATATAGTTATGCTGTCATTAAGCATTTACTGCTACAACTCTGGCAGATAGCCATTAGTTTTCAGGGTCACATAAGGTGTAAACATTACATTTGAGAATGAGAAAGCAATGTCATACAGGACATGTATTTTTGCCCTAGTCAAATTAAACAGTAGCCAATTGCATTTCAAATAGGGTTTTTTTTCCATGAGTAAACATAACCTGCTTTTAGCATATGGGTGACTAATCAAGTTCTTGAGCCAAAGCAGCTTTTCAATTTAAAATACTTAACCTCCTGATATCCCCTAATGCACTTTCTTAACCAAAATAATCTAACAAAACAAAAAGGCATCAATCAAACATTGTAGGGGAACCCGTTTACATAAACAAATAGGTTTTTTTCATTTCTATGGTTTTCTTTTTTTCCTCTGCTTTTGATTATCACCTCTATACAGTTGTGAGTTCTTGGGAGTGGAAGACTGCAGTGCCTTGGAAGAAAGCAAACCTGACCATATCTACCAGACCTCCTCTGTGAACTCACAGGCTGTTTGTATTCTAGTCATCAGCTGACGTTTAATCTTCTGCATTAGCAGGATCTAGAGGAAGTTTTCACTGCTTTCTAATTTTACCTAAGTGAAGTGGCAAAACTGAGTAGAACAAAGCAATAACACTGAATTTAAGAAAAGCGATGATAACCCTTTGCCCCATCAAGGGTAAAAATTTACATGCTGATAGAGCATCCTAGAGCAATCAAGACAGACTTTCTGTATGCTCACTTCCCTACTACAAATTACTGCTGACAATAAAAAGCACCTTTTTAGACAGAAAAAACCCCAAGATTACAGGTACAAAAAAGCAGTAAGACACTCAATTAGCACTTGCTATGTGTGATTTTATCCTTAGCGTTATAAAGTATATTAGTAGTAAAAGCAGTTATAGTAAGCTGATAAGGCCGGTATGAGTCAGGGCTCTTTTACTCCGTAAGCAGAGGAATCTCTGCAAATAAATGACTAATTGGTATAACTCAATTTAACATAGAATAAAAAAGTACACGTGAAGTATGAATAACACATCAGATAGATTTATATGCATTTTACATGGAAAAAGTTAATATAATCAAATTGAATGAAAAACCTCATACATGGATGGAACCAAGAATAAAATGAGAAGTAACATTGGCATTTCAAGCTGCTTAACATTAATCAGATTATCTTAAACATGATAAATATATTTGCTTCTCAAAAGTGCATTCTGTGCACAAAGCCACTTAACAGTAGGACTACATATAAACAAGGAAACTAATTGTTTCTCAATTTTCCATTTTTAAGGAAAAAATATCTTGCCTCTACTACTTTCTGTTCCTTGACTGGGAAAAGAAAAGCTATTCTTCTCTAACATAAATCCCAGAAAATTCTTCAATTTGTGATCAAACTTATGACTCATTGAATTGACTAGATAAATAGGAAATAATTCTCAGCTTTTCAAAAATGCTATTAAGTCTTGAAGCTGACTTAGGTTACAAGTCAGCAGGTTCAGGATGAAAGTAAAGCATTCTGACAGGCTCACTAAAAATCTAGCAGAAAACCAAAGTTTTTCTAAAAAATTCCAATTAAATAGGGTTAAAGTGAAATTATCCGAAAGCAAATCAGCCGAACTTGTTACAGTAAATATCGCACAGCTGCTTTTTCTCAAAGCTGTGTTTTTATATTATATATTATAGCTTTTGTCTATTCAGATGGTAATAAGGTGAGCAACCTGCAGCTTCCAGTCCCAGCAACCCTGCAGGTGTCAGACAACACCTTTGCCAGGTGTATCAGCAGTAACACCTCAATGCTCCTCAAGACAGGCCTTGCTCTGAGACAGGGCAACTCAGAAGTGTTGAGAAACCTCCAGAGTAATCCTCACAGCACAGTGTGTTTTACACGTAACAGTGATGTCTATGCACTTTAACTTAAATTTTCAACAAAAAAAAAACAAACCAGGAAGCAGCCCTCCAACCTTCCCCATTTTTTTTTCTCCAATGGCTGTGGAACACAAAAATATACATAACTTAATTTTACAACTGCTCAATTACTTTCTGCTTTCAGAAATACATTCAGAACAAAACCAGAAGAAACTGGGACCTGGTTTACTTTCTGTTCTGTTGTAACTTTGAAGGAATTACTCAGGGGAGTGCAGAATGTAAAGACAATGCTAAAAAATTCAGTGTCAGGTAATTGTCACATACATTTTCAGATTCCACATTGTAGGAATACACAGAGCATCACTTGGAACAACCTGTCTAAAGCTTTTTTTCTCATTTAATCTGCACAAAGAATGTCCCTGTGGTCTCCAAAAGGTAAGGTGCTTGCAACAAACAAAGGTCACCAAGACTCAAATTCTCTGCAAGTGTAAGATGACATCAGGATATACCTAAAGCCAATATTCAAGTCAGCCAAGTCACTTAAAGAAACCTCTGGAAATTCAAAAAACAATATATTCATGGTGTCCCTTTGCTAAACAATCTTCTAAAATAATTTACATGCATGCTTCAGAATAGTTAACTAAATTGTTTGTTCAAACAAATAAAGAGATAACGATCAAACACGCTACAAGCCTCTGTCATAAGTAAAGAATAAAAAGAAGTATTCAAGACCAAACTCTCTCTCAAAGGCCAGCTATGCAGCTGTTCATCTGCACAAAGTTTGCAACTTCTAAAAAAGGCGTTTTTGCCACAGTGTAACTTAACACCCTCTTCAACAGGCTCGCTACTTTGTGAAGTTGCTAAGCAAAGCCTCACTGGTTGGAGGGAAGATGAAACCTGCGCTCCCATGTGGGTGCTTCCTTCGCCCCAGCAGCAACCCCAGTCCCACCTCCAACAACCACCTTCTGACTGTATCCAAATTTTGCACTAGCACAAGAAAGCCGGAGTACTTCCTAACAGGGACATCTAGGATTTCTCTCGAGCCACAAAATTAACAAGATCCACTTTGGAATCCTTTCTCCCAAAAGAACACGACAGAAGCACCAGCTTGGACATCAGATTCCCTCTGGTCTATATAAACAGGAAATTCTTTGGTACAGTTGTCCCATTAGAAACTCATTATGACAGATTAACAAAGAAACTGCAAGTAATCACAAGTTCCTAAGAAACCACTTACATCCCAATTGCATTGAAAAATGGTCAGGAAGACAACTGCCAACAAGTGAAATAGTCTAAGTTTATTAAGACCCATCCACAACACTATGTATCACTATAGATACACAATACATGGCATTTTAAAAGAGCCAATTTTCAAGTCTTTTTTTTTTTTTAATCCTCTGAATGGGTATCACATGGACCAGAAGCCATTATTCTAAAAAGCAATTTTATTAGGAAGTTACAGTAGTAAAGAAATACAGCAAAAGTATGGCAGCAATTAAAAATCATTTTTAACAAATAAAACAGAGACAATCAAGATAAAATCTGAAGTAAAAATAAGTACAAGAAGTATAAATTTAAAGTAACAAAGTAAAAATTTAGAAAGAAAAGTTACAAACATCAATGAAAAAACACAGTTGTCAGGGGCAGGAATACTAAAGCATTTTTTAGATATGTTAAGAATGGAAAACAATATGTAGGGCATATATAAATATATATATAAAAATATAGAAAATTGGTCTACAAATACTTCTAGTTTGTGTTTTGAGAGAATCAGAAAGTTTTGTCTTGCATAATGAGGCTGATATACCTTCTAGTCTACTAGTATTAAGGAAGAACATTAAACCCTATTGATCACTATTTTAACTTAGTGGATCTTGGTCACAGAAATCACGAGTGTGCTTGGGCAGCTCCCTAGCCACTATTCAAGAACTCACGCCTCTTCAAGTTTGCCAGTGTTTGTCTTCTAAACAGATTGTGAAATACCTGACAAACAGCAAAGGACTGGTAACCGTGTACCAGCACTGCAAAGCAGCAACAGAAATGCCTGAAAGTGTTAGCTTGTCAGCCATACTGGATAAAATAAATAAAAAGTAACAAACAAACAAAAAATAATCCATGTGAAAGGTTCTAAGATAATGAGGTTCATTAGGCTTATCAGCAGGAATGCAATACCATGTCAACACAGTTATACTGCCCCAAAAGCTTTGCTTAGCTTCACCAACAGCACCACTGCTTTTTTTGCACCATGGAGCCAGACCTGATCAACAAAGAATGCAGCTGACGCTCACTCCTATGATCTGGGGCAGTAGCAAACAGTTTTGAAACAACATGGGTCCAACAAGGCTTTTTAATCTTGCAGACTTGCCAGATGAAAGCTTACCCCTCTCAGAGCAACTGTTCACAGATGTTCATGAAAGCTTACTAGCAGAGACACCTTTAGTGCAGAACCTGAACAGGCTTTCTCAGGAGAGGACACCTTGAAGTATGTCTCTTCAAACCTGAGTTAAAACAGATTTCCCCTTTTTTGGTCACAGTATACCCATACCCATCAAATCTCAGACTACCTGTTGTTTTCACACACAATGCATGAAAACCTAGCACAAACTGAGTATTTTTGAGAAGTAGTTTTCTAGACTGCATCTACAACCAGTGTTACTATTAAAAAGCGAACTAGACGCTGATACAGAGTCTCTGGTATTCACTCTGATACAGAGGTCAAGAATGATAAATGCTGACTTTTCATCCCTATATTAGAAGCACCGGTATAATAAAAAAGTTATACTTTTCATCAGTATATTACAAAAGCAGTTTCTTTTTCTCCCAACTGCTGTGTGTGCTCCAGTACCACCATCATCTCAAGCCTCATTCTGGCAGGTTTGTTTGTATGCTCTGCTTCATGCTGCACCACCTTCACCACTGCCACTGAACACGTAAGACAGCAGATCTGAAGCATTTCATTGGCAAGACTTTACGGCTCTCCAAGTCACAGCTCTGCTCACGCCTATTCTGAGCGGCACAATTTGCAGCGCCTCAAGAGGTCATGCCTGCTACCCCCTAAGCCTCTACAAGTTCTAGGGAAGAGCTTACAGACAGGGCAAGGATACAGCTGTATTTTCCCCATCCTCTACAGAGCCTTTCACAGAATCACAGAATCATTAGGTTGGAAGAGACATTCAAGATCATCAAGTTCAACCCACTCCTAACATCTCAACTAAACCATGGCACTGACTGCCACATCCAGTCTGTCTTTAAACACATCCAGGGACGGTGACTCCACTGCCTCCCTGGGCAGATCATTCCAACACTTCATCATCCTTTCTGTAAGAAACTTCTCCTAATATCCAACTTATATTTCCCTTGGCACAGCTTGAGACTGTGTCCTCTCTTTCCGGCAGCTGCTGCCTGAAGAAAGAGAGCAACTCTCACCTGGCTACAACCACCTCTCAGGAGATTGTAGAGAGTGATAAGGTCACCTCTGAGTCTCCTTTTCTCCAGGCTGAACACCCCCAGCTCCCTCAGCCATTCCTCACAGGGTTTGTGTTCCCAGCCCCTCTCCAGCCTCGTTGCCTCCTCTGGACGTGCTCAAGCATCTCAAGGTCCTTCCTGAACTGAGGGTCCAGAGCTGGACACAGCACTCGAGGTGTGGCCTCAGCAGTGCTGAGCACAGGGGAAGAATGACCTCCCTGCTCCTGCTGGCCACACCATTCCTGATCCAGGCCAGGATGCCCTTGGCCTTCTTGGCCACCAGGGCACACTGCTGGCTCATGTCCAGCTGCTGTCACCAGCACCCCCAGGTCCCTTTCTGCCTGGGCACTGTCCAGCCACACCATCCCCAGCCTGTAACATTGCAGGGGTTATTGTGGCCAAAATGCAGGACTCAGCACTTGGACTTATTAAACTTCATTCCATTGGACTCTGCCCATCCATTCAACTGTTCCAGGCCTCTCTGCAGAGCCCTCCTCCCTTCCAGCAGATCAACACATGCTCCCAGCTTAGTGTCATCTGCAGATTTACTATGAAAGACTCAGAGCCCTCATCCATGTCATCAATAAAAATATTGAGCAGAGCTGGCCCCAGCACAGACCCCTGAGGGACACCACTGGTGCCTGGCCCCAGCTGGATGCAGCACCATCACCACCACTCTGGGCCCACCATCCAGCCAGTTCCTGACCCAGCACAGAGTGCTCCTGTCCAAGCTGCAGGCTGCCAACTTTGATCCTCACAAATCAAGTTATCTCTGTGTGTCAGCTAGTAAACTCTGAATTTTTTAGTTCTTGCTAACCTTCTTAAGAGCAATTTTGTCCAAGCAAGAATTAAGAGAAAAAAAACTGTAACTAGATGAGCAATACTGTCACCTACAGTATACACGCCAAAATCAATGTGGCAAAATCATGGTGTCTTCTGTACTTTTGCCAGAGAACAAGGAATTCAGACATTTGTACACATGCTGCAGCAGTTCACCTCTAGCTTTTCAGTTTTGTATGCCAAATTTTGGAAGCTCAGAAATGAGTTCCAAGGAGACAAGGCACTAAAGAAACTTGCCACTGATGTATTTTTTCACTGCCTTTACCTGCACACAATACCACCTTTAAGAGATTAGGAGAATATACTTTGGTAAAAGTTCTTGTAGTTGAATGCTGATAAAAACACACACATTAGGGAAGCATTTGAAGTGAGCTTTTATGATCTTCTTTCCCTGCTACACTTGATTTTAGGCAGTTAGACAAAAACCATACCCCAGTTGATAGCAATTAGACCCTCATCTGAATATTTTGCTTTAGAATCTATGACATTTAGATGACGACAATGTTTCAAAGTACTTATAAATACCATTCCTATCTATAACTTGCCTATGTTTCAAGATGAGTTTTAAGCAATAATCTGTTCCCTGCAGGAGGTAGTGTTATAAAACCAGAAACCCTTAATTCCTTTGAGCTAACATACACTAATCATAATCACTCAGGGCATGATTCTACACGAGTTCACTGTTGACAAACAGGGAGGTCCCAGTCTCTCTCACTCTCAACTGCACACTCCCAAAAGCATTTGTCAGACTCTCCATTAGCCAATTCACTAACCAGCAAGGCAGAAACAACCTTTTCTTCCTCCCCACCCACTGAAACAAACAAAAAAGGAGGAGGGAAAGAAAACAGCATGGTGGGAAGAAGAGCACACCCTTTTCAAGGCAGTGAAGTAGAGCATTGCCTCAGTTGCACCTGGAGCTTCAGATACTTCAGAGTTTCAGTCTAAAAAGGGTTCTAAAGAAAAGGACAAAAGCCTAAATTGCTAATTATGCAGTAACTAAATTGTGTTGACTTCTAACCTCTGAGAGGCTGCTGACATCTTCCAATCTCATCAGGAAAGAAAATACACTGACCTTCTCTTTACCAGGACTGTGTCAGTTATTTCTTGAAAGAAATAACAAAAGCCCAGAGAAGTCTGTTGTTTACCTGACCTTAGCAGTATGCATGTCATCACAAAATCAATCACACATGTTCTAAAGTTTGCTTTTTGCACAACAGACTTCTAGTTAAATATGATTATTATTATTAAAGAGCACAAAAATTAAAACCTGGCTGAAAAGCACATTGGCTTCAAGGTCAGTCATATGAATGCACACTGGCTTCACTGACTATATTTCCCCCACAAATACCTACAAACAAATACTAAACAAGTGAAAGAAAAAAAAAACCAAACACAAAACACAAAAAAAGAAATTGCTCTGACTTCATGGAGAAAGCACACACACTGCTTGAGCATGGGAAAAGTCTAAGTGCTGCAGAACCTTGGTGGGTAACCACTCAGTGTCCCTGGAAGGGGAGGAGCAGTAGCAAGGACAGGGGTAGAGTTTGGCAAAGAAGACTTCCAAGTTTTCACATTTAAGACAGATGGACAAAGGCCCACATGACTTTCACTACTACTCAATCATGCCATAAACTGAAAGCTCCTGCAATGCAAACTGTTTGGAAAACTGGTTCTCAATTTATTTTCACGAAAGCTCTAGCCATCAGGCTAGGGGCCAAATACCTCAGAGTATATGGTGAGAAACTGACTCCATGTTGTACAGAAAAGAGAAACCCACTCCCTGACATCCCAGAAGATGACCTTTGATGCCTTGAGCTTGCTTTTCCTCCTCTACAATGCATACCTCTACAAAAAAACTTCTGGAGGGGAAAGCTGTTCTGCCAGCTTAATTTTCACTATTAAGTTAAGCAAAATGTGCTAGAGCTTTATGCTTCTCTAAGGACTCTGCTTTGACATTAAATATTCACTTATGCACCTATATATAAGCAATACTAACACTGAACAACCAAATATTCCAGGCCTAGGAAATGCTTTCATTAACACTGCCTAAACCAAAGCAACTGACCCCACAAACCTATGACCTGTGTGCAGTCCTACATGATCTCTACTTCCCTCTGGGGCTAAAGGAGCTTGTTTTGTTCTATCTGTGAGATGATCAGTATTTCCATAAAGTGTGGCTATTCAAAATTATGGATTTTTCTTTACAGTTCAGTGTTCGGCCTGTACTACTTAAATCTTGTTCCAAATAGAACTCATTCTCTCATGTGCTCTTACTTGCCACTTGACAACCATTTAGGTACATAAGCAGGATTCATAAAACCTCCACCCTAAAAGTTATTGCTTTACAGATCATAAAACAAACAAATAGGTTATCATAAAACATATCCCCTGACTTAACCACACAATCTGAAATACCATGGAACTGAGGTTTTAGGACATCCATTACTTCATATGGCTAAAGGAAAGCTTCCTTCCATTGCACTTACAATCACAAGTGCATACAGATCTCCCTGCAGTCTGTTACCCCATACACCATTCTCTTCCCCCTCACTGAGAAAGCAAAAGTTAGATGAGCAACAGCATCTTTCATCAGATGTCCTGAAGTATCCCAAGAGCAAATCCTCTATGAGGCCCTGTAATCTAGGTATGATGACATAATAGAGTATTAAAAGGTTAATGCATGTTAAGTCCAAGTACAGATTTCAGGTTAATTACCTTATATCTAATATACCAACAACTGAGTTCCATTATTTCAGTATTCCCAATATCAGTCTTTCTTTCCCACACTATCACTTAATTTTCCTAACTCTCAGTTTCACCCTGACAGCCAGCCCACATCTGACAGCTTGCTCTTGCCTCCACTCTTCTGACTCACTCCTACGTCCCTACTCTATTTTTGCATCTTACAGCTTCCTCCTCTGTGCTAGTGGAGGCAAAGAGGTCACAGCACACATAGTACCAGCCTAAGTCTAAATCAATTTTACAAGTCCACAGCACCATGACATCTGTACAGCTTCTCTGTTCTGAATTATCATACTCAAAATTAACACAGTTATATCACTTTATGGTACTGTAGGTTTTTTTAGGTCTATGTATATTCTTTTGGATATCAGCTTTTCCCTGAAGCACTCTTCTGGTATATCTGAAAATACTTGAAAAAAGGTCTTCTTCTGAAAAATCCTATCTCACTTCAAAATGCTAGAATATTAATACATAGATCCATACAAGGAGATTTTGCTTCTGCAAATCTGATTTAGTATTAAAATTCCACCCTCCTTTACAGCTTCATAGCTGAAAACAGTAAAAGAACAGACTTCATAGAGATCCAGAGCCTTAGTCAAAGGGATGGACTATGTCCCAGAAAAAGAACTCAACAGGCAGAACTCTTCAGCCTAGAACAAAACGACACAGACAACCATGTAACACAAGATAAAAATCATTAATAAGAGAAATCTGTTAACCATTTCTGCTAAAACAATGAGTTCAAGTCATTACATGAAGCTAGTAGAAGCTGCAACCAAAAGACACAAAAAACCAAAAGTTGCTTTTCTGAGAACTGATTGGAATGCTCCGAATCAACAGAAGCAAAGATGACTTACGACTGGTCTCAGTAGGACTGGCCGCTCTTCACACGCATCAGGCACTGGAGCTGTATGATTAACTGAAGGAAGGCTAAAGGCCTCAGACAGCTATATGGAGGAAAAACCCTCTTAACTACAATTTAAATTAATACTATAGCATTTTTACTGATACTTCTCTCATCACAGTAGGTAAGTGATGAAGTGTTTTTATTATTTTCTGCAATAGAAAATATGCTGGTTTTGTTATTAGGACTACAAGTAACGGTAATGACGTTCTTGCATTCGACAGGATTCTGTGTATCTGATTAAAGATATGACTAAGTTTAACAATCTAGTCTCTCATTCAGGAAGGTTTTTTAAAGTATTGGTATATAAATTACCACACAGAGAATTACAGCAAAGCTTCTGTGCATCCTACTACTTGAGAGTAAGTACAGGGTAGTTTACCCCACTGGTGCTACTATACCCAGATGCTCTTTCCAGAGGAACCTGAACCAGACCCCTCTGAAGCAACCCCTTAATATGCAAGTCTCCAAAGGCACTCATTTAAACTCTTGGTGTATGATGGGGCTACAGCATTGGTAGATGGGGCAGAGCAACTGATACCATCTACCTGGACTTATGCAAGTTGTTTGACGCTGTCCCACATAATATCCTTCCCTAGAAACTGGAAAGACATGGATTTGATTAATGGATCACTTGGTGGATAAAGAAATGAGTGAATGGCTGCATGTAAGAGTTGTGGCCAATGCCTCATTGTCCACGTGGAGACCAGTGACAAGTGGAGTCCCTCAGGAGCTGGGGCAGACACTGCTCAACATCTTTGTCAGCAACCCTGCCCGTGGGACCAGGCACACGCTCAGCACGTTCGCTGACGACACCACTGTGCGCAGTGATGGGACCTGGACACGCTTGAGAGATGGGCTAACGCAAACCTCCTGCACTTCAACAAAGCAATGTGCTAGGTCCTACACCTGGGTCACAGCAATACCAGGCACATCCACAGAGGTGAGTAAAAACGTGACTGAGAGCAGCCCTGTGGAGAAGGACTTGGGGTGACGGTTGCTGAAAACTCAGCATCAGCCATCAGTGTGTGTTCAGAGCCCACAAAGGCAACCCTGGGCTGCACTGAAAGGAGTATGGCCAGCAGCTCAAGGGAGGAGATCCACCCCCTCTACGCTGCCCTGGCTGTAACAGCTACTGGAACTGTGATCAGTTTACAAGCTTGAGTACAGGCACAAGAGCTTACATGATAGCAAAAGTACATTATGCAATAAAGCAGTGTTATCAATATGCTACTACCCTTCATTAAATTAATTAAATCTTTAGTATAAAGTCATTACCACAAAAGAAATTTCTTCTACTAGATACACAGGCTCTTGCCACACTTTCAGTTTTAATAATTCGCTACTGTGCTACTGAAGGAGGCCAAGAAAGACGGTATTACAGACGAAGCTAAAGACAGCTGGGCTAGGTTTTTTCCCCTCTGTTGTTGGATGGCTGCCTTCATTTCACTGGAACACTGCAAAGCAAGTTGACCATATAAGGCACTGGGATTCCCATGGAAAATGCTTACACAAATCTAGCCATGTAGTCCAGTTCATATATCACAGTTAAGATGAACATTTGCAGTACATTTTTAAGACACTTTGGAATTAAATCTTACACACATAGCATTACTTTTGCCTTAACTGAGCTCACATAAGTAGCCTTCCAGAAGAATCTATAGCTTAATATTCAACTGAATGCATTTCTTTACATAATACGAAGACCAGATCAATTTCCAAACTGCAGGCAGCATTCATAAATACAACATCCTTGATTTTGGTGCAAATGAAAAGTACCACGAAAAGCCTAATTCAGGGGTCTGAAAGCAAATCAATCTCCCTGCCAGCCACTGGCTGCAGCCTGCATTCATCAAAGGCAGCAACTTGCCGCATGGAAAGATTATTTGTAGCCTAGATTCCAACAAGAATAACTCTAACAAGCAAGTGCTTATAAGGAGATGGTAATACACAGTCTACAGAGAAAGGACAGGGAGAACTGAAGAAAGCAACATTCTTGAACAGATGGGCGTGTAAAACAGAGAGGACTGCAGGGCTTCCACTCGAGAAGGGCAAGGGAGCTTTCAAGTCAATGGAAGGAAACATCAGTCTAGAAAAAGGGGAAAGAAAGAAATGAGTAGAACTTCAGGATTAGACAGATAAATACAGGAATACAAAAAGGTGCAGTTAGAGGTGTGTGCCAGCATGACAACAGTATCTTCTCAGCTCTAGGGTTTATTTTTCAGAAGGACACAAGCACTTAAACACTGGGAAGCAACACCTCTAACACAGCATCAAAATTTCTAGAGAACTCTGCCATACTTTTTAAATACTACCTCCCCTTAATATTTGCATTAATCTTTTCAGATAAGAATCTCACGATTGACCTTTATGAAAGGTAAATTTTGCCAATACAATGCATAGTTTAGTCAATACTGAGTTTCCTTTCCAAATAGATATCCAAACCTCATGGTATTCCATATACCAGATTACCAAATCTGTTGAATTAAGTAGGACACTTTGCACCTCCTTTAAGTAGGACCAGAATGTAATTCTTCAATCAACATATAGTCTTATTGACTCCTAAAGACAAAAAAAAAGTGTTTGTAGATTAACACAATCTGAACAGAACTATTTCTTCCAGTAAATGTCAGCTGCTGCCAGACCTAGCTGCCCTTTTGCAGCTCAGCAAATATACTCCATCTAACAAAGACACTAATAAAAAACAAAATAGAGAAGCTAAGCAGTGTGTACCAAACAGGACCCAGAATTAGTTTTATTATAGAAACCGAGTACATGGTTAAAAAAAACTGAGACCATGGTAAAAATACAAAAAAATTACAACTACCTTTGTGTAAAAGATAAAACTTTAAATTTATCTTAAATCTGACCCTGAGGCTAAACACATTTGAAACCTACATGCCAGACTGTAAATCAGGAGCCATCTCTACTCAAGTTTGAAATTCATTTGGCTAACATTCCCCCAAATTAAAAACATTCCTTAAGAAGCTGTAGATTTATGTCCACAGAGGAGAACTAAGACTAGTTCTCAAGATCGTGTCACTGGGTAGACCTAAGTAGCAATTGAATGGACTGCTCCATTAGTTCTTGTATCAGTATTTTAGAAGTTACTGCACTCCAACTGCAAGCTCATCTACCACATGACTTGCCAACTGAACAAATTACACTTCCCTACACTGGAGTGAATGGGCATGGGGCTGTACCGGAGCTGTCAACAGGGCCCGGGAATGCACAGGAGCTGCCCATTTGTGCTTAAGCAGGCCTTTAGTCTGTAATAACACCCGCACCAGAGTTCACAGTATCTACACCCCTAGCTAAAGTAAATGCATTCTTAGTTCAGAAAAATATACCATTATACCAAGCTACTTCAGATAATTTCATAGAGTAGCCACAACTATATTTTTGCTCTGCAGGGTATCAACTTGCTAAAAGCACATTTTACAAGGTCATAGACTCAAAAAGCCACATATATGAGCTCTCCTTAGAAGAAATCTTTAAGGGCAGAGATTGCCACTGTGGGATGCCTCAGCTGGGATACTGAACTTTTGTTTGGAAGGACTGAATTGATACACTTCTAGATTCAAAGTCACTCCCTAACAGTCCTGCACTAAATATAAATTAGAGTAAAACTGAAGCAATAAATACAGCATTAACACTCCTGGCTTTAGGAGTATTTCAGAAAATACCTACTACTGCTCTGCTGAGGGCTTACTCATTAAGACTGAATTAGGACTGGTTATGTAAAGATGACACAACTGTAGCATGCTGCAAACATGAACATCACAAGCATTCCTCTGTAAAATGCTAGTGAGTAAGAGGGAGAAGGAAATCAGATGGCAGGTGAGCTTTTGCCTTTCCAAGTTAGTCTGGGCTATAGTTTACTTTCTTCGCATGGAAATCACTAATGTCTGAGACAGAACAGGTTGATAAACAGTCACATACTTTGCAATTAAACATCTTAAGCTGTAGTGCACAAGATGTGGGGCCCTACGCAAACAGGAGGTGATGCTGCACAGTCACTCTGGGCCTTCTTATCCAGCCACTAGCAGTCATTAGCTAAAAATTTTAGAATCAGTTCATATCTTCCCCTTTCCTCATTCCACTCCTGCTGCCCAGGAATAGTGAGAAGAGATGGTAATTGATTATCAACAAAATTCAGCCCACTAGTCTTTATGATCATTTAGGAAAAGAATGGAAATGCAGGTCAGGGAAACTCAAAAGTTTTAATATGTGATTTTGAAGTTTTAAGCCTAGCAAGATCACAAAGGTAAAGCATCCTTTGAAACCCTACAAACAGCTGACCTTAAACATATATTGTGGCAGTGCTCATCCTCATTTTAGTCACAAAATTGCATCTCAACTGCAGAGGACAGTTGTGAAAGAAGATATGTAGAAGAATGCAACACTCACTTTGAGCTCAAAGTGAAGAAGGAGAAGTTCAGATTCAGACTACTTGAATCCAAACCAAATCACTTTCCGGTCAAGAAACCTCCAGTAACTTTGCAGCTGTTCTCTCTATCTTTATACAACATCATTTTTTGGATATACTCATCAATAAAATATGTATATATCTGCACTAAAATCAATGTACATGTTAAGTTTCAGAAGAAAAAGGTTTAAGATGGTTATAAGAATCAATTCCCATAGCCTTAATGAAAAGCAACAGGAGACCCACACATTTATGAATGGATAAGGTCATCAACCAAGCTGAATAAAACTGAGCTGAGCTATCCCATATGAAGATGGCAAGCAAAAACAACAGTGACAGAAAATACACTTACACCATCTTGCTGCTCTAGGGTTTGCATTTAATCACACTGTTCCAAAAGCAGAGCATATTATTATCTAACAGACCAGAAAAAGTAGTTTGATAAGCACTGCTGTAAAGCAGGTTTAGGTATTACCATAGATAGTTCCTTTTACTAAGCAACTCATTTAGCTAAAACAGATGCAAACCTTGTGCTTGGATAGGAGTTGCTTATTGTTATAGGGAAGGGATAGTTCTGGAAAACCTAGAAGATATCATTTTATACTTGAGCACTGAAAAAGAATGCTCCAAGTATACCAAAGGCTGTAAAGTTTGGCTGCAAATCTGCAAGCCTTACAGATAATTCTACTGAAGTTGTGGTATTTACAGAAGTTTAAGTGTTTCCAGGAGCAGAAGCAAGATGCAGTTCTTGAGTCTTGCTCACTACTGTCTATGGTAGAACCTTATCAAGACTTAAAAAGAAATTGATCATTGTTTCTTATACAAGCATTGAAAACTGAGCTTTTCAGATGGAGATGTCAGGTACTGACTGATTAATAATTTCCTTAAAAGTGATCAACAATAGCTGGTGAAAAAATTATCAAGTGTAACGTGAACTGACATTATCACAAATAGGATGTTATCACAAATAACAAAAAAAAGGGTTTGCTGTGTTCATTTTCCCCATGCTTTAAACCGCTGTGTTCAGGTGTTTGTGGAGTCTAACAATGAGATTAGAAAACTGTTGGGCTGAAATGTGGTCGGTGCCTATCAAGGTACACCAAAGACCATGCTCCAGATTAGTTTCCCAATTGCTATCTAGGGAAGAAGTCTACACATGCTTGTGCCTTAAGCCATCTGTGTAGTGGAGAGGGCATTCATGCAGGAGCCAGCATCAAAGACTGGATGGGGAGGAAGGTAAAAAAGTATAAAACTGAGAATCATCACCTTGAAAAAAATGATTCCTCTCAAGAGGAAGTGTTTAATTTTCACTTCCTCTTGAGAAACACGATGACAAAGCCAGTTTTCTGTAATTTGGAGCTCATTTGGATGTCATAAAATCAGGAGTTAATTCCTGCCATGTTATTTATATGCATATTCAGAGAGCACTGAGGTAACAAAAGAAGTATCTATAAAATAAATGTCTACCCAATTGCAATGTGCATTACAACACAATCTCCAAGTATTGTTCTGGTAGGTACCTGCTACATATCTAACTACAGGCCTAGCAAGAATCTAACACTGCAGAATCTGACTGTGTAGTTTAGAAAGTACATTCTGTTTACTTGTTTTAGCTTGGGCAAAGGTATAGTTAGAACAGCTTGAATTAAACAAGAATCCAAGAAGCACCTTATTGTTGATTTGATTAATATCATTCTTTATATGAGACATCTATGAGCTAGCCTCATTCAACTATGAAGTAATGACTCCCTAATTACAGCAATCTTCCCTATTAATGCTTAATATTCAAAATTACCCTGTACTTAAGGTCTTGAACTGAAGATACGAGGTCTAAATGAAGGTTAAATGTGGAACTGCAATACATGATTTGTCTTGCTCATAACGAAATGGCTTATTTCTTTCATTTGTGAATTGATCTACATGTCAGAACTCTGGCATGCAGACTAGGTAGCAGAGAGGCTGAACAGCTGATGGCCCTTGTGTCACCAGCAACCTCCTTGTGACTCCAAAGAAGCACACAGCCATTGACAGCAGACAAGCGAACTGACACCACCCTTACTCTGCAGGTGTCATTTGTAAGCGTGCAGCATCAGTTTCCTCAGTTAAACTGCACCTTAACCTCAGATGACTGTACTGTGTTGTCTTTTGAGATCTGGTTACAGAAAGATCTTCAACCTCGTTTATGAAGTGCTTAAACTTAGCTTCTGTTTTAAGAATTACTGGTTGCCTTTTAGCTAATTTCTGTTCTCAACTTGGACTAAGTCATTTTTTCCATTACTGCAAGCAAGCTACTTTGTTTTTATTGGATGCTTTCAGTCTAAGCATGTTCAGAACATCACAACTACAGAACTACAGTTAAAGCAAGATAAAAATTGCTGAAATTAACAATTAAAATGAGCTTGAAGCAAGGGTTACAGCCCATCTACTAAAAAAAAATCTTTAGAATACTTTAGTATCAATATTCAAAATTTAACCTTCATTGCCCTCAAGTAACAGCAACAGTTTTATCACCTCTTGGAAGGATTTTAGAGACCCTACTTTTAGATCTTTTTACCACCAGGGATCTTAACTTATACCATCTTATATGCAAGAAGGTAACCATCAATGTAGCTTTAATTTTTTACTTCTGGATCTTGGCTTTATATAAATGAAAACTTAATAAAAATCAGAAACTGTTGAAAGAACCTCTCTGTCACATTAGAAATAAAGTCTTTGAACAGCAAGATAGCATTTCTTTTCTTTAATAGCTATTACATTAAATGTGTGAAGACACTATTACAAAAACCCCTATATTTTACAAGATCAGATAATTTCATATGACAGCATTCCTGTTTCCAAAAAACAAAAAAGCCAAAATGTTTACAGGTTGGAGTAAAATTGACCTAAAGAAGCTGAATAATTACATCTACCCAACTAGTCAAATGAAGTAGGTAAGCTAAAAAACAAACAAAACACCACAAAGCAAACATCAAACAGCCCAGGAACCGTGGATAATCACCCCCCACCCCATACTAATACAGTGCCCTTCAATTCACCAGTTACAGATACAAATGAATCACAATCTATGTTTGACAGAATGGTATAAGTTAAAAATAAAATTTATTCAAAAAGAATCAAACATTAAAAGGCAAGCAAGTATATTTCATGTATTTGATGGTGTTCGTCCTCCCCAAACTTCACACACATCTTCCACACTGATGCACTGTATGATGCACTGTAGAGCAGGAACGATGTCTCCAGAGGTCTAGGCAAAGCCTAGCACAAGTGAAGCCGCAGTTTCATTAGGAATTTCTGCTGTGTCTGTATGTCAGGCCCATCATGAGAGAAAAGCCATTGAGTTCAGCAGTCACCACGTAAGTTCCCATATTACTGTAACAACTGCGAGCTCTTAACACCAGACCAGGATCCCCAGAAAGATCTATATGCACATCTGTGGAGCAATTCAGGTTTTCTGGAAGAGCTTTCTGCTTCAGTAGCCAAAAAGCTATCAGAGTGTAGAAAAAAATCAGCAGTGTCTCCAAAAAGGAAAAAACCCAAAAAAACCCGAAAAACAAAAACTAAAAACAAAACAAGAAAACCAGACAGACAAGCATGAGTTAGCACACCAGCAAAAGTCCTGATCTCTCTGAACAATACTCCTGAAGGAACTGTATTGGGCATCTAAGTTTCTGTATCCAATTCAAAAAATCATTATTCAAAGTAAACAATCTAAACCATACTTCCATTTAAAAAATAGCCACACTCAAAAATACCTTCTGTTGAAGCTCGTTTCTCATCAAGGCAGTGCCCCCTGGCACCTCTCAGTCACCTGTTCACACGTCTTTAAAAAAAAAAAGTCCAAAGACAATGTAAGGCAAGATTGCTGCAAACTCTAGGAAAGCAATATAAGATAACCCATGTACTAAATAAACATTTGCTTATTACACAGCACTAAAGTTAACAACTGCATTTTACATTTCTGCTTTGTGGAACAAAGAATGCTTTGCTATAATAAATCTTGTTACTCTCTTTTTGTAACAAACCTTTTCTGCTTGGTATGCTGCAATTCCTCCTCTCCACTAATTTCTCTGCTTCCTATGTCATGCTTTTCAAGAATTAAGACCACACAACGTCTGTCCAGACTAACTTTGCAGTAGGTGGAAAGATTACAACACATGCCTACCTACCTGCCAAAAAAAGTAAGCTCTGAGATCCAGGAATAGATTGAGCAAAGATATTCCTGTTCAGCAGACTAAAGCTTGTATGCTTGCATTTAAACTGGAGACAAACTCTTTGCTTGGACTGACTAAAACAGGAAAGATCATACTACATCTAGGTCAATATAATATCAAACAGCACTCTAAAACTGCTGGCTAGATGCACATAGAAAAAACACGGGCAAAGCAACAATAATTTTATTCCTTCTGGTAAACTCAGGAACAAAAATAAAATAAGGCACCAGAATACAGCAAGAAACAGAAGATTATTTGGTGAACAACTATAGTAAGCACCCAATCTCTAGCTATGTGCTTGCTTTCCACGGCTGAGGATTTGAGGAAGTCAGAATTCCTTAGACCCTAAAAACCAAGAGTAAACAAAAAAGTCTTTAAAGTAGAAGAAAACTCCCTCAAATTTATTTCACCTAAAAGTAAGCAGACAAAGGCTAAGCAAATATCCTCCAGATACTTCAGTGGCAGAAGTAGTATCTTCCACCAGACACTCAACAGCCAGCATCTAAAGGTACTTTACATAATTAGATACAGCCCACCTCATAATAGAAAGTAGTACCATGCTCACAGTGTCTACCACTTAAGGACTAAATCAGAAAGGTTGTAAAACCTTGTATGTGCAACAGCAGTTTTTTGTAAAACCTTGTAAGCAGAACAGCAGTTTTTTGTCTTCAAGGACCAGTAGAACCAACCAATTGGTTGTGTTTTGGGGTTTTTTTCCCTCTTTTACATAATTTTTAGCAAACCACAGCTCTGCTTTGTCTTTCACCTTCTAAATGGTCACCTAAAAAGCACTTTCCACCAAGAAGAATTTTTAGTATGATCTGGATATTGGGAAGGACCCTTACGATTTTGCACCTTTCACTGGCATTAGTTGGTTTCTGTATTTTTTGCAGCCTTAGGGCACAACCACAAAACCCTTTTTGCTTGAAAGGCAAAGTTTCAGTATGGCTACCAGGAACACAGATTAAGGAGGCTGCATAATTTTTCTTCCAGTTTATGTAGGACCCTTGGGAACATGTTAGCAGAACTGTTTGGTACTTTGCCTGCATATATTGCCAGCTTTGCTTCTGCCTACAAGCCAGATTTTCGTCAAAAACTAAACCTGAAGTAGTGCTAGTTGCAATCCTCCATGAAATCCTAAAATATGCAACCAGCTTTCACACAGACTAAAGATTTCTACAACAGATAAATGGTTTTATAAGTTTCAATAAGTAGTCCCCTGGGAGCAGCACAGAACACTAGCAATTAATGCAATTCCACCCAGTTTTTGTCTTCAATTTCCAAAGCTAAACTAAGGATGAAACAGTAAATCTTTCATCTAGGCAGTACATTTAATTCCAAGTCACAGATACATGGAAGTATCCTTTTAAGCATATAATTTGTCACTTCTATATTCAATAGGCTTTTTAGCTCAGCAATTCTACTCCAACCTCTACAACTGCAGGTGATCAGCATCACCACTGCATGAAAATGTACATATTTGTCAACCTATCCTGGTTTCCTGCCATTCAATCAGTAAAAGCTGATTCAGTGCAAATTCACACTAACTCCCTAAAACAACAACCACTGAAGTAAAGGTTGGGAAATAGCAAGAGTTTGTTGTTCTAAGAGAGGAAGTTAGGGAAAGCATTATGAAGAAAAGACTTATTTGAGAAACAAAACAAAAAACTTTGGATAGTAAGTAGTGCCTTCATACAAATACCTGCTGACTTTTTTGGAAAAAATTCACAAACTGAAAGCACGTAGCAAATGCAAGACTCAACTGTCATTTGGTTTTTGAACAGAAGAACAAAGTTATGAGTTTGCCTCAGTATTTGTCTCCTGGAATTCACATCTGCTTGGCTCCAATTTCCATCTGCAAAATGAATAATTTCCCTTTTAGGAGACCAGCTCGCAGGAGGTCAGAGCAATCTGGCTATACTTGATTACACATCATAGTTGGTTACAAGCTGAAGGAGCTGCCTGTGCCAGTATATGCACAAAATAAAATTCAAGTTTATCAGAGCAAGTTTACTAGGACTTCATCAACTGAGACAAAAGTTGCACTGAAGTTTACTTCTGAGATTCAACTGCTACTGGAGAATTTAATATCTACCTGTAGCAGTTTTAACTCAAGTGCTAGATGAAATTACAAATTAAATAATCCCATATCACAGTGATGGAGAGCCAGGATTTTGGCTTCATGCATGCAAAGATTTCCCTGTTTCCAAATTCAGTGGCATGTACAGCTCGTACATTTACCAGTTAGCAAATGCAGAACCATCCATTCTTCTCCTTCTCCACAGTCTTTTGAAGAACTCAGGGAAAAAAAAGGACTAGTGATTGATGGTGCTTAGCAGAAGTACAAGTTGTTACAACTACTGGCAGAATATAAGAAAGAATTATGGCAATACAGAAAATTCAGAATTATTTAATTGTATGTGACATGTATATTGAAACCACAGGTCAAACCCAATATTAACACTAAAGTAGAGACTTGAAAGCTAAAGCTTGTCAATTTGAACATTCTTCTAAAGCAAAAAAATATTACTGACATTGGCTTCAATTCTCAAGCTCAAAAAGAATGCTGCAAAAGTTTATTGCATCAAGGATTCAGAGACTTAGAGTTAAATTTTTAGCTTGTTGTTTTATGGCTGAAGAGCACTGTCAATCAGCTAAGCGCCTGCTCTACCCATACAGCAACTGCAGTATCTGTAAACTCTTGTAAAAACAGTATGAAGACATGGTGATATTGCAGATTAATTACATCACCAGTACCCATCTGAGGGCTCTAGAGCACACCTGCCTGTTCAACCCTGAACACAGGGGACATCAGAACAGTCAATAAAAAACTATACAACATGAAAACACCTCTTAATAGCTGCAAATAAAAGCACTCAATGTTAAGACTTATTAACCATAAAATATAACTTACATTTGAAGTGAGAGGGAAGAAAAGTGTATCCGCTTAGACCACAGGCATCACAGCAGCCTGCTTTGAAAACAGGCTACCACTTTTTGGGGTAGAAATGAAAAGTGACATAGATCAGAAAGACAGCCATCTGCAAATACTTCTAAAGCTAAGTAAACAAACAAAACTGTTAGGAGTTTCCTCCAATTTATAACATTCTAATAACTGCCTATAAAAGATATCTATTCCTGTTGTAAAAATGCAACTTTTCTTGACCACAGCTGCTTGTAACTATAGCATCTTCAGCAAGAGCTTTCCAGCAAGCTTTCCTCAATACTGCAAATCCTACAGCCTATACCATAACCAGTTCAATCACAGCTTTTGCACCCTTTCGATGAGATGCAGCACTTCCCTTTGATTCTTACTTTTCTGGACACTACCTTTGGCAGAGACAAAGGGACACACTTGATGGCAAGTGAAAAGTCTCACATTAAACAAGCCTCAGAGTACACATTCAAATCCAAGACAGCAAAGTAGGCACACCACTGACTCAACTGACAGACCAGTCCATTTAGCCAGTATATTACATGCAGCCCTGCTGTACTTTGTAGTTTAGACACTGTGCCCAGTGTAATTTTCAAATTAAAGGCTATTCTCATTCCCTTCCAGCCCCTTTGCAGAGAATGGCACAGACACATTACCTTTCCCTAGTTACTCCAGAAGGCCCCATTACTCTGCTACTCATCAGCCTGTGACACCATTTCCCACAGCACACTCCTGGAAAAGCTGGCAGCCCATGCCTTGGACAAGTGAACCCTTTGCTGGCCTAAGAAGTGGCTGGATGGCAGGGCCAAATGAATGGTGGTGAGAGGTGCTGCATCCCCTTGGTGGATGGCCCCTGGTGGCCTCCCCCAGGGATCAGCCCTGGGCACAGTCCTGTTTAACATTTTTATTCATCATTGGGATGAGGGGAATTGAGTCTACCATTAGGAAATTCTCAGACGACACCAAGTTGAATGTGTGTATTGATCTGCTGGAGGGCAGGAGGGCTCTGCAGAAGGACCTGGACAGGCTGGATCCATGGGCTGGTCTTCAAGGTCCCTTCCAACCCTTAACATTCTATGATTATACAAAAAATAATTGGGATTAAGGAGGTAAATACCTTAACAGAGTAACAATATTCTCAGTGAATCAAGAGACACCAGAAGTGCCAGAAGCATTCCACAATCTACACTCTGAGGCTGAGTGTAGACAAAAGCCAAAGTATATGGAAATCTTTGGTTTATATTGGTCTTGCAATATTTGGCTCTACAGGAACAATTCCTTGTATTCTGCAATTCCTTGCATTAAGCAAAGTTAAAACATTCCAGAGGGAGAAATTTATAGCACACTCATGGGTTTGGGGGTATGGAGAATCATCTTAGGTATCCTAGCAGGGAGGAGGAAAAGTAGACATTTAAACATCGTGTGTCTCAATGGTTGCTGATAGTACTAAAGGAATCAACCCTCATCAGGCCCCTCTTGGAGAAAGAAATCAAAGCTGGGCACACACGGGATTTCCATAAACACCAGCACCTTGTTAAGGTCTCTACAGATTAAGACTTGAATTTGATGACTGCTTTTATAACTCTAAAAGTACCAATGACTAACCAATGCTGCTTTTATTAAAAGCTACAAGGTTGATGGATCTGATTGTCAAAAAAACAGTTTCTGTAACATGAGTAGAGCAAGGAGACAGGAGGACAGAAGAAGAGAAAGGGGAGCAATTTACCTAGATTAAAAAAATTCCTACCTCTGTCACTGTTCTATCTTAGGATCAGAAGATTATTTTTTACTCTGTGTTTCCCTATGCCCACCTTCATCTAGGTCAAAGAACTTCTTAAAAAGAGAAACTTAAGCAACTGTATGGTGTAATACAGGTCTCATGAATCACAGCTACCAAAAGCTAAGTACAGACGTGTATTGATAAAAAGTTAGTGATGTCACTCCTAATTAAGTGGCACTCCTCAGCTTTACAGCCTATTGTGAGCTCAACTGCAGAACAGCTGAAGCCAGATTTTAAACCATTTCTGTTCTCAAAATGAAGGTTCTGACTTCAAGTTTAAAACCCAAGTAATATTTGCCATTTAAACTGCAATGAAGTCGTCCAAATCAGTTGACTTAGGGTGTTAATTGTTTAAATTCTGCATAAGCACCCTTCAACTGTTAACAAAATTCAAAGCATGTTATCAAATACATTATCAGCAGTGAAACACAACAAAACAAAATGAACAGGGGAAAACAGGATCACGAAAACTCTTGTATATTTAGGTCATTTAACTTGGCAAAACAAAATAAAATTAGATAATTGCAGAGAAGAAATTAGAAGTACTCAAAATCCTACAAGAAATTGAAGAATGAAGTCTTTCAGATGCTGTCATGATAGTTTGTTTTGAAAAGACAAAGTATTTGTTACAATATGTGCAGGTAAGCAGCTATTGAGATACAAAGACATTGGAGGATCTCCCAAAAGAGGGAAATTACACATCAGCTCTTAGACCAAACACCTGAGTCACATCTCTGTGTAGTTGATCATAAATGATGTCACTGAAGACCTGGGTCTGATGCCAAGGTTTCTTAATAGAAAGTTACTTTTAAGTGCTATTTGGTCTTTTATTCAAATCCCCACAGTTTGCCTGCCTTCAGCTTTTAGTGATGCTTTTATTTATATGCTACATTTTGGAAACAAAAAAAAAAACCCACCACAAACACAAGAAAACCAACACAAAAATCCTAAAAACAAACTTAAATGGAAAAGTATTTTTAATAGGACTACTATCATGCAAGCTTTTCTGTGCCAGAACTTTCTTGGTTTTATGCTTTAATCCAGCATATGCACCTGACATGGCAGTTGTCTTACTCTAAAAAAGGATGCCAAACTATAATTGCAGCAACAGCTTTTGAAATCCACCACCTAAATCATCACATATTTTGTTTTAGTAGGCTTTCCTGGCTTTTGTAAAGTTTTTGTAAATCAAACTGAAGCTGTTGATCTTCCCTTGGGAACTGCTCCATACACATCCAGAAAAGTCCTGTTTCCGTGTTCCTTGTGCCATAGAACCCAGCAATGATGCGGCTCCAGAAAGCTATGACACTTGGTTTACAGGTACAGCAATTCTCACAAAGCTAGGCTTCTTGGAGCAAAAACTTCTATAATAGTGCTTGTCTCCAGCAGTCACATCTTAACAGCTACTTGAGCTTGCAACTGCTAGTTGCTGTAATTACAATTGACATGTATTTTACTATTAGAAAGCACAGAAACCTCTTTAATTGCTAAGGAAACAATTGAGAAAGCTCTCCCACCCCACATGGTAAAACACTTTACAGAATATATAACGTACCTTCTGTCATTCAGACCCAGTTGTTCCCTATTTTCCTTAAAAATTGTAGTTTTTAAATCACCACTGCTGTTATTTACCCAGAGCTATAGATAAAACTTGTTTCTACAGTAACTTCACGAGCTTTCTTAAGAGTCATGTTTGACAGATCCAGCCAAAGCCCACCTTCAATATTTAATAAGTCTGTTAGGAGTGTTAAGTACAAGAGACACAAGACCTGTTAAGTTACTCCTCTGCAGGGATGTAGGAAAGCTGTTTCTCTTCCTAGGTGCACCAATACCTGATAAGCACTGTGACATACAAGCACTAGCATTCACTATCACTATTAAATACATACAAACACAGCCACAGAGAGACAAGTGCCGAGCCTCTGGCTAGCACTTGCAAGGAAGTAGACAATGAGTGAGCAGAAAGCCACGTCCAGAGAGGTTCATAAACAAAACCCCCTGACAGTCCCAGTGCTAGCACAATTCATCCCCTCTGTTATATTCAGAAACCAAGAAACTGACATTGCACAGAAGTTCTTCTTTCAGAGGTAAGCACTAAATTTTTATTTTCTACTGAGGAGAGGAAGAGTAGGCTCCTCAAAAAAATAGCACCTAAAATAATTCAATTTGCTACAGTAGCTGAATAAAATACAAGTGGTGGGAAATTGTGAAGTTTGACAAGTTTTCTAAAGACATTGTTTTATATGACTGGATAGAAATGAGATTATTACTTATCAGGAGTCCGCATTTGGCCCACAGACACAATGCTGGCACCCCAATTTTCAGTCTTCACTTTGGACAAAACCTAAGGTAATTCATTTTGTCCAAATTTTCAGCAGGTTCAGCACCTAAAGCACCATGCTTAAAAACATTTCCAAATAACAGATTAGCAAAACAAGTCTAAGAGCACTGACTTTTCATAAAAATATAAATAAATTAATGCTGCAACAAGAATACATAGGGTTACTTATATTTTCTAGAATACAGGATCAGTAGTCATAATTCATGCTGATTGAGAAAATAATACAAGTAGTTTCAGATTGTTTCATCTCTGGAATAGGAAGGCACACTTTTGGAAAATCCACTTATTTCAATAAAATTATTCTCTTAATTAAGCCTACCTTTTCAAGTATAATTGCATCTATTTGCAAACACACTACAAGCAACAAAACTTTTGTTAAAACTTGGGACAACATGCTCTGCAGCCTCAAAATAGCAACTTTTCCACTTAAGTAAGAAAAGCATAGGTTTTCAGTCAAGAACACTAAAACAAATTTCAGGATATTTGTAAGCTGAAAGTTCCAAAGCCATAAGTCTGAGATGGTATTCCAGTTTCAAAAGGGGCCCACAAGGATCCCAGCTTTGACAGAGGAATGCAGCTCCTCAGTAAAACTTCATCTAAGTTAATTGTTTTAGAAAGCAGCACTGACCACACACATACAGTGTACCTGCCTGTCAGATGTGTTCACCTTGGTTACCAGATGAAGATATTGTTATTTTGCCTTAGACAAATAGTTGCTCCAAGTGTGCAATTTTAAGAAAACTAGTAAGGTAAATTTATCCTGTAAGTTTGGAGATTTGTTAGAATTACTAACAGGTTTCATGTTAACATTCATTTCAGTCCTTCTGTGAAAGAAAAAAAAAAAAGAAAACCCTAGGAAACTGAAAAAACAAAAGACAGAGATATATCAGATCCACAACACAAAGATAACACTTGCAAGTAATTCCCTGATGTACAAGAAACCTCAAATACTCAAGAAGTATATATATATAGAGAGAGAGAGAGAAGAGTCTGGTTACTCTTCACAGTCAGGGTGGTAAAACAAACTCCAAAACTAAATAATCAGCCCAGAACTAAAACTCGTATAATAATCACCACTGGCTGGCTAACTGATCACATATTAAAGCAAGCTGTCCGAGTTTCAACTCAAGACCCTGAGCTACAATCATAACATGGGAAAATCAATCAATCATAACATGGGAAAATCAATCAAAGCATAGTTCAGACTGAACTAAAAATAACTTTTTAAAAGTATCAGTGAGACTTGGCCCTTTTGAATGTTTTAGGGCTAGAACCATTTCTAACGACCACAGCTAACAGATAATTTAGTATCAGAATCAATGGTCATGTTCTAGTCATAGATCAAATTTAAGCACTGAGAAACTACAGTAGTATAGGAACTATTTATTTGCCCTCTTGAAGATAAACCTACCTCTGTGTGTAGGCCCAAAACGAGGCTACATTTTATTCTCAGAGGCTTCACCCTCTTCTTAAAGCCAACTCCATACTTCACTGTGTTTAACAGACCTTTAGAAGCCATTAGCCTAACAAATACATTGTTAATGGAGTAAGTGCTAACACCACTCAGGCATAAATGGGAAACAGTCTTCTTCAAAGACTTCATCATATTGCTGTAATTTTGGTTTCGCCAATGAGCCTGCAAAGATTCAGTGTTTCTGGGATAAGCACAGTGGCTGATTCAGTGTGCTCAATAACTGAAACACAAGAGCTAGGTACCAGGCATTGTCAACACAGTGCATTAAAAAAAAAATTCAACAATGCTCCCTCCCTACCAAATATCGTGATCATCTTTTGCCTTCTCTAATTCTGTCTTACAGACTTGAAATTACTAGAAAGGAAACAGCTGAGGAATGCTGCTACTCTTATGCCACGCTTTCCATTGACTGTCATTTCAGGAATGCATATAGGAAAGTAAAGGAGCTTGGAATGTCTCCGCCCATCCAGCAGCATCAGAAGCTGGCCAGCTTAGGGATGGCTCCACTGCCTTACAGCTGCATTCCAGTTTACATTTTACGGCTATCTAGATCAATGAAGAAAAATATACTGTTGGGCACTGACAAAGCATTTGTTAGGCAAATGTCCTCATCTGCTGCATGTCTCACTCAGTATCACTGTATTTATATACAATACAGCGGCAATAAGATGTAATATACAGTTTCTTGGTTGCAAGAATCCCAGAAAGGTGTACTCATGCTACAGATCAAAACTACTTCTACACTGCTTCCAGAGCAGATTAGTTTGTCTAAGTCTAACTCACCCGAACATATCCTTGGATAAAATATCAGTATTTGCTAGACCATGCATGTTCCTCAGTTTCACATGGTAGGAGCCCAGCCTCAGGAAACACAATTACACCGAGAGGGACTACCAATTTGCTGGGCTCTCAGTTTTTGAGAGGATTGCACTAAGTGTCTTACTAGCCTAAGTAATAACTTTGAGAAAGGGAGCAACTGAGAGCATGAGCAAAGGGATAAACAAGTAAAGAACTGGACAAGAGCCTGTCAAACCATCTGTTCCAACTAAAACGTAGCACATATTTTTAAGCCTGGAATACAGATCCTTCCAGAGTGGTATATCTACTAGTGATTTATACAGACTGCTTCTGTCTCCTAGCCTCAAATTTAGCTAACAACTGAAATGCAATTTTCGGTAAAACGGCATTCTTGCTACTACAATGTCAAAATCATAAAAGCCTTAAACCAAGGCCTTTGTGTTCATATTAGTTTTATTCATACATACAAAAGCACATCTCACCTACTCTTACAAGGTGCTTTTTGATGACTTATCATGAGAAAGTGTTCTAGCAATATCAAAAATAGAGTAGAACACATAGAAAATCACAGACAAAGCTGTACAGTAAAAGCAGCATTAATGCTACAGTGAAATTCATATCTAGAGACCAGTAGAAATTGTCCCCGAACATCAGCTTCAGAAAATACTAAAGCCCTGCCAGCTGAATTCATCCTTACACTGGAATGCAGAACTCTTCCTCCATGACTAGCAAGTTTAAGAAACCTGTCAGTTACACTGATGTGAAAACTGGCTTTAAATACTTTAGGTAATTTCTATATGCTAGAATTCACTTGCGTTCATGCACAAGAAATATCTGTAGCAATGAAAATACACAGCAATCCCAGGTTCGGACTTGACAGACCACTCAGAAATAACAAACCTAAAATGAAGAGATTGTTACTCGTTTCTTTCATAAAACACCAAGGAGAATGCAAATTGTTGAATACAGTATTTTAACTTATGAAAAAATCACACCTTTTTTCCCCTCTTCTTGCCTCCATTTCAAAGAGAAGGAAACATCTTAGATGACAAGAGCAGTAGGAAGTTAACAAGTACTTACTGTACCATCTGAACCTAGCTACTGTAACTACAGAGAGAAAGATCTGTGGCCCACACAAGAACCAATTACAAAAGGGAATTTAAACAAATATGTCTCTGTAGTCTGATCACTGAGTGAAGTCAACATTACATTTCTTTCCGGACTGATTTTCTCTGTGGTTTGTTGCACAGATTAAAAAAAAAAAAAAAAAAAAAAAAAAAAAAAAGAAGCCACGATAAAAGAATAATAAAACAAGCTGAGCAAATTACTCCAAAATTCTCAGTGGTAGAACATCCACCATGAGAGCATTAGGAGGTTTGGTGATTAGTAGGTTGGTTCCCCTCCAAACAGCAAGACTTTGACATCAGTTTTGTAACTGAGTACAAACCTTTCTGTACAAAGCAAAGTCCTCCTACTCAACAGTTTTGAAAAGTTAACAAATTTGTCATATGCACCAGTATTTGCATTCTCTGAAAGAGTCATGGCAGAAGTCAGAGCGAGGAGGCTACTAGGATAGCTTTGAGCTATTCTATACCTTCCTTACCCTTGGTTGTTGGGTGCTGCTGCTATGGTGCAAACACTCTAGAGATTTAAGACGCTGGCAATCTTGTCTTCGCTGTTACAGCTTGATGTGCTGCACATGTTGTGGCCCCAGCTCAAATAAATGACTTCTGTCACCACTCATCAGATGTACTGTGGACAGTGCAGCCATAAGGCTCAATCAAGTTCTAAGGCAAAGGGATCCAGTGCTGGTAGATTTTATGTCCCTTTTGCATCACTGGTTGCAGCAAGAAAGGGTGTTGTAACAAGGACACATTTGGCGTCAAAGGTATCCATATTTGTTACTATATCAGGTACAAAGAATACGCCACCAGAAGCCCTGACAGAACTTTTCACATAAACAGTTGGAAGAACTCCTGCAAAGGAATGTACTTCTTGTCTAAGAAATAAATTTCAAAGAACCCAAAAGAAATTAAGACAGCAGTAACTGTCCTTACTCAGAAAGAGTAAGCAAGCATTCTGTGAAACACACAATCTTAATTGGTATTCAGGGATAAACACAGCATAGTCTTACAACAGCAGCAGCAGCAAATCAAAATTTCTATCAAACACTCCATACTGCTCTATCTGCAAACCAGTATGTAACTATAGTGTTGCTAAAACAGTCTCACCTTCACATTCAATTGAGCACCTAAAGAGTTGCAGAAAAACACTATTTGATACAGAGAGAGAGCCTTCAAGGAATTTTGCTTAATTAAACTGTAGTTGTCACAGACAAAAAAAAATGGCATGAATCCTTCAGCAAGGAGTAGGGGCCTCAACCAACAACATCCCCTGTGGATGCACAATGACCCCCATGCACAAACAGCCAAGACAATTTCCCTACTTCAAAAGCAGTACCCTCCCCAGAACAGGCAAGATCAGCACAGCAGGACGTTCTTTTCATGCTGTGTGGTGGAATCAGGCTACAGCACTCACCTTCCTCACCCAGAGAGAATGAGGCCAGAAACAAGGTTACCATCTCCTAAGTGTGAGTGGCCTCAAAGAAAAAGGGCAGTCCAAAAGCAGGCTGCATAAACTGTGATACCCAATGACAGCCTAATCTCAGCCAGTGCTGAGGTGTGTGCAGGTACTCCACACTGCACATCCAGCATTCCCAGGGGAGCAATGTGCACAGGAAATCCAGCCTTCCAGGAAACTGGCCACATCGTGGTCCCTCCCCACTGCATGCAGCCTTTCCACAGTGCTGTCCAGAAAGGGTGGGCTCCACTTTCCTGTACAAATCTCTATGTAACTTCTAGACCAACTACTTTCAGCCATTTGGCAATAAATTCCAGTCAGAGCTAGTGAACTAAATCCTCTTTCATGAAAGCCAAGGAAAGCAGAAGAGAGTCCAAACTCTGAGGAATGATAGGTGTTAAGCTTTCAGGACGAGAGAACTGAATCCCACTCTGAAAAAATACGTCTGCCTAAGAAGAGAACAGGTTTTATGGAAAATATTATATAGCCTCTTCTTGACATTATTTCAGAATATGCCACTTCTACCCCCCTCTCCGGAGACACTAATAATCTGTAAGGTCACAGCTCATCTTTGGACCTCTTTCTTTTCTAAAGTTCCCCTTACATTCCATTGTTAAGGCAGATTAGCAAAGCTGCACTTTAAGTTAGATCTCATCCTGCATAACAGCTGTCTGGGAGTGCAACATTCAAACCTTCCACCTCCACTAGAGTAATGGGGCACTCACAGCTGAGTGTAAATTTTAGTTCTCATTTAAAAATTTTCTGGTCTTACAAATACATACACACAATATGTGTATAATGCAGATTATGCAGCAGGCTTAACCACACACTATCCTGCTGCAGTATATATCTTACACTGCATATATATATATCTCATAGATAAAATAGGAACAGTACACAGCAGTTTTGTCCTCTGTGCTGAAGGCCTAACCTGAGGATTTGTACAGAACAAGTTCTTAAAGCGAGCTTTGAACTCAAAATTACATAGAGGAATAATAACCATCACCTAACGACAATTTTTCCACTTCTGAAAGATACTAAAGAACGTAACTCATCTGTCCTCAGATATGATGTACTCAAGTCCACTCATCTGTGCACATGCAGATATAAAACAAAATCTGCTCACTGGCACTGTGAAGAGCTGAAGCAAGTATCTATATATATCCTCCCCCCTTTCCTCCTCTCAGCTACCAAGTCAAGTAATTGTTTTCTTTCCCGCATGCATGAAGAGAAACAATTCTACATGCAGCTTTCTGATGGTGATGGCATTCTACCCCACTCAGAGGAAAAGCTTAGCTAATGGCTTCAGCAACAAAGCTTGATGCTGCATTAAAGACCAGACCTGATGTTCACCAGAATTTCAGGATTAATGGTACTTTCCCCTCAGCACTTCCAACTACCTGTGAAAAATAAAACAAAGCTGAAGTCTCTTCCTATAACTTCCATATGTAGCAGAAAAATCAAAGTCTAAATATTAAATATTTAATTCGATCACTACTTCAGACATATGCATTTGCCCTCAATAACTGAAAAAAAAAATTAATGGAAGACAAAAAAGACACAACCCAAAAAAAGTACAGTAATTTTATCTTTGCTGAGATAAATTTATTTCTCTGAAGCAGCAATGTCTACACGGGAACTGACAGACGACACAAAACAAAAAAACCCCAACTAGTGAACCACAAAGCAACAGCACACCATGGCAGTCCTAAACACAACAACATGGACTTGAACACAATTACCATCTGTCAGTCAAAACTGTCAGGAAGAACGACATGTTTTTGAAGAGTTCCCTTTGAGAACAGATACAGCTTTGTTCACGCTGCAGCCAAATTTGATTGATTAATTCATATTGTAGACTGCATCATGTGTGATTTGCACCTTTTATATGGCATATTAGAGGAAAATAAGATTTGGTGTTAATAATGAAGCAAAACGTTTCAAAGTCAGTCATAGGCAGGGATTTGTTACGTCTTTTTTATAGCAACAGGTAACCTTCACTTACTGTACAGCCTCAAGAGGATGATAACTTCACAACTCTTATTTGCTTTCAATACCATAAAATCAGAAAAGGTCCTTTGGTATCACTAAAGGAGGGGAGGGGAAAGGAGGAGCATGAGCAAGAATTTTAGCAGTGATGTAAATCTTTACCTCTGTTCCCTTAGACTTTGCCCTTCCAAACTGCAAGCTGACTACAACGTAAAAAAAAAGGGGGGGAGAATATGCTCAGAATTATCCCAATCGAAAGTTTTTTGTATATCAAAGACATTCTGAAAAGGGCATCTAGACATCAGAAAGACAGAATGCCATCTCTCACTCTAACAATAGAGTAAAACTAAACGTCATCCTTCCCCCTACCAATGGCTGGACTACAGCAATTTGCAGACCCAAGGATCTAACCAGTTAAGGTATGGCTTCTCATACAGAGCTCCCTGGAAGCATGAAGCTACCATAACTTGATTAGAGGAGGATAAATACAGCAAACCTTGCACTGAAGTGACAGGCTAGCCTGCAGTCAGGTACCCGTGCTGCTGTAACACGCTGACAGGCTTAACCACAACACACTCATTCTTCCAGTTCACTTCACAACTGAAAGCAAACCAACACCCTTCACAGGGGAGCAAGCGACAACTCAGACACAGCAAACAGAGCAGAGAGTCGTAGAATTTTATATCCAATGTTCAAGAGGGGATTCTATCCAGTTCTGCAAGGCAGTTCATGTATTTCTAGAGCCTCACATCCTTGAAAAACCTATATAGGATGGAGAAAACAAATTCACCATCTCATTTTTTTTAATGTAAGAAACCACCTCACCTAACCATTTTGGGAAGATTTCTACTTGATCAACCTACAACACATAACCAATAAGATTTTTTTTAACTACTGAACAACTTCTAGACTTAAGAACGAGAAGCTAGCCTGTAAAAGATTTTTTTTTGCTTTCCAGATATTCAGTGAATCTAATATTGTGTGGAAGCTCTTGGCCTTCTAGAAAAAAAAAACTGTTCAGGCAAACCCGCATTATCTCCGGATTGCCACAGCCTTTCCTTATTAGGCTAACGTTTTGAGATTCCAATCAGACTGCTATGAAGTTCAACATGCACAAAGCATCCATTTTGAGGAAACTTCACAGCCAGTTTCCCGTCCATTCCCCCCCGGCCCAAGTGAAAGTTACCTCCCTCGGCACTAACCCCCCTCCCACATACCAACACCAGAACAAAGCGATACGGATTGGGTTTTTTACTACTTTCCAACGCACAGAAGAAAAATTTAAGACCTCGGCTCCCCTAGAAGTTCAGCTTTCACACTGCGGCGGGAGCCATCGGTAACGAAAACAAACAGCCCCTTACTGATAAGCCTTTCTATGTCATGAACAAAACACTGGTTTCCCCTAGAAACCGGAGAGAAATAGATGATCCGTCTCCCAGCACGGTCGCCCGCACACAAGAGCAGCCTTTAATCGGCTCAACTACTGCGGAACCGGGGAACTACTACCGGGATCCCGGGCAAGGGGCAGCGGCGGAAGCGCCCCCGAGGCCAGCCCGCTCCTCTCACCTGCGGTCACCCTCCCACGCCGGGGGCACCTGCCTCCGGCCCCCTCAGCACACAGAGGGCAGGGCCCGCTCCCCCCGGCCCTCCGAGGGAGGAAACGAAAGAGGGGAAAACGAAAGAGGGTCAGCGGCACCTCCTTCCCGCCGGAGGAGAGGCCCATCCGCCCCTCCCGTCGCCCTGCTCGCGGGGAGGGGGTGCAGCCTCCCGCCCCTGCAGCCCCGCCGGCCCGGGGCTCGGCCCGCGGCCCCCGGCGGTTCCCAGGCTGACCCTGCCGCCACCTCCCCACCCCGACACCCCCCAGCGGAGGGAGCGCAGCCGCCTCCGGCCCCTTCCTCCTCCACCTCCTCCTCCGAGGGGGGCACTCGGCCGGCCTCGCCCCACCCCCCCTCCGCCGCAGCCCGGCCAGGGGTCCCTCGATCGGCCCAGCACCGACCTGGTGGAGAGCGGTGAGCCCGTCCACATTGGCGTAGTTGATGTCGGCACCCCGCTCCAGCAGTCGCAGCACCTCCTCGGTGTCTCCGCTGGAGCAGGCGGCCAAGAAGACGGCGCCGTCGTCGAACTTCACCTTGGTCTTCTTGCGTTTGACCACGGGCGGCTCCAGGTCGGTCTCAGAGCCGATCCAGCGCTTCAGCTGTTCGTTCCGCTTCTGCTTGGCGTCCGCCATCTTCATGCCCCGCTCGCGCCGGCCCCCTCAGCCCCGGCCGCGCCGAGCGTACACTTTATACCGCCACTATCCCACAGCGCACCGCGGCCGCGCGCGCTCACCCGCCCAGGGAGGGCGCGGGGCGGGCGGGGAGCGGGCGGGCGGGGCGGGGTCGTTAGCATAATCTCGCGAGATTGCCGGCGGGCAGCGCGCGAGCGGGCGGGGCGGTGTGGGGCCGGGCCGAGCTGGGAGTGGAGAGGGAAAGGGGGAGTGGGAGGGGGGTGTGGAGGTGGGAGTGCGGTGGGGAGAGGGAGAGGGAGTGGGAGTGGGAGAGGGAGTGGGAGAGGGAGAGGGAGTGGGAGAGGGAGAGGGAGAGGGAGTGGGAGAGGGAGTGGGAGAGGGAGAGGGAGTGGGAGTGGGAGAGGGAGTGGGAGTGGGAGTGGGAGTGCAAGTGCAGCCCCGCCTCCGTCGCGCAGCTTCGCTGAAGGCAATGTCCATTCCCGTGTGCGACCTCTGTCACCTGCGGCAGCATCGGTGTTTTCTGCCTGCGTTGGCAAACGGGGCACATGGAGCCACTTGACGGAAAAAAGGACATACATGGAGCAACTTGCTTGAGGGTCCGTTGTTTTGGGAGGCTAGACATAACCACTTCAGACCAGCTTGATGTACAAAAGTGCCAACTCCCATTTGTCTCTACACTTTAGGAGGCTTCCAGGGAAGCTGGAGAGGGACTCCTTGTCAGAAACTGCAGTGATAGAACCAGGAGTAATGGGGACAAATTAGACTAGATATTTTTGTAAAAAATTCTTTACTATGAGTGTGATGAGGCACTGGAACTGGCCCAGGGAGGTTGTGGATGTCCTGGCCTTTACAGTGATCAAAGCCAGTTTGGATAAGGCCTTGACCAACCTGGTCTAGTGGGAGGTGCCACTGCCCATGGCAGGGGATTGGGATTAGATGATTTTTAAGATCTAAGCCAACCCCATAACATTCTATGATTCTATCATTCTACATAGCAGTGGACAAGGCCCTGTGCTTATTGTCCATTTCACTTACAGTTCACTTCCATGATGTCAAAACCTGGGGTAGCACAGCCATCCTTTCTCTAGGGAGAAAACAAGTAGTTGCAAACCATGCAGCATTTGAAGATACAAAGACTAAAATCCTTTTATTCAGAGTTGCAACTTCTAGGAACCAAGCTATTACAGATAATAAAGTTTTTTCTATGTACAGGATGTTTTCTTTAGCTAAAAGCAATGTGTATTTTGCTTTAAATGGAATAATTTCTGGGGATAAAATGTGGTTTTGAGCTTACTGGAAAATAAGTTTTATTTTCAACTAATTATAGGAAACAAAGTATAGTTTGAGAGGGTCACCAAACCTCATACACTCCAAATTTTGCATGATTCGTGCTTTTCTAATTATAATGTCTCCTTCTTATGGTGAGCAGTCTTGCAGCCGACTGAGGCTTTTATTTCCATTTTTATTGATGAAGATATCAGTGACATTTCACAAGTAGTAGTTGCAAGGTACCTGCAGCAACGTGCTGTTCTTAATGTCTTTCAGAAGAGATTTTTCATCTGGAGATATTTGCATAATATCCATCAGACTTACTCATACAGCAGTGCATGAGATATATGCACTGACAGTTTGCAGGCATAATGTGATTGAGAATGAAAGACAACATCTGGTAAGTCAAGATGAAAGATTTGCCAGAGAAAGATTTGCAGTCTAAGTAGGTGGATGAAAGATTACCTGGCACCTAATTTATGTCTTCTCATTGGCAGCCTATCCTGTGTGACTATCCAGGGGTACATTTTAGATTCCTGGGTTTGAAAATGTGGCTGACTGCAGAGTACAATTCAGAACCAGTCCTTGCAGTGTTTACTACTCACACAAACGATTTAGTTGTGCTTGGGCATAGCACTGGTACCATCAGCATGGCATGGACAATTACTAGCCAGGAGCTTGGCTGCATCACCCGATTCATGTCTAAGGAGGAAATTTGTGTGGGCTCCAGCCTCCTGCTGTGGTCTTGTCCTTGTGGACAAACTCCCCTGGGGACAGACTTTCAACCCAGTGCCATTTCCCAATGACTTGAAAACCATAACCCAGAAGAAGGTAATGCAAGATAAAAGCTGCATTCTCCTGTGCGAGATGTCTCGGGTATTTTACAAGTCACTTCCCCATCATGCTGCTTCTCTCTCAGCTGGCTGTCTGAAAATTTGACTCTTCAAGAAATCTCATATCTGAAGAATGTTTGATTTCAACAAACAATATTTAAATAGAGAGCAACAAAGTAATTCTAGGCAAATAGGTAGGCATGTGTTCAAAATGCACTCCCTCAGGAATTTCAGTGTCATGGAGCGTGTTTCTAAGTTTTCATCAGAGCTCCAGTCCCCTCTCCTTGATTTCAGTTTTCCAGCTCAGCTTTTTCTTTCTGGTCATGGACCCCCTTTTAACTCCAACTTGCTCTTCTTGGCTTGTTAGTGAAATGCAGAGGTTCTATAGCTCATATTTGTTCCTAAGTATCATACTGTTAGTTTCGTTTTAAAAACCAGATCTCATACTTTCCCTTTATTCTTCTCTCCAGGAAAGATTTTTTTCTCTTATTCAGGTCCAGCTTTTCAGAGAACTTCAGCAAATATTTTTCCATATACTGCAGCTATTTGTACGTTCTACATTCTTGACATAATTTTCCTTGACTTTTTAATTTTTTTGGATTGTGCCTCAGGGTTGGGAGTTCTGTTATGTTTGAGGCGTTTTGCAGACACTACAGGCTATACACTATAATTCGTTTGTACAGTCAGTTGAAACTCAGATATTGCATATATATTGGATATAAATGTCTTTTGGAGATAGCTGTGTGCTCTACTGGAAATTATATGTAGTTCTTAAATCTAGCAAAACATATGGTGTTTCTTAAGCAGAAGTAGAGCTGTCATTCATGTAAACTCCTTAATCTCTACAAGTGTTCACCCTTCAAGAAGGGAATAATAATACTACTAATAATATTTTTAATTGCTAATTTTTCCTATCTCATATCTCCTATAAATGTTTGTAATTTCAATAGCAAAGGCATATTGGGCCATATTCTTTACCCCATTGGAATGCCATTCTACCCCATGTCTAATGTCCATTCCATTTTATTGTAAAATCAGTGTAGCTGAGAGAAGATGAGACTGTCTACAGCTTCTAATTCTGTATTAATTGAGATCAACATATGTAAATGCCAATAATAACTTCTGTAGAAATATGAAATTCTTTTCCCTTTTTCTCTCTAAGCATGGAGTGTTAAATTCATTTGTGCAGAGGGTTAGAGCAAACATACATTAAAGCTATATTTGAAGACCATATTAAAAGTGAGAATCTAATTAATTCTAAAAGAGTCACTACTGCAAGAGAGGGTCACAAGAGTGAATTAGATAACTGCATAAGTGTGCATGTGTGTTTACAATAATCATAGTATGCTAACAGGAGATGCTTAACTTTTTGAGCAACATTATGAGTGCAACTTAAGGACACACTAAGTTAGACCTCGTTTCATCTGGGTTTTTTGATGTATTGCTACCAGCCTACCCAACACACAAGGTGTGCTGTTAAATCCTTTGTTTGTATGTATATACACAACACTAAAGGTGATTAAGTATGTGATTTTCCACATACAAATATTAGCGCTGAATTCAGTAGGACTGCTTTTCTGTAGAGGTAACCATGAAAATATTTTATAGGGATAACATCTCTGTATATACATATTTCCAGTTAATTTAATGACAGGCTTCAAGTGATCAATACAATGATTTAGCAATGAGATTGCTATCAGTGTGCTTTCTGGCTTTCCATTTTTTCTTAAAAGCATTACAACCATTGTTGAAACCTATTTCACACAGGCTTCTAGACAACAGAAGTTCACAGATGAAGATTTTGCACTGATTTTTTACCCAAAATTGTCATCTTTTAGGATGTAGAATTTTATTCTGAGCTCCAATTGGATAATTGCTGCCTTGCCTCTCATTTTGAACAGCATTACACACAATGTGGCTTCTAAAAATTTTGTCTTCACATTTTTCTCTCCCCATTGAAGGAAAACTACTATATCACAGTTAATCCATTCCAGCTCTGGGAAAAAAAGGCAATTTGAAGGATAGTGACAAATATCACATATATATATATTGAAACTTTCTAATAAATAAAACTTTCTAATAAATTTAACAGATTGTTATAAAGAATCATGGATGGTAAAATCAGAGAAAGGATAACAAAATACAAAAGTATTTTCACATGAAAACACCATGACAGAGATACTTATCACAAGAATAAGGCATTTCTTTAATTGTTTTACTTGACAGCCATTTCTACCTTTAAATCTGGCGTATTCTCTACCCTGATTGTGTGACACACCCACACATCTAACATGAAATCTCTGGTACAATCCTTATCCAGAAAAAAAGAGGTATGAGGACTATGCACAAATTGCTATCAAATTTTCCAAGTAAACTATGTAAGAAGCAGACTTCTTGCTCTTTAGTCAGTTCTGAGTAAGATTCTTATACAGAAACCCACATTTCAAGGTGAGTTACTGTTTGATAATGCATAATCCTGAGTCACCAAAACCAAAACTAAAACTACCATAGCAACCAGAGCACAGATTTATAAACTCTGCAGTTCTGAATTGGATTTGCAATGATGTATTCTCCCAGCATCTTCCATGAGCTTTACACAGATTGGTGCCTCTGTATTCCTGAATGGCAATGCAAGCTAACATTTAAACTTGATTCACATAGTGATGCTCTCACATATTTTTATGTGTACCCATCTGTTAAACTAGCATTTGTTCTACAGACAATTCCAACAGTACATGGATTAAGCTAAAAATAGTTGTCTTGGCTAGTAAAAAGTAACACTATGTCCTTTAGAAATAGAAAAATATACTTATTTATGAATTTGACTTTATAAAATCATTCTTACTTTCAATTACATTTAAGTTTTGTCTAGTCATGTAATAAAAAAAAAAGAACTGAGCCATATGTTGTGTAACAGAAATAAAGGTGCTCTGTTTCTATCCAATCTTTGCAGTTCTGGGAATACTGCATATGTATGGATGCAGACACAGTGTTAGACACTGCTGTGAGAGTTGTCCATTTTGTCCTCTTGATATTGAGAACAAGTATCTTTGGTTTATTTTGCTATCTTAAAGGCTACATAACCTCATAGTAACTTTTATGAACCTCTGCTCAACTTCCTGAATTTAAAGTGTTTCTTTCCCACTCATGTGTGTGGCTTGAGTCAAGGAGCATACTGCTGAAACACACAATTTAAATACTGACGGGGAATGGAATGACCTGTCCCTCTGAAATGCATTCAAGTTGTTCCCTGTGAACTGCATTCTGAACATATCACAGCTGGGAAACATATTTTCAGGGCCGCAGGAGAATGTTTTGGACAAGTAGAAATGAAAGACATCCTATTCTAGCTTCTCATTCACAATGCGAATGTAAATATACTCAAGGGTTATCGACATCCATGACACATTTCTGCCTTTCTGCTACCAGAAGGTATATGAATTTCCTTTTAAATATTTGTTTTGGTATATGGCATTTCTCTAAACTAAAAATATTAAAATCTATACGCGGCTGAACAATTGGCTTGGCTTGGATTTTGGGCATCTGTATGCCTTGTTGCTCATGGTGCCCACAGGCTCTATTTTTGTGAGCACATGACATAACTAACTGCACAGTCACATCGTGATTAGTCTTAGCAATGTAGTAACACAAGTGACACACCTATATCACTGCAAAAATAATGTCAACCTTTAGTCTATTCAGAAAGCCACTAAAATGAGGAGTTTCTTAAGAATGAGTACCGGCTCTTAGCCTACAGAAATGCTTATTTATGAGAATATTCATAAAGACCTGTGTCTCTGAATACAATAGAAAAAAGCAACTGAAAGCAGTTTTCTTGCTCAGAAATCACTTCTAGTAGTTCATTGTCCTAATAAACACTTCTACTATTTTTCTCTCCCTTGTATTTCTTATGAGCCCTTTGATTGCTATGGAAAGTACTTTTGTAGGTAAATTCTCACACTACAGCTCAACTGATCAGACTTCATCCTAAACCATCAAGTGACTTCTTCTTTGGTGACCTCCTATTTTTCCTAAGTACAAGGCCATAAAGAAACTGAATTGCTTCATGTTGGTTCAAAAGAAGAGTTACTTAACTGAGACCATAAACTGAGGCAAAATTACAGCAGCCACTAATGTAACACTAAGGTACTCCAGAAACTTTAACATCTATATCATAAATGCAGAGATGTATGCTTTAGAATATTTTTAAATGACTTCTGGTTTGGAAGCTTGCGACTTTCAACCCCCATCTGATGAAATTACATTTCCTAACCATTCCAATATTGGTCTGCAACTCCCCCATTCATCACAGTAACTCAAAACACTTGAGAAGGGACCTGTAAAATTAATTTTCCTTTTGGTAGGTGCTTATGTAACTCAAAACTGTCTTCTTTTCACCAAAGCATTATTTAACCATTTAGTGTAAGATGAAGAAAAGGCTGTAACCTCTAGGTTTTAGCCTTTTTTTTTTTTTTATTTCCCTAAGTAATTTGGATATGTGGCACAACCTTCTCTCTGCCTGAAAGAAAGACATGTCTTCCAGCATTTTCTCAGAGACCTAGGCTAAGGTTTCACTAGATAATGGAGATATTCAGGCAGGTTACTGACACAGAAAAGTACAGTCTTCCTTTTTTTATACTGCTCATTCCCTACCTCTGGATGCACAGATGCCCTTCCCAATCTTTTCCCAGGCTTTGGTGTTCATTTGACACCTGACTGAGTTGGCTACACTAGCAGACTATTTACTTCTTGCCTCAGCTAGTTTTCTGCTGATCTAGCAAACAGAACAAATGTATCAAAGGATGACAGGAGGCTTCCAAAAGAGTGTCCAGGCCTGAGGAAGGACAGAATCCCTTTTCTCAGAAACAGGAATACATTATGTAGGCTCAGCCATCACAAGAAATCTAACCTGTAATTTTAGCTGTGACCATTAAATCATTGTTTTTTTCATGTCTGGAAAGGTTTCTTTAATGGTTTGATGTCCTTTGGACCTGGATTCTGGGATGTGGAAAATAAATCTGCTAACTTGAGTAAGGCAAGCAAGCAATGTCTTTGTCTTCGCTGTGGAGGTTTTGTATCTGTCTTCATGTGACTTTCTCTTTGCTTCCATGTGGCAAATAGGATTCTGAGCAAACATGGCAGTGAGTGGAGGATATAATTTTCATGTTAAATTATAAAAAAATTTTCTCATTCTTGAAAGTCTTAGTTTTAAAAACTGACCATCCTGAGAGGACACACTTAGCATACACTCAGTCCTGAGTGTACAGCAACCGTGGCATGAAGTGAGCCAGGACCCCAGCAGAAACTCACCCCCAGACACAGCCAGGCAGTGCTGCTCTTCATCTGCTGTGCCCACCTGCCTCTTCCTCGCAGGTGTGTTTGGGTGGTGATCACTTCCCTGTTACAGCACTGCTATAGTGTATACACTATACTCATAGTATATACATATACATATACAATATATACGTACTTCTTTATCACTGAAACACTTTTGGTATACTTTTACTTCAAGCACTAACTGAGATCTAAAACACTGATTTTTCTGAGATCAGACACTACTAAGAGTTCCTTGATTTCTAGTTATGTGTATTTCATTGCTTTCCCCTTCTATTGGAACTGGCTCAAAAAAGTAAAGGCTGGTCTTAGAAAAGCTCAATATTACACTCGTTTTAAGATAGATGGGTGGATACATAGATAAGAAATTACCTTATTTCAACTATATTAATAACAGTAAAATTAACTACTTGTGTATACAATGATAACTGGAAGATAAAATTTTTAAATGTAATTGTTTTAATTATTTTTGTTATTAACATTTTGATAAGTAATTTAGGACTGTGGGCTGATAAGTAGAACAAATAACAGGAACTTGTAAAATTCCAGGCTCTGCACCTGAATCGTAATTTTACATGGAATAAATAATTTAAAATTCCTAATTTTACATTTGTGACCTAAGTTTGTATTTGAACTTCAGGAGCTGAATAAAGAGTTTTGATCACATTAATTAGAATCTTTTGACTCCCACTGTTCACAATTTAAGATCTAAAATATTTAAATTAAAGCCTTAATAAAGACATAATAATCTACTAGAGATACAGCACACAGTGCTGCATCTTCTTTTGGAGTGGGAGTTTTGGTTGAGCTAAGAGTGCTCTAAAAAAACCCGAACATTATTGCACTAACACAAAAGTGATTTCTGTGCTAAATGTCTGTGTTACAATTCTGTGGGCTCCCATATTTTAGAAAGGTAGAGTTTGCATAATTTTGAATTTGTACATAATATTAAATCTTACAATCTTTATAAAATCACTGTGGTACTCCCAGTAAAATAAATGGCAAACAATTACTTCAAAAGGAGAAGAATGTGGTTCTACTCCCTCATCACTTGCATTTAGATAAGATTATAAAGAAGGTCTAACTACTATAGAAAAGCAAACAGTATAAAAAATGGCCTAAAGCACAACTATTATGTCTTCTTTTTGTAAAAAAGCTAATCCATAATTAAAATTTAAAACTTATGTCACTGCTTTTCTGCATTGCATATTTCCAAATATTCGTATTTTCAAAGAGATGCCCTGCAATTCCCCACAAAAAATAGAAATATCCTGCAACTGTATCCTGCATACAATCGCCATTGTATAGCACTCACACTTCTCTGCAGCAGCAGGAAGCACGAAGGAAAATATATTTTGTATTGTTTTTTACCCCAAATATATGTAGTAGTTTTAATGACTATTTCCTCTAGAAGTATAGTAATTGTACAGGTAATACATATAGGTCACATGAGACACTTGCTCTATCTAGAGACTGTCTAGATGTATTAATTTGTTTTCACTTAAAACAGTCAAGGCTCAATTTAGAAACTCCTACTCATTTTAGTGACTTTGTATTGGCTCCCAGTAATATCCCACTGAATCCCACTGGAGTTTCTTATGCAAGTAAATGATTTCCAGTATAAGTTTCCAAATCTGTAATTTAATTATGTGGTAACTTATGGAGAGGTTATACAACACACATAGACAATTTCCAGCCTGACTATTTATTCAGGTGAAACACATTTTAGAAGAGCTGGAATCTCATTCCCCTGTTATATAATATTCCCACTTTAGATTCACACTTTAATAAAGAAATAAGGATCAGCCCTCAAAGAAGCAATTACCCCACGCAGTCCTCATAAGTAGAGAGATAAAGCTAAATATAATATAAAGCATGCCATTTGCCCAAACAGTGTTTAATGAAGTCCATACCATAATCAAAACATAGTTAAGGAAAACCAGGCAGTTACCTAGAAACAAAAGTACAAAAATATCTGTCTCTGTCACATGCCTCAAAGCATTTGTGGCCAGATCCTGCCACTGTGCCCTTGCTCACATCGTACAGTATTTATGAGCAGACCCATTGAGATACTCAGGTATAAAAAACTATTTGGAAGTTAATAAATGCTTCATTTGCTTTTAAAGCTGCCATAAAACAGGCAGCCTTCAGAGTCAATATTTGCTTTAATGCTTCCAGTGTACAATGGCTTTGTTCAATGGCTTTGTGTTGCCTGGGTTGGGTACAAGGTATGCAAGCACAGAGCTCAGCTTAAGCCACAAAATTCCAGTAGTCTAAATTAAATCTAGCCTAACTTAGTTTACACTTGAACTCTGCTTCTGTTACTACCTGTAGCCAAACTAGTTAGCTTTAACGTAGCTCAAGCACATCTTTCTGGCATCTTCTATATCTGTTGATATTTTCTCTGCTGGTGTGGAAGTTACATGAGATCAAATCATCAACTGGTGTAATTTACTGTAACTACCCTGGATAAAGGCTTAAACTTCAAATTCTAGTACTTTGGAAATAAGAGTTGTGTTCCACTTATAGAAATACAGATTTTGAGGAAGTCTAGACTACCTCTGCTGAAACAAAGGGACACCTAATTGACTGTATTGGGTCTGGCAGAGATGGAGCTCATTTTCCCACAGCACCCCTCACAGCGCTGTGCTTGGCATTGGCAGCGAGAAGGGTCTTGATAACACCCTCCTGATTTGATACTGCTGAGCAGGGCTGGCACAGCGTCAGCGCTGCTTTCTCCAGCACTGCCCTCGGCAGGACGCTGGGGTGGGCAACACATCCAGGCCAGCTGACCTAAACTGACCAAAGGGATCTTCCATACCACATCATGTCAGCTCAGATATAAAAGCTAAGAAAACAAGAAGGAGGAAGAGGAGATCATTCATTATTTATAAGATTTGCCTTTTGGAGCAACCACTATGCATGCCGAAGCCCTGCTTCCCAGTACATCGCTTGCCAATGGGAAGTAGAGAATAATTTTTTTTCCCTCTTTCTTGCACTTGCACAAACTTTCAATTTTGCCTCAGTAAATTGCCTTATCTCAACCTATGAGTAATTTTCCATCTTATTTTCTCTCCCCTGTCCAGCTGAGAAGGGAGAGTGATAGACAAGCTTGGTATCCAGCCAAGGTCAACCCACCAGATTCAAAAACAGTGCTTCAGATTAGAATTTGCTTGATTAATGAAATTAATGAATGCTCAAATTAATGAAATGCAATTGCTATGCTTCATCTGAATGGCATGGTCAACACAGATAACATTCACAGATAAACTGTAACCAGTTTTTAGACAGTTTAATCTTTCTGCCTTGGTCCTTTCCAACCCTCACAATAAATTTCTCTCTGCCTCTGTGCCACAGAGGATGCTGCTCAACATCTGGGCAAATATTTGGGACATGTGAACAGTGTGTCTCTACTTGGTATCTAAATGTAATCTGTACCCTAAAAATGGGTACATTATGTCTAAGTGAGCAAGCATAGACAGAGATGGATACAGTTTGTCTGTGATCCAAGCTGCAACCTATCAGTGGTTATAAAAGAGCTCTCCCTTTCAGGTAATGTAGGAGTACAGCTCCAAGACCAAAGCTGGCTCGTTTCTGCCCAGCTTGGAGCACCAGCAAAACAAGCTGCTGTCTGTCTGTCTGCACCTGTCTATGCAGACTGTTACGGCGGGACATGGGAGTTACAAGACTCCCAGTGAAGCCCTGGGGTTTGAGTCTGGGTGGAGGCAGGAGCCAGGTGATGCAATTAATCTGAAATCAAGAACCAGAGACATATAACGCTCATTAGCCTAACAGAGTAAGGCAGGCATATGGTTGGATGTGGGGTTTGGCACCAGGAAGCTTGCATGTACTTTGACAAGAGCACAGCTGAACTTCAGATGGACGCAGAAAAGCAGAGAGTGTAATTCATGAGGTGAGTCCAGGAGAAGGAGCAGACAGAGCAACAGCAAGGACAGATGGCTTGGGGCAGAACTACAAATGAACAGGTGGTGAATGGCAGCAGGATCCTGAAGAGCAAAGCCAAAGACAACAACAGAGACCCCGAGGCAAGGCAAAGAACAGAGTTCAAGCCACTGTACTTGTTCTCAGGACATCTTTTGTATACACCCTATCTGCTAACAACTAATGACCTCTGTCTGCTGGCTGTAACACCTGTTTTGGAGCTGGGTCCACTTCCTGAGGGCACAGCACCCAATGGCTGGCTGCATGAGACTAAAGGCATCTTCCTTGGCTAGTCATTGCATAGTCATACCTGGAAGGGAATGCACTAATCAACTTCAGTGAAGGTAGAGGAGGACTGTAAAGAAATCTGTGGAACATTTGTTTTCACACAATATTAATCAATATAATGAGGTGCAATCATGTAATGGTCCCACTGAAACCTCTAAGCCCTAGTAGCTATGCATATGCTTATAAGTACACTAATTAAGTAAGCATATAGCTTACTAAGGCCTCCACTTCAATATAAGCAGGAACCATAATTTAAAAAGGTATGAAAAGATGTAATAAACTGGAATTGGGCATTTCAGTACCTGAAGGGCTGAAGGTGGTGCAAGAAGATGGGTTAGCTCTCTGGCATGTATATCAGACATTATAATAAAACCTCTTGCTGCAGTTGTGTATGCATTTGCACATTGCCTGTGAAATGACTGCCAGGAGATTAATTATGACATTTGTATTAATCCAACCAAGTGCATATAACTACAATTTTGTTCATAGCACCCATTGCTCTTGTGAAGTGCAACAGAACTGCATGCAAGTCTTTTTCCCTTGCCACATCTGCTTCTGGCTGAAAAGCTGCAAAGTTTGCATATATATACATACACACATATATATGTATGTATGTATGTATGTATGTAAGAGAAGCTGGAATTCTGCCAAAGTGCCACTTGACCCTATGCCAGGTTTTGGTTTTTCAAAACTGAAAAGCTTTTGGCCTTTGCCATTTAGGCGGTGATCAGTTCATCCCAAGCTCTCCTTTAAACTTATAAAGTATTAGTAAGGCTAGTTATTTTCAGCAGTGAGATGAGTTTTCCAGGATGGGATGTTCTTATGTAATTATAATATGTACATGGGAAAGTCTAGGTAAAGGGAATTAGCCTGCATGCTGAATTATCCCCATTTGTTTCTGTCAGATACTTTCTTCAAACATTTTTTTTCTTTCATTAACATACATAAGCTGGTAAAATGCACTCACAGTAACACCATCTGAATTTATTGACAGTGGGTTTTGTTTAACCCAAGATTAAAAAAAGAAAGCACAATAATTTCAAATAATTTTTGTGGGGTTTTTTTACTTAAATAGGGAAATGAAAAAGGTAATATATCTTACAGCATGTTTAGGATACCTATGCAAAGCAAATGTGAGGTTTCCAGTGCTTTTTGTTTTTTCAGATGATTTTATCATGTTCCAGTAAACAGATTGTAATCATGTCTTATCCTTGCTCTAGCTGGAAGCTTTGCCAGGTTTTTTCTTTTTAAAGCAAGGACTCTCCTGTTTGTTTTTTATCAAGTAGTTTATAAAGGAAATAATCATAAAGCTTTAGGATTATTTTCTTCTGGTTCTACAACATAAAAATCTATTGCATCAGATTTAGGAATCACATGGTTTCTCGTGTAATAGTCATGTTTATTTTCAATCTCATGCTGTACAAAAATAATTGATTTTCAGTAATTTTTAATGGATTAAAATGCATTAATTCTCTCTTTTAATGTGCCTAGACATCCTAATTCTACTGACCGTGGGTTGGATCCTCTGTTGCTTTATGTGAGAGTGTTTACACAGTCTGAGTTCAGTCAGCAAAGGCAGATGATCAGGAGCCTTCCAGAAAGGTCTTTCCAGTGACCTGAGAGTCCAAGGAGACTGTTCCCCTAAGACAGCTGCCTGAAGTCAGGCAGCATTAATATCCCCTACTTCACATTCATTTAAGTCAACAAAATGTAAGTGCAAAGGCGAATGAAAGGTCTTGGCTTCTGGTGGGATTATTTTAAACATTCTCATTACATTTTCTATGCACACCTGTACCTGGCTGGACAGTGAATCAAGCTCTTTCAATTACATGTCAGCTTGCAACTTATATGAGTAAAGGAAGTGGAATCCAGAGACTTTGCAGAGAAGCACTTGAAAGAAATTATTGTTATTCACAAGTTTAGCTACAGCCCTTGTATTTCCACAGCTTTCACTGTTGATCACATGCTTTATAGATCTGTTTTAGAAATGTGTGTCATTAGAGAATCTGATTTCCAATTCAATATTCTGTAGTAGGTTGCATGCTGCTGTATGTTGGTCACATCTGCATCAACAGTTCAATGCAATAGCAGCAGATCAGCAGCTGGAAATGGCTGGAAATGATTCCTCCTTTTAAAATAGAATAGTTTAGGTTGGAAAAGACTTCTAAGATCATTTAGTCTAACCATTAACCCAGCATAGCCAACTCCACCACTAGACCATGTCCCTAAGTGCCACTTCCATAGTGACTCAGTCACTTCCCTGGGATACATACATATGTGCATGTTACCTTAGATCAGATCTACTGTGATGCTTGAACTATTTCTAGGTTTATATTGTAGGTGGTGCCTACCATACAAGTGGTTCAGAATCCTTCTGCTCTAATTACGGTGGCAGTGCAGCTTGTATACTTGTGGAGTGAAAGTTAAAGTTTCATTTCCCTCAGAAAAAATATCTTATGTATGCACCAAACCCACTCTGCAAACCAAGCCAATGCAGAATGAGTGAGGATGATCAGAGCATGGACTTTAAAATTTCACTACCTTTCTGAATAAAAACCCAGCCAGAGATGCAGCTTCTAGATACCAAAGATTGCCTACTGAGACTGTTCCTGCTCTACTGCACATCAGTGACCAAATCCTCAGCAGGATGAGGACCACTGCCTTTAACTAAAGTGCATGTAATGTTACTGCATATCTGGGCCATGAGCTACATCCCTATCTCAGCACTGCTAAAGCTGGCATTTAGAATGATGGAAAGCACTTGGAGAATTTCAGTCTTTACTTTGCCATGTGACATTCACTTGTGTATAGTGGGCATAGTATATACAGCTATCCTAGGTCTTATGTTCAGGAAGAATTCATTTTTAAAGGACTGAAGTAGTTGCTTTAATTTTTTTGGAAGCAAATAAGACATGCTAGAAGTTACTATGAAGATTGAATCATAATAATCTAAAAACCTTGTGTTTCATTAAATATGATTCTAATAAATCACCCTTAATATTCTTATAGTGTTTCAGAATAATTTGCTGCTGTCCCAAGGCATGAAATTTCAGTCTGACAATGAGAGCATTTTGCTTCCAGATCATTTAAAATAGATTCATCTAGCCACCTCTTTGGCACCCAGGCATTCAGGGACCTACAGAAAGTCAGGAAAAAGAATTCTCTCCTATTAGCACTGTTGTAGGAGATCTGAAGGCCGAGAGTGAGCAGTGTCTATATAAACTGAGCTGTGAGGACAGGTTTTCTGATAGATGGAATTAATGTATCAGACTCTGTGGATTGTAGACCACAAACAGTAGAAGCAGAGAGATATCTTGTCAATTTGATTGTCAGCAGCCTGTTTGCATGCATAACTGTATTTTCTGTGGTATGGTGATGAGTAGTAAAGATGGGCATATTTTAAAAAGTATTGTAATAATAACAATGAAGACTGCTAACATTTAGCAAACCTGATGTGGCTGCTGTTACGTAGAGGTTGGTAAGGTCTAACCACACTTATTTCATCAGTAGAACTACCCCTGGTTTGGCATTTAATTCCGTGTTGCAATCTGAAATCTGGTTCATAAAATCCCAAATTTTTGTTGATTTAATAAAACTAGCTGACATGAATTACCTTTTAATCCTTTTCCTTTAGTGCACATTGGGATGTTGCATTAAGTATCAGTGATTCATCCTTCACACACTATGCCTATTATTCCTATAACCAGGACTGTTCGTGCTATTGACTTGAACTCTATGGCCCAAAGTCATAGCAATTACATCTCAAAGCCCTACTTTTCTTCCATTAAAACTCTTGTTCCCAAAAACCCATTCTAAGTCTAGCTCCTTAACTTTCTAAGGAGAGAAACCCTGAACATCTTTAGTCCATGTGGAGAAGAATCAGCAATAAGCTTGGCTGCAAAACAACCTGAGAAATAACAATGAAACCCTGGCAGTATTATCACTCTGAAATATCCCACTGCACAGGTCCTTGATCCATTTCAATTTATTCCACTGATCCTTTGGCATCCTGACAAGCCAAATATCAGTCAGAATCATAAGTATAGGCAGTTAGCTCATCACTGTTGACACCCATCTGTCCTTTGGTCATGTCCTTCATGTGTTCATAATACTGGGATTTGCTGAACTGTCCTGAATGAGACACCTAAAGCAAATTAAAACCTTCTAATTATATCCTTATGGAAAAACTTTAAAGAGCGTTCTCATTTATGATTTTCCTCTTGCTCATCAGGTATCTCTCAGTGGCCTTCCTGTGCTATGCTTGAAAAGCAAGTTTAGAAACTTAACTGGAAGAAAGAAAAAATAGGAGAAAAGGAAGACAACCTCTAACTTGGTCAAGAGTGTGCAGAAGCTAAGAAGTGAAGGCAGTAACTTTTCAAAAGAGGGCAGAAGGACAAGCAGCTGATTCAGGAAACATACAAGATGTTTGCAGCCTTCAAATACCAAAAGACTGTATTATGAAGTGTAAGGACACAGAAGAACCTAAAACTTATTTGCCAGGCTCTACTATTCTGTATGATGTTTTTATGATCTAGGTTACAGCCATCTTCTGCCACATGATAACATCTTACGGCCAAACTAGCTCTTCTCACTTGTGTGCACACTTTGTACTCACAGCATACTGACCACATTGTACACTAAAGGTAATGATACTCTCCAATCTGTGATCCATGTAAGAATGGCCACCACCTTGAATCTTCTTTTTCATGGAGAAAATCTTCATAGAAATGTTTGTGTTTGCTGTGATTTCTTATGTAGATGTTGATTACTCAGGCTTTCAAAACTGGCATATTTATTTAAAATCAGCATTGAAAGTCTATATGCAAGCTAACTACACTGACACAAATTAGCACAAAGCAGACATTCCTCTGATTCTGACATAATATCAAAGCATGCCCTTAAGGCCTCCTTCGGGTGCACATCTCCACAGTCTGCTCTGGTAATTGCCTTTATGTCTGGCAGTTCAAAATCAGCAGAGATATTTTTGTTCCTACCCTCTTTCCTGGTAACATTTTCCTTTTTGTTTTACAAATCATTTGTAAAATGTAACATTCAAATATCACAACAAAAATATTTTGGCTTGCTTAGACCCAGACTAATTATGAAGTGTTTCCATTAAACAGTCACTTTGCAAGGCAGTGCAAAATCTTCAAGCTATGCTCACATCTGCCTTTGCATCCAAGTGGCTCCAGAAAGAACAGGAAAACTAGGTGGTTCCTCAAATACTTGTTAGTCTGGCAACAACACTGATGTGCATGCACCAATCTAGGAAGATGTTCCCTCTAAAACTTTTAAAAAGTTTAAAGATATAAGGGGTTTTTTTTAAAGGTTTTTTTTTTAAGTTAGGTTTTTTAAATGAGAAAAATGCTTTGTTCTGAAGACTTGCCATGGATCTTCCTAACCAGCTGTGTTCACAGTAATGATGTGTCCCCATTGTTTCAATGATATTTTCCCAACCCTGGAAAATTAGCTCTTTCTCTACCATTGGTAAAGTAGGGAGGAGGCTGGGGCTGGAAAAGCTGTGATATTGTTTCCTTCTAAATCACAGGGAGGCAAAGGGAAGGAAATTCATTGTGTTCCTCTGTTATTTTCCCTGTATTGCCCCATGGTCCCAATATTCAGAGTTGGTAGCTTTGCAGTCTTAGAAGAAATGCCTTAGGTCTTCCATCTTATTGAAAAGCCAAGTAACACTCTTGATCAGTGTCACCTCTTTTATCTTCATCAAAGCTCTCATAATTTAGTGGCTGTCAAGTTGGAGGTTGGTGCTGAGCTCTCCAAGAGTCGTCTCCCACAACCTCTCATCTCCTGGTGGTTGTCAAGGCTTATGTGACTGTTCAGCCTCACTCCTCGCGGTTATCCCGCAATCCCTGTAGCTTTGCCTTACAAGGTAGGTGTTACTTAAGTGCTAGTAACATTCAGAAACTAATCTGTTGTCCACTGTAGTTATTCCCCCTGATGTTATATATCTCTGATACCAAAACATCTGTTGACCTCCATATCACCTGTATTTTTATAAAAATTAATGAAGAGAATGAACCATGACATTGTCACGGTGCCTTTAAGAGAGCTCAGTCTCTCTGCCTGCCTGGCTAGCTCAAACACCACAGCAGGCTAAAGGGCACAGCCAGGCAGGTCACACAAGCCTGCTGATCCCTGTGAGTTCTTGTCCTGAGAGGCTCTGTGAGGCGGTGGAGAATGCTGACAACGACAGAGAAGGAGAAGGGAGGAGCCAGTCCGGTAAAAACGACAGATTTATTTGGGGGTCCCACAGGACCACCTTACCCCCTGCCGGATGCTCTGACTGCCCCTGAGGCTCTTCTGACCTGCCATTTTATACAGCAGTGAATGGGGTGTGGTAAGGAGGTTACAACCAATGGGCTTCAACCAAAGAGGTGGTACGAACATGGGGTGACATTACAGACACCAACCAGGGACAACAGGGAGGGGTTTGCACAGACTATGAGAAAAGATTGACAAATAACTGAAGAGCTACATGACTTTGGGGACTTGCAGGATAATACCAACAGGGAAAAATGGGGTACAAGGAACATACCATTGTACAATCAACCTGCACAAACCTAACAAACTTATTATGAACTTAATTCCACACCACCACATGGCATGAAAAGCATTATGGACTTTACAGAGAAAATGCAAAATAGAAGACGAGATTCTAGGAAGTGTAAGCAGATATGTAAGAATTTTCCCCATGAGTGCCACAGCAACCCTAAAGAAGGTATTTTGGACTGACAGCCCCCTGGTGCAGGCATTGTAATGCAGACAAATAATAAATCCGAAGTCTGCAACTAGACAGAGTCCCATCCTGTTTATGAGACCCTGACTGATCCAGCATGCTGGAGCCTCTCGTCCTGGGGAAGCACTGTCTGTTCACCTGGTCTAGCCAAGCTGCAATGACAGAAGCAGCCACAGTGGGTAAATGACCTCGTGCCAACAGCCCAAGTACTTGAAGATCAGCCAGCTACAAATGTGTCTGAGAAGCTGAGCTGTGCCATGGCAAAGAGAAGATGTTACAGCAAGTATTTTACTGCAATGCTCATACGGTTTCTCTTCAAGATGCAAATGCAGCTTGCTGGTGCATGCAGAGCTGGCCAAGCTGGCCTCAGAACTAAGACAGAACTAAGGCTGCATCTCAGAAGTGGATATATTTTACCTCTCTACTTCCTATGGTTTTGGAGAACAAGTTTCTGCCATTTTCATTATTCATTTCCCACTCTTTAGAAACTCAATTCCTGCAAGGACAAAGTCAGTGGGTATTGTTCAGCTTGGAGGAGATTGAGAGGAAACATCCTAGCACTCTACAGCTTTGTTGCAAGGGCAAGCAGAGGGGCAGACACTGATCTCAAGCCTGCCAAAATCCAAGAAGCATTTGGACAAGTCTCTCAGGCACATGGTGTGACCCCTTGGAGTGGTCCTGTTCAGGGCCAGGAATAGGACCTGATGATCTTTGTGGGTCCCTTCCAATACAGGATATTCTATGATCTCAGAAAGTGTTCCTTTCCCCATCCAGGAGCTATCAGCTACTGTTGACTGCCCCAAATGGCTACCACAGTCCAACATCACCACCTGGAAAAGTGAATTTTTTGTGTGGCTTAAGATACATTTTTATGGTAACATTTGCTTCTAGTGGAGTTTCTTTCTGTACTAAGTCTGAAGCACTTGTGATCAGTATGGGAACTGTCTGAGCCTCAGTCTGAGTTCCTATGTGCTTGCTAGCAATAACAAAAAATAGTGATTTTCTAAACACATAGTTTGGGAGAGAGTATAATTCTGAAAATAAAACTAAACTTGGTCATTTAAGCTTCTCCAGCATTAGCTACATCAAATTTCAAGAGCAACAGGAATGAGAAAAGCTTATTACTACACTCAAAATGCCATCTTTGAACAGTAAGTACCATTCTTATAAGAGATTATCAGAGCAGTGGTGTTGAGTTTGAAGAAAGTAAGTTCAGGCCACAGACTGCTGTCTTATTTAAGAGGAATGGAAATCTGAAATTGGCAGTGAAAACATATTCATAAGTCAAGATAATCTTTGTAAAACACTAGCACACCAACATATTTTACAATGCTTGTCCTGCAGTTCAAGAAAATGTTTGGTTTTTAACTGGAGTCAGAAAGAAAGAATAAAAAGCTTGTTTGCAAGAGACCTTCTGCTTGCAAAGGCAAATGTGGCAGCCATTATGAGCTTAGCATTAATCCCACTCTGTTTTGATGCTAGTTCTGCTGAAAACTGGGATGTTGGCCAAGGCATTGGGGTTATTCCCCTTTCTTTCCAAAATATTCCCTAAAATCTGTGACATCCAGAATCCCCAGCCACTAACTGTTTAGGCTTCTGCCCACAGCATGAGGAAATGAAATTTGAACATGAGCTCTCAGCCCAGGAGTGAGAGGGCCACAGCCTGAGCCACACTGACACGTCCCCACTGCTCTTGCTGCCCAACAGTCCCAGGGAGAGGGAGAGAGGGAGGGATGGAGGAACGGATGGAGGGATGGAGGGATGGCTGACTAGATACACATACACATGCACACACACATAAAAGCACCCCACAAGAGTAACTGAAAAAGAATGAAGGATGAAGATGATGTTGGATGTGTCAGTAGACCTTAGCACACACTTAGTATATATTTACACAGGTTTGAAAGAAAAGTTGGAATTGTGTGACAGAACATACGTGATAGAAAACCCTTATAAACTCTTAGGCTTGCATGCTGGGGCAAATGTTTCCCCTGGGGCAATATCTGAACAAACAGAAGATGTGCAGGTGTCAGGGTGGGGCTACAATAATAATCCCCAAGGGCTATTGTATGTCTGTTTCACAAATCCTATGGTTTTAGGATTAAATCTGGTTTAAAAACTTGCATCAAGATAAATTTGCTCCTAGAGAAAATGCCCCTGTGATAAAGGACTTCTGTCAGAATGATCCCTTTTCACTGATTTTTTTAACATGGTTTCAAAGGTAGTTTCAGTTAAAAAACATTTCCTGACAATCTTGACTCAGGAATTCACATTGCTGCAGGCTCCCTCAGCAAGGCAGAGTGACCTTTAGAGCAGCATAGTCCCAGTCTGAGCTTTTTCCCACCCCCTCCTGCTACACAAAACCTTGGCTAAGACAGTGACAGTGCAAGTCTGGTTTAGCTCTGCTTGGCACCTGGAGCTGAGATCTGTGGAAAGTGCTGATCTAAATTCAAGCTATTATCCAGAGTTAGACCCCAAGCTACCGTGTTTTTCTTGCTGTTTTAACCTTTTAGTTAAGTAAGCTTAGCTGTTACCAATTCCCCTGTAGATGTGTCATAAACAGTAGCAAGTTACTCAATGACTGCACAATGCTGTTACAGTCGTGCAATGACTTTCAGGGGAAATTAATTTTACGAAAGCACTTAATGTATTTACATGCATCTTTTAATACAGTTTTGACATGGAAAAAAGGAGGAGCCAACATCTTATAACCAGCTCTTTACTGACACAAAAAAAATCACTGAAAGATTGAGAACTCCTGCTCTGTATGCCTCTGAAGAGACTCCAACTGACCTTGCCATTTTGAAGTATAAACTTCTGTTGGAAACACATAGAAATATTTTTCTTTGTTACACAGCTGGCTCAAAGGTTTCCTTCTGTTGAAGGTTTTCTCCCGCTGTAAACCCTCTTTCTTGAAGGACATCTGAGTGAACTTTCCACTGTGAAATTTACCTGAATAGCAGGTAAAGTGGGGAGATAATTCCACTGAAAAAAAGGCATGGAGTTAATCAATAAAGTAATGTGAATAGCAGTTAAAATATTAAGAAAAGCTTTTAAGTAGCAGTCCTCAAGAAGCCAGACTTGCATTTTCCTGTAGCATTACTGCAGTCAATGGATTTACTTGAGATTTATGCTTATATGAAAGCAGATTCCTTTCACTTAAAAATGACTGTCACATCCCTGATAAATATATAAAAAACAAAGAAATTACATAATCAAGATCTCATGTAGGTAGCTCTGCCTTTATGGGAGAACACAGATCACAACTGAAGATGCAGAGGAATGCACAAAGTTTTCTGTCTTGCTTGCAGTGTCACAGGCCATCCTAAAGCAAGGTCAGACTCACAGTTATGCATTAGTATGATTTGTTATGAAAAGTGGCATTTAAATATTTAAATGTACCAGGTCCTATGTGTTTAATTTAATTGTTTAATCATTGCATAGTTTCCCAACTAAGTCGTAGTTGGCACAGAGTGGTGGGTTGCTCTTTATTTATCTACTGCTGCAGCTTTTCAGAGCCTTTCAGTGATGGTGAGGCATTTCAGCTATACATTATTCTTTTTTTTCTCTTGAAGCTGTACATCAAGGTATGCAAACTTGCCAAACATTTCTTCCCTGTAACATGGTAAAAAAGATATCCCAGCATATATTCAGCAGAGCCTGTACAGAAATTTTTGCTCTTTTAGAGTGCAGCTATAAATTCCAAGTTAATGTATCATGCCAGGAGTAGGACACAGAGTAGATGTACATCCTACTGATAATAACAGGAGTTGCATATATAAAAATATCTTACACCACACTAAAGAAGAACTTTGAGGCATTGAAATGACACCTATCAGGTTTTAGCTACTGTGCAAGATAATAGGCTCCAACAAAAACCATAGATGGCATCCTAGCTGTCTCATTGTTGTATACACTAACAAACCTTTCTAACATCACATGCTTCATACAAAATAGGCATCCTCGCTGGAGAAATGGGATTGCCTGCTAAGGACTGCAACCCTGCTGGTGTCTAGTTTAAACAGCAGCAGATTAAACAATTGAGATAAAAATGTAAAACCAGAAATGTTTATAGTAGTATTGCTGAGCACCAAAAGCTTAATAAAGTGAAGTCATAGGTGCTCCCACATTAAAATTTACTATGGTGTTTACAAAAAAAACCTGGAGGGGTGTAAGGACCAAACAAATGCAGGCAGAGGGAAAAGACAGAACAAGATTCAAAACAAAGATGAGAAAAGAAAGTAAAACATGGTAATGCAAACATGCTCAAGCATTTGGAAGAAAGCTACTTGAAAATCAGTGCTAAGCAGTGTGACTTTGAACATTTATTCAGATATTTATTTCTGCTCCTGCTTTCTCTACATGCCCAGTGAAAGACCCCTTTGACAGCCCTTCTTCCCCTGGAGCCCGCCGTGATGGTTCTGGGGCAATGTTGGGTATATATCTCTCTGTGTTTGTACATGCAGGTTTGTATACGTGTATGGATTGCCATGGAAAAAGCTTCTAAGCCAGCCCTCTTTTTTCCCCAAGAGGATCATTCTGTCTTTCCAGAGGAAAATCTGAAAAAAAAACACCCCTAACAAGAAAACAACCCCAAAATCACCCTTTTTTTTAGCATAGTGGTGGATGCTAAATTTACTCTTGTTGTACTGGCATTTGCTCATCTTTGGACTGTTGCAGGCATTTGGCTAATAGGGATATTTTAAAGATCAATTAATTAAGAATTTTAAATGTGCTCAAAAAACTTATGTAAATTAATGTTCTAATTCTACCTTCATCTCCAACATAACCTCAGTGTGTGTCACCTTGAAAGACCCCACAAGGAATTGCAGGCATCTTATGCAGAGTTCACATGAGGACAAGTCCTTTTCTTCCCTCTTAGTGAATCCTTGATTGCAGTGTAACTAATGCAGCCTGCTGCATAGCTTTCTATAAACTCCATGCAGAGCAACAAGATTTGGATAGGGCCAGGGCTTGTTTTCCCACAAAAGTTGTGAGTTTATTGGTTGATACAAGCCAGATTAAAATAGGGGTTTGACTGTCCATAGATATGTCAATTAAAAAAACATCTTAAGTACCATTTGTTGTTAAACCAGCTCATGTCTTGACTTAACTGGCCTCCAGCTTTGGCTTTGAGAGAGTGTTTATGCAGAGGGAGAGCTCTTTGCAAAGTTGTGCACACAGGCTTGTCTATCCATATACAAACTTGGATGGAATGAAATTTATTTTTATCCAGGAGGTTGGAGCTGCCCTGTGAGTACACAACAACATGGTTCCAGCTGCATTAGATGGTACTAATGGGGTGCCACTCTCCCTGTTTTCCATTGAAAAGGCACCACTGGGACGTAAACCTAAAAAATTTACTGATATTTACCACCACATGGATTACATTAATAGCATAAAATATTTTTTTTGTAGCTATGAAAAACAGGCTGTTGTTAAATATCTCACTGATTATGCCTGCAACTGCTATTCAGCTGTTGTGAAGACTACCTTTTGTTTTGGCAGTGGCCTAAAAATACAAAGAATTAAAATATATGGTGGTAGAAAACAATGTCCGTAGAATGACATTTCTTTATCACCTTCTCTTCTAAGACAAAACGAAAAGTACTAATAAAACCCGATCTGCCCAGTCCTTGGTGACCTAGTAGTCTGTCCTGCAAAGATCATCCCCAGAAACATTCCTTTGAAGACAGAGAGTTCTGCTTTAGATTAGACTGCCTAGTCCTGGAGCTCACACAACAGCCCTACTGAAAGCAATTAAGTAATTTATACTTAGAAGCAACTGTGACCTTATCCAGACAAATACCTTCCCATTACTAGGACAAAAGAGACAGTATGTTGTTTTACTTTCTCTCATATTATCTGCTATAGTGGTATTTTTTTAATTATGGGAAATCAACTAAAAAATAACATGTTGTCTAGCAACAAAGAAAACAGATGCAAACAAAAGAGAAATAGAGTGACAGTTCTGCTTTTTGTATTGTATACTTCTACTTCCAGGTAAACGGAATAAAACTAAAACAACAAACGAGTTTAAATGAACTGGCTAATCAACCTCCCAACAATGAGTTGACACTCGAACTCTGGGTCAGTCCAGAAGTTGGTTTATTTTCTTGGTTTGTTGGCCTTTTTTTTTTTTTTTTTTTTTAATAGATTTATTTATTTAAAAAGCATCTGAGATTCATTAAGTTATTCTAAGGATATATAACTTTATAATTCAATCTTTTAAATTTAGTCATTAACTTACACAACAAACATTTATTATTTTCCCCTTCAGCAAATTTTTGCTTTTGAATGAAAAGACTTAAACTTTTCCAATTTATTAAAACTACACAAATGGTCAATTCAGAGTCTGAGGTATTCTGATGAATTATGTGGTTTTCTTACTATTTGTATAGCAATTTATAAGATGTCATGATAATACACTACATGGCATCACCAAGCTATTAGTAACAATGTTGATATAAACAAGTTCTACATTTAACTTTACAAGATAAGAATAGGAAAAAAAGATAATGAAAGAGAAAAAGTGGGAAGGGATGTTAACCACCTCAATTTGTGATTCTTGGCAGAAGCACCTTGAGATTTCTCTTACAGGCCTAGTCTTAGGAATACATTATGCTTAAAGAAATTAATGACATAGAATAAAACCATATTTTCACCATGATTTCATTCAGTTCACCTGTATTTTGTTGAACCATATACTCATCCACATACAGATATGTGAATATCTGGTGAAAATATGTGAGAAAGCGGCACAGATCTAGCTAGAGCTTCAGAGAGCTAAAAATTATTAAAAAGATTAAAATAAACTCCCATTGACCGTGACTTCTTTGAAATTCCTTTTCTCTCAAAGTGTTCTTAGAAGCTGCATAATTACCATGTTAAGAAACTGGCAAGAAACAAAGCTGGCAAGTTAAGTTATACACAGTCAACAAAAAATGTTACTGATGGCTTATTTAAAACAGTTGCAAGAGATGTCTAAAAGTCTTGAAGTTATCTAAACAACAGTCAATAGGAGGACTTTGAAGACCTAATACTGTCTTTGAATGAGAAATATATTTGAGCTGTGAAAGTGATTGAGTTCCAAGAGGGCCATGTCAGCAGTAACCAATGAATGGAGTAATTTGTTGGATCATTGGTACTTGCACTGTGGGATTTGGCACCTCTATACAGTCTGAACTAAATATTCTGACCCTTCAATCAGAGCTAAATCCATGACTGTTGTACTGTGTATGTCTTAGGATTCCTGATTTGCCTCTTCTGCAGCAGCTAGGAAAGTGGCTGAAAGCAATATTTTTTAGAGTGCTGCTACTGTGAAACAGAGGTCAAAGGATGGGTTAAAAGATAGCAGTAACATTAGTAACTTTCTCTTCTGAAGCAAATGTCACAGTCTGCTCTGATATATCATGATCAAAGACACTGTTCACATTTCCTATGTAAAATTTAGGCATTCCAGTATAACTCATACACCATCATTTTCAGATGAACAACCCAGGTCACCAAATCCCAAGGCCTCAGATCTATCTTTACTGAATTTGGCAACTATTCAAGCAATAATTTAGCACTTTTTATCTAGAAGCTAAATAAGAATTATTGCAAAGAAAAGTCTACTGGCTTTTGTCATAGGAAAAAATGAGGATTCGACAAAAGCAAATGCAAATAAGAAGTATCCCAGCCTGTCTCTGCATCCTGAGAGGATAACAAAGCAGGGAGTAGGGAGTAGCAGTCCTTTAGGAATTGTCAAGAATAATTTGTCTATATAATTTCCTTTATAAGAATGTAATGGGCCCTGCAGACTGGAGATTGAGTCAATGAAGCAGAAAATCAAGTCATCAGAAGAACATAGGAGAAGAGGAATAATGAGTTTGGGTTGGACTGAAGAGTCCATTCAGCCCAGTATCCTGTCTCTGTCGTGGCCAGGGTAGTTGTTTATGTAAGAATGTAAAACCAGGGCAAAAGCACAGTGATATGTCCTCATATGGCCTTGTATTGGGTTTGCATGGCAAGATTTTGGTAGCAGGGTGGCTACTGGACGGATTCTGTCAGAAGCAGCCAGAAGCTTCCCCCATGTCCCACAGAGCCAATTCCAGCTGGCTCCAAGACAGACCTCACTGCTGGCCAAGGCTGAGCCCAAGAGCAACAGTGGTTGCACCTCTGGGGTAACAGATTTCAGAATGGAAAAAAAAAATCAAAACTTAACTCTCCCATTCGGACATTATCACACTGACTTTAGTAGCTGACTCTTTGCTGTTCAGGGTAGAGTAAACAAACAAGGATGGGAACTATCACTGCATACATACAGGAGCTCAGTGTAGGCTGTTATCTAGGTAGTGTCATTACAAACTTGCACGTATTCAAGAAAGAACACAGAGCATGAGACAAAAAATTATCTTGTTCCCAAAAAAATAGAATGCATTGTCCATGGGCAATCCAGTGGTGTAGAATCACCCAGTGACATTATTGAAATAGATTTTGAAAAAGAACAAAATGGAAATTTAGCAGGCTGACCGTGCCTGAAGTTCCCAGAGTACATTTTAGCCCCACAAGTCATACTCTGCGTACCTCTGAGTTTTAGGACCATGTCAGAAGAAAATGCAATTTCTTGGTCTCAGTTAATAATTTTGGCAGTGGGAAATCATGTGAGTAGAAGATGCAAAAATATTTTTTTACAAGTTTCTCCAGGGAATATAAGAAACCAAACAATGTTTCTTGCTTTACCAGAGTATGTTCCTTGCACAGGGAAGGTCCTTTTATTATGGCAGATTGTTTGCCATCTCTATATTGAATGAGAAACCTAAAGGTTTATTATTTTTTCTTTTGTCATTGAATCCTAGAACAACACAAGTCTTTAAGGCAGTTTCATTCTCTCCCTCCTGACTGGCCTCATGGCTCCTGCTGCAGCCCATTAGATTTCATAGCTGACTCAGAGCTCACCACTGCTCCTGCACCCTGTGAGGGAGAACTTGCTGTTGTAAATGGATACAGCAGTGGAAAGATCATGGGAAGCTTATCCTTTTGTTTTTGATTTCCCCCCTAAGGCAAATTTGTTCCAATTAGTGCCTCAGATAGCAATTATTGCTGCACAGTACTCTGTCTTATTTCTGTTTGAACTGGCTGAGTGTGATGTACATCTCTTGTGTGATGCAATATACACCCTGGTCTAGTGCTCTTGCAACAAAGAAGATCCCTTGTCAAGGATCATGGCCATGCTCTCTGGAAAAGGACCTTCCTCACTGTCTCATTTGCTTTTCTCTTCCATGGTATATGGGAATCATTTTAAACAGTAGCTTTCCTTTGCTGTAAGGGTACGTGTACCTAATGCATACGAGCAAACCAGCATGCACAAATGTGTATAAAGGAATTTTTGGTTGTTGTTGTTGCTTTGCCTTGTGTGGGTGCTGACCATTCCTCATGGACAGGTCTCTCACAGGATCCAGTAGCTGGCACTCCTGGAGGGAGCATTGCACTGCACGACACACTCATGAGAGTCTCCCTCACAGCAGGCACCAGCTCCATTTGTTTTTTCCTGTTTTGTTGAGTACAAGCCAAACCCAGAGAGTTATGGAATAGCTGTTTTTTCCCATATCCAAAAATCAAGATACATCAGTACACACAGTGAACTATTTCAAAAAGATTAGTCAGAACAGAAAATTTTAAGGATGAAATGTAGAAAGAGTCTTGCCAGAGCTTTGGCATGTTTCGTGTTTCTAGCATTGAACAGTTTATTTAAAGGAGAAAGCCACATGATGATGGAGGCCTAAGCATGGCTGGAAGGAAATGCAAATGAGAATTAGTCCTTAATCTATTTGGTTCCCTAGCAGTAAGGCTGTTCTGATCACCTGGCTGAAAGTGAGAGAAGGCTGTCACACACACAAATCAGTGGTAGTCCACAGACTCTGGGAGAAGGCTAGCATAGAAAGAGATAGGAGCAAACCTTACCTAAAAACTGTTTGGTACCAGTCTAAGGAAGTAATACACTTTAAACTAGCTCCTTATCATTCCCCATTAACTTTCTCAAAATTGAAACATTGGATAAACATTAGAAAATTAACCCAAATTATGCACATAATTTTCTTCAAAGAGGGTGGTTCTGCTCAAAATTAAGAAACATGGTACCACTATTCACAAAGACAAAACAAAACAAAATGGAAAAAACCCCATTCCTCTTTTGGAGCGCGGGTCCCTGAGGACTGTCAGATAACATATATTCACACAGCCCTCTGGGCTCAGTTGTTTACTTATTTGTGTAGTTTGGCTTACAGCCATACAGAAAAAGCACTAAATAAAGAGCAACTTATGTAGTCAATTACAGACAACATTAAAATCAAACAGATGTATACAAAATAGAGAAATTAAAAATGCATAGTCATCTTTTGCCAAACAGAACAAATAACTGGAGACATAATCCAGGCTACAATTATCTCAGTTAAATTATATCTTATAGCAGTTTCAGATCTCCTTAAACTAATTACAAATATAATGCACCTCTGATGATACTGTCACTGAAGATTGCTCTTGCAGTAATACAATTCTTTCCTTTTTGCCTCTTTCATTTTATAAATATGAAGTAGGTATGAGTTAATAGTTTAGCTAAGTAATACAGATGCTGTGGAAAAAATAGGGTTTCTTTTCTGATGTCACCATAACACAGTGGGAAGTAAAGGTTATTGTGTGAAGGATGTTACTTAATGCCTGGATTCTGTCATGAGAATTGTGATCTGTTTAAATGAGAGAAATATTACCTTTCTTATTTTTTTTTGGTAATGTGCAATAACCTAAAAGGGTTTGGTTTGTCAGTGTAATCACAAGACAAAAGTGCTTGGTGAAGAAATAAAAAACAGACCTGTGAATACAGGTAGTGTCTAAAAGGAATGCATTTTAGAGATCTGTATCCTCTAGACTATGGACATGCTTCCTTTGTATTGTGAATCGTATTCCTTCGTAGTGACTGCTTTGTGGCTGCACAACAATGCCTGTGAAGGTGAACAGACCTGCCTTCATTTGCATGGCACCAGGGTAGTTTGCCTGGACTGTAAAATCTGCACAAATCTACCTACATTGAAAGTGCTTGCCTGGTTAGAAATATAAATCCCTCATGAAGATAAACAGAAGGCATAAACAATGCTAAAGCTGGTTTTACTTGTATCAGTACATTACCATACTGATCTGAAGCAAGTTTTGGGTTGGTTGTACCATCATATGAACTGCAGTAAAAGAGAAATTGAGAAAATGACTCACCTTCTCCACAGAGGTGATCCCTAACTGCATATGTATTTCTTGTACAGAGAATATCAGTAGGGATTTGCTTTGAATTGAAACGGCTCAGGAATACATGGTTTCAGCCCCTCTCATACTGACATGACCTAAATAATAAAACCCTATAAAGCACATTAAACAATCACTTTTTTTTCAGTAATTCAGCAGTGTTTTGGCATTTGAGAATGTCCTGAGATGCAAAGCTGCCACTCAGATAGGCCTGAACCAGCTTACATCTAAGTTTTGATTTCATCCTCTCAAGTCAGGGTGAGGCCGCAGAGTTCCCACTGGGGTATGAAGTTTTCAAAATACAAGGCTGCCATGAATGCTGGCAACATTCAGGCCCACAGCACCATTTAAGTTCGAGTCAGGAGAAAACAAAATTCCATGAGGTGGTAGAGTGAATATCCCTGCAGGATGATGACAGCTCAGAGGAAATCCAGATGCATTTGCATGGGGGAAACTTCTGCAAACAAGTTCTGCACTCCAGCAAAGAAATAAATGTCAAGGTAAGCTTGGCAAGCGACAAAAAAAGATGAGTCATGTTTCTCCAATTTCATTCCAAAGATGCTCTCTTTCACCTTCCTCAGTACTGTAGTCACAAGACTGACAATATTGCTGCTCCTTTATGGGAAATGCTATTGAAACACTGTGGATAAATGATGTAGCAGAGCCCTACAGTAATTTTTCACACATACTATGTTTTTATTACCAAAATCTGGAAGGAATAAGTCTCCATATGCAGCAATCAATGTGCAATTGCTATCTAAATTGTTTGTAAATCACTCCCCTGTCATGCTTTTAGCTGATACTTTCACATTAAAATATATAGGATGAAGTCATTTTATGACAAGCTTCTTATTAAGCAATTAATGGAAAATGTTATGTCCATTTTGCAAAAGAAGAAATGGAGGCAGCATCATGAGCCCAGATTTTCAAGCAATCATTTTGTCTGAGTTGTTTAACTTCTGATTAACCAAACTGAGACACCTTGAAAACTCATTTTTAAGACTGCTATGCACTTTGATCACAGTCAACAGGATCTGTATGCACCTAGCAGGTCTGAAATTCAGGCCAACTGCTCAGAAATCAAGGAATTAGAAGTAAAAGGTCACTTTTGCAAAGATTTGCAGAAGATTACATGTGATGTCTGGGACACTTAGCCGAGGACTAAAACCAGTCCTTTAGCTCTCAAGCCAGAGAATCAGCAGAGTAATTATCATTCCTGCTAATACTACTAAGTAGTATTATTATTTTCCTAAAAGAAGCATAGAAAGAAATTTTGTCTAGCTCATCCCTGTTCTCTACTGTTTGTTAATCTAACTCATTAATATTTTTTCTCCAGAACAATTAATTATTTTACTTTAGTGTACAGAAGTCAGTCCATGATACAAAGATATTAATTATTAATTAATTATTGTGATATTAAATGGAGAATCCAGCAGTTTATAAAAGGTTTTTGGCTGAGTTCATCAGTAGTTTATGCTAATTAGATCTCTAGGTGAAATTTTATGTATTGATGGATTCCTTTCCCCTCGCAACCTAAAGTGTTGACATTTCTGTTTGCAATTATTTTTTTTAGAAATGCATTGAGAAGTTTAATGTTCATAAATGAAATTCAATTTGAATCTTTTTCAGCCTAATATCCCAGGATAGTGATTTTTTTATACTGTCTAGGTAAGGTTTTTAGATAAAGAGATTTCAGATTGTTGTGTATTAAAAATTATATTTATTCTTGTCCCTATTCTCCCATGACTCTTGCAAATATTGATCCTCAGTAATGTAGCAAAGTGTTCTAATGACATGTTATTCTGTGTGATTAGTGTTGTAGAACACAGCTAGGTTCTTTTTTTATGTGGTGAATTTCTATATTATCCAGATGATTTAACCAAATTGTATCTGGATTAGTAAAGCAGTTGTGGTCTGTTGAATTCCCCAGCAATTTGGAGATTTCTAAGCACGTCAGTTTAAGACTATATAAGTATAAACAAAGCCTGTAATTTCCAAAGGATATGGCAGCTATGGTTTAACATGTTACTGCTTCAATATGTGTGTTGCTGCACAGAGGAGATGTTTCATCCCATGCCAACAAACAACACCACACTTATTTTGAAAAAGCCAAGTCACCACATTTTTATTCAGTTCTGCCTATTGTCAAAGCTAAGTGCAAGAAGGAGAAGTGTCCTGAACAGCCATTTGGAACCTTATGGTAAACAATCTCCAAGCTAGTGATAAAAACGTTTCCAAGACATGCATCTTGGTGTTCCTGGTTCAGAAATCTCCCCAAACTGTGTTTCTGTATTTAGGAGTGATTTCTGGTTTCTCTTAGTTATGAGGAAATGAAAAAGGTTTCTTACAGCTCTAGTCCTTCAGTTTTACCATTCCCAAGCTCCCTGAGTAAGCAGAGGTGTGCAAGTGAGAAATGCTAACAGCCAGAGGTTTAGTTTTGGTTCAAACTCTGATCTTATCTACACGGATTTATTCAACCTTGCTTTCTCCATATTTAGCAATGTGATTCCTTCAGCTATGTCTCTGCACATCTGTCAAAGAGACTGGGGTGACAAGACCCCATTAAACTATCAGCCCCTGTATGATGACAACCAAATAAGATCTTCCCTTACATTTTCTGTCCCCCATCATTCTTTTTCCCAGTCTACCTTTCATATATCTCCTCCCCTACATTCCATATGAGGGTTTCTATCACTTCCCTTCTTCCTGACAGTCTCTCTCATTGTATCTTTACCCTGGTTTTTTAAATGTTGGAAGAAACAGGCAAGTGAATTTGACCTGTCAAATCCTGCATATCACATAGCCATGCCCTGTAACCATGAGATGTGTTTGCTGTGCCCACCCTCTGTTCCTTTTGCCTACTTAGTTACAGATCAGACTGTGTGGAACTCCTCTCTCCTGGCTTCACACAGGAACCCCTGAGCCAGCTTCCCATGGTTCTCCCTTACAGAGGAAAGAAATAGGTGCTTGGAGACATGATTCATCTCAGGCTTTGTAAATGCCTACCTCTGGATGAACTCAAACCTTGTAAGGGCTTCTTTCCCTCCTCTGACTAGAAGGGAAACCCAGATAACCAGCTCAGCAACTGAGAGGCCTATTTGGGATATGTACATTTGGCCAGAAAGATCTTTAGTCGTCCTGCCCCGTGTAGACCAGTGGCAGACAAAGGGAATTTGAAACAGAAAGATGGGGAAAACCACAACTCCAGCTCTGAACCCAAGAAATATTTAGAGCTGGAAGTACCAATAAACTATGTACTGTTGCACAGTTTTCAAGCATTTGACCTTTTCAAAATGGCAATTTTTAAGTTATACATAAAATAAAGCTAAAAAAAGTCCTCAAAAATCAACAAAACCTGTAATATGCAGAATGATCTGGTAGAAAAAAACTTTTACACTGCAAGCTAGGCTTGATGCTTTAGATGTTACAGCTGCCACTCTTCATCCAGTTTCTGAACTATAAAGATGGGATTTATGGCCTTACAAGCATGAAGGTGAGGAATCATAATAAAAATAAGCACACTGATTCACATGAAAAGTATGTGCCAAATAAAGCCTTAAATCATTTTATGCAGCCTGTCATTCAAACATATTTGACTGACATCCAAATTGCTGGAATTGTCCTTCACACAGAAAAAAACCCCCTCTGTTTATTTTTAGGATAATTGGAAGAGCAACATATTATCTTCAAATTAATGAGTAGGTCAAGTTGTTTTTATAAGCTTAATAATATTTTCCATTTTCTCTCCTTCCTTAACACCTATCTTCATTGCCTAATCATTCACCTACTTTATTTTTTTGAGTTTGGGTGAGTCATCAAGTGCACATTCTGATGATAAATATATCATCTACTTCCTTTTAACGTGAACTCAGTGGTGTGATTCACGCTGTAAACCTATTTTACTCATTCCATCCTTTGTTCATAACCTTGACTCTGTTAACATCAACAGTACTACTGGAATCACATGTTTCTACTTAAAAGCTAACATAAAGGTCTTATCTGCTTTACATTCTATAAATTCTGTCTGACACATTTTTTCCTCTAACTCCAGCTATTCATTTGAAATCACAAACGTTACTGTAATGCAAGTCGAAGAAACTCGTCTTAAATATGGTGACATTTTTCCCTCTATGATGCCATTTGACTGATTTGTTTGAGTCAATTAAATATTGTGAAGGACATTTAAAAAGCTTTTTCTTTCTTTACAGCTTAGTTCACAATCTCAAGCACTGCTGGGACTGTTTTCCAGTGCTATGTTAGAAAATCATTGCACTCTGTGTGTGCTGCCCACACAGAATCCCACTCGGTGCTCTCTTGCCCTGTCCCAGACTATACCTGTATTCGCAGCATCCCTGAAACCCAGAGTATGAACTTTGCTTCTCCAGTTTCAAGTGAGTAACAAACGACTTTGCAGTAGTTCTGAGAGTGCAGTGCTTGGTGATCCTGACTGAAAGCAATTACATGTGTGTCATTAAAGCAACATGTAGCTGAGCCATAATAGTCTAAAGATAGTAATACATCATTATGTGTGCTTGTGTCTGAATAGCAAGGGAACATAAGATCCTCCTTAAGAGGAAGTTATTGGAAAGTTAAAGCAAAAAGCAACACAGTATAAGATGTTTTCTATGCAATCCTTTCAGGAGGCTCCATTGTGACAATAAATCACTGATTGACTATGTTTGTATTCTCAGAGAAAGACAATGATTAGAGGTTGCCAGTTAATTATAAGGTGGAGGGAAAACAGTGAGATCATTTGGAAGTGAACAGAAAAGCACATAGACATGTTGTGGGAGTTTCTGAAAGCAGAAAGATTAGCTTATCAGCTTCCAGACATAGAAAAGACAAGCAAGTGCAGAGACTGTTTCTGGTAGCTACAGGGGAAGTTTTGTTGTTTTTTTTCCTGAAATCAAGTAATTTCAGATAAAATATTTTGTCCAGTGAGAACCAATAACCAATGGCCCGCCTTTGCATTCAGGGCTGAATATATTCCAGATTTATTTGAAGGGATCTTTGCAGAGAGGAGATGTGAGAGTATGTGCTGTGAAGTTACGAAGAGGAGAGAGGAATGAGTAGGGGAAGTAAGAAGAAATGGGGTAGCAGATTTGGTTTCCCCCAGTGGAAAGTGTCTTTCCCCAGTAAATCTTTATTTATTGCTGCAACAGGACAAGACCTACTGAATGCAAATCTTCTAAGGCAACCAGATTGAATAGTCAAGCCCATAGATTTTGGTCCATCCCTATATCAGGGAATTGCATCACAAAATGAGGAATGTCTTTTTCACTCAAGCAAATTGCAATCTTACTATTAATTTCCATGGGTCAAGAGGTACATTCATTAAAGCACCTACTGGGACTGGATTTTTGAACATCTTCTTTGACCACAGATCTTTGAACATCTTTGGTTGCCATTTCTTTTGTGATATTTTAACAGCAGTAAAACTTAATTTTCCATTTTCATTCAAAGTTGGAGCAAATTTTTACATAATTCAAATTCTATCCTATGGCTAATTTTAATATTAAGATTAAACAAGGAAGTGTTGCTCTACTTGAAAAGTTCCTTTCCATGAAAACCTCATTTATAGCATAATGTTGAAGAAAGAGACCAGGGTTATCTAAACACTCACTATCCTGTTTACTATGGTTATCAACTGAGGACTAGTGTAGATTTATTAGAGAATCGTTAGTTGTTCTGGTAAAGCTCACCTATGAGGACGTTTTTTATTCTTTTTTCTTTCAGGATGACCACTGCCTGCTCATCCTGGCTTGAGAGGAGCACAGCACACAAAGTCAGTTGTTTCTATACCTGTGAGAGATAAACCAGCCCTGCCATGCCTTACCAGCGTGTCCCACACCCTTTACCTTGCCCCCTCCTTCCTTCCCTCTCCTGGTGGAGGCCCGGCATTGTCCCAGCCCCAGCCCTGCTCCTCCGGCCCTCAGGCACGGCGCTGCTGCAGGTCTGCCTGGAGCCGGTGTCTGCCAGAGACTGCTCTTCGGCAGTGGGCCCGGAGGTAAGAGCAGTGACTGAGAAAGGCTTCTCCCAAGTAAAGTATGACTTATTCATAGGAACAGGACCTGGGGAGAAAAATGTTAATGTGAGATGAGCCTGTGTCTCACCCAAAAGATCTACAAGCCTTCACTTCCTTGGACCCCACTTTCTGGATGGAAATACCTCTGAAGGACTTCATTTTTCTTTGCTTCAGAGCAGAGATCTTCTGTATAACAAGGCAGTGCCTCTGCTTTGTGTGTTTGTGAACTCCTTTTGCCAAGCTCGTCTGGTGAAGAAACAAATGGACATTGGAAACATTCCTGTGACTGCCCTGCTTCATGTACTGCATGCTGCACATCAGCACAAGAGGAGTCCCTGCTTCTAAAATTGAACTCTCTTTCTTAACAACCTCATTTACCAGGACACTGAGCTGGCAAATCAGATGCACACGACTTGCCTGGCTGCCTCTGAGCCCTGCCTTCCTGCAGCATGAGCTCTCCCCTTGAAGTTCACTGCAGGTAATTTCATCTCTCAGTGCTTGTAGGTGTCTGGCTAGCTACTTTTTTTGCTGCTTATTGCACTTGGGAATCTGGGAAAACTCTTGAAATAATTTGTTTCCTTGCTGCTTTGACAGACCATACCATCAGAAAGACACATGTAATATTCAAAAACATAATGAAATGTCCCAATATACCTACAGTCAATTTTAAAACTGTTAAGAAATATCTTGGATTGTCTTTAATTTAATTATTAGCTGGTAACAAATCAATTATTCTATAATTTGCACTCAAAGAGTAATTTGTAAGTATTCACAAATGCAGGCAAATGTTTTTAAGTAGTGTGTGTGTATATATAATAAACAAAACTAAAACTCCTAGTTAATTTTGTGTGGTTTAAAATTCGGCACATTAAATATGAAGTGCACTGTCTACAGGTATAATCTAAGGAATTATTTTTCTTAAAAGCAGTGACTATGATCTTGGTTCAGGAAGTCAATGAAATATTTCAGAATATAGGTTATCTTTCTGAAGATAGAAAAAATTGGGTGGGACATATATTTGCTGCATCTTGTATTATTTGTAGGGAGTAGTTACTTTCCTTGTGTCATTGGAAATGATACAAACATGCATTATTACTTGCTTGTTGGCATACAGACTAGAAATAAACTCCTTATCTATTTAATGTATGCCCTTCCTTCTGGATCTCAGGTTTCAGCTCAGTGAGTTAAAGTCACTATCAGCTTTCAGGCTGAGTTAAATCTCTGCTCCCCAAATGTCATTAGGAGGTTTGTCATTGCATTAACTGGGACCAGGATTTTACTCCATGAGTATTTTTTAGGGAAGATCTGAAATGCTATGTTAAAAATAAAATGAGAGAAAGCTTACAAGTACGTAAGGCATTAATTTCTATCTTTATGTAAAATGATTTGGTCAGTACTCAGAGGTAGTTAAATTAAGACTGGTTACAGCTTTCACTTGTTGCTAAAAATTCAGCAATTCACATCTAGAATAGATTTTTTTTTACTAAGAGAGAAGCCGTCTCCAGATATTTAGCTTGTGACACAGATGTGATTTATATTAGACCATGCATAAGTCTAGAATATATGGCTTAGGCTGCCAAAATCAGAGGCTGGTTGTCTTAGAAGCCCTTCTAAGCATACTAGAGAGTTATGCATCAAGTTACACGTCGTTGTGCATAAGGTTTTGGGGATGGCACAGCATGCAGATGTCTTTCCTCACAAAACAGATAAATACATTAGCTAAGGATTTCTTAAAAAGCAGTGTGTTGCTTCAGTGACAGTTGACCAGAAGTGCTTTTCAGCTGAAGAAATTCAGTTGTCTCTTGACATGAAGAAGATTAGTAACCTCTTAATTTACCCAGTAACCTGCAGCTTACACCAAAAATACCATAGGCTATGTGTGCTATGTAATAGTTCACAGTATTTCACAGATACTATGTCCTTTACCACTAGGCTTTCAACTGGGGCAAAAAGAAAATAATACAAGCTCAGTATGTAAATATACATTCTTGCTATTTCTACGTAAACTTTTCAGCACAAAAGCAAGCTCAGACCATCCGAGTGGTGAAGGGAATGCCCAGGGCAGCACCTAGACTGTGCAAAATTTGCTTTAGGCCAACTTTTCTCCTGGCTGTGGAACCCTGTTGGGGCTACTGTAGATGCCAGCAGTCTCAAAAGGGCTATTTGTAGGCAGGATTATTTGGGCACAGGAACCACAAAGCCCTTGCTCACTGACTGCCTCATGCCAATAACGTACAGCAAGGATTGACAGAAGATGCCTACAGCATAGGAAGTTTTCACTGTTCTTGGGGACTATCTCTGTGACAAATTCCTCTGGCATCCTGGGCTCACGCAGGTCTGCCCTGGTTTACTGGTGCAGTGGTGTTGTGGTTTTGGGGAAACAACCGAAGTGCTGAAGTTTACTTTCTAAAGAACTGATGCTGACAAATTAAATTCAAAGTCTAAGCAAGGCCCTTCCAAGTGCAACTCTCCGGGGCTAGACAGTTATAGCATGAACTTCTATAAATCTTTTCAGGAGCTTCTTGGGCTTCAAATACTTCCAACATTTTGTCATTCCTGTTAAACAGGGAAAATTGCAGAATCCTTTTTTGGAGGTCAGAATAATTATATTCTCAGAAAATAATAGTAATTTAAAAGAGAAAAGTTGGAAAAAAAGATATGTGTTGGGAAACAGACCATAAGATAGAATTAATTATCACCGTAAATACTGGCAAAAACGTTAATACAATAGCTTTCTTAGATGCAGTCCTGGAAACTGATGTTGATACAAAGAACTTTTAAGAGATTTGTTTAGGACTCTTCTTTGTAGCCAGGGAATAGCATAATGTCAGCTATAAAACCTCTGCCTAACTGTGTATATCTCACTGTTAAGTGTGCACTTCTTTATTTGCACGTCCCAAACAAAACCAACTGGAGCAAATGTTTTTGTTGCTCTACATCGAGTGCTCTTCCTCCATTATACTTGTTTGCTACTTCTATTCCTGTTAATCAGCATTCTGGGATATTTGGGTGGAAAAAATGGGAAAACAAGTGTCAAAGACATCCCTTCAGGCATAAAACTGCTCACATTATTGCAGCCAGAAACTCACAAGACAACGTGAGCGGTGTGCTCATGCAGCTGGATACTTCCATGAATGGTTCAAATAAAGTATCAGTTGTTTAAAAACAAAAACTCTCCACTGAACTAACACTTTACAATAAAGCCTCCAATGAAGGTATGCTTTCCTTTTTTTTAAATGCTGTGACTAAAGTTATTGACATAAAATTTGGTGTCCACCCTCACATCTTTACATAAAACAAAACAAAACAAAAGAAGTCAGACAGAACCTGTGACAACATTATATGGATTCAGAGAAAGAAGAGATTCAAACTGATGAAGATTCAAAAAGAAAATGAAAGGACATCTCAGTCTGGAAAACTGAATAAATAAGATACATTGTGTTTGGACCTGGTTGGACCCTATTTCAGACTCTCAGAATACCCTCACTTGGCAACGTGATCATTATTTTTAAAGCTGATGTATGATGTTGGTGTTCAGACATTTCTTAAAGAAATTAATTAATCTGACACAGAGTCCTCTCTGTTTGCTACGTGGATAAAAATATGATTTAGTGCCATTTATACCACAGAAATTGAATACTCATATAAGCGTGCTACTGGATTTATACTACATTATCAGAAAGTCACAAAAAAAGGAGATCCAAAAGACTACTGGACCCAAGAGACTTTTTCTAAAACACGAATTGTTGAAAGTTCTTAATTTCAGTTTGAGGAACATCTTTTGCATCCTGTATTTCCCAAGAAGAAGAAGAATTTAAATGTTTAATTATAGTAGTTAGCTCTTGAGCTGGAAACAGCTTGGGACAGGGCTCAGTTGAAGCATAAGAAAATTTTTTTTTTTGTAATTTGCAGAAATTTTAAAGGCTTGGTGCACAGGAAAGCTAAAGTTGCTGCAAAACTGCACATCTCACAAGAGCACAGAGGGGAGGTATGCTTCTGGAAATGGATTAATGAGGAAAACTGAGACAAGGACCTCTCACTGAGCATGCCACTGGATGGTTGACACAGAGTGAGACAGTGGGGTCTGGATGGATGATGGTATGGCTGATCAGGAGGCCACACTGTCATACTCTTGCACACATACAAGTTAGTTAAAACAGGCTCAGACTTGCAGGCTAGAAGTGTGCAGGCTCCAGGGGTTCATCTACAGGAACACTGGGTGTGCAGGATGGCACCACAGGCGCTGCAGACAGGGTTCCAGCTGCCACTGCAGCAAGGACTGCTCACCCTTAGGGTGGCTCATCCAGGTTGTCACAGGGTTATTTTTGTGTGTGTCCACATGCTGTGTGTGCAGGGAGGTGTGTCAGGGAAGGAGGATGATGCACCCGTGGCACTGGGCACTGCAGGGCCTCAAAACAGCCTGGGCAGAGGGGTGAGCTCAGTCACACCATGCCCTGTGTGAGTGGCAAACCTCCAGCTTGACATCAGGCTCCTGCACCAGAACAGGACTGTGTAATGCATTCCAGTGGCTTTCAGAAAGTGCAGGCATCTCACACCAGCAAACAGATAAAAGGTTATTGACTAAACTGTATTTATAGATTTCTATAAAATATTTATAAATCTAATATATATTTATTTTTTAAAAGGAGGGTTTTATAAGTTATTTAGGATAACACACATGAATATGTATGATTAATATCTCATTTTTTAAACATGATTTAAATTTGTAAATCCAGGAGTAATGGGATATGGCAACTGGCATCCCAAAGGCGTAAGTGAGCAATGACTTAGTTGTGATTTTGAAAGAAGTCTGTTCCTAAAAATAGTGACCACATTTTCATGGACGTCTAGGAAGCTTAACAGAAGAAAAAATAAAAAGGCATCAGTGTCAGGACCCTGAAGTTGTTTCAGGGGAGAAACGTTCTTCACCCAGTGGCTGGGCACGGGAACAGACTCCCCAGGGAAGTAGTCACAGCCTGACTGAGTTCAAGAAGAGTTTGGACAGCACTCTCAGGCACACAGTGTGATCCTTGGGGATGGTCCTGTGCAGGGCCAGGAGCTGGACTCAACAATCCTTGTAGGTCTCTTCCAACTCAGCTTATTCTGTGATTATAAGGTTTTTTATAATGATCAGCATTTGCAGAAATGCCATGCTTGAAGAACACGTAAGGTTTTATATATGTTCTAGTACTGCCATAAGCCTCAGTGGCCACAGGAACAGCTTAGACAAGCTAAGTATTTTTCTAGCATCAGTACTGCACCATCTGTTTCCTCCTGCAAACATCATTCTCAGCAGGAGCCAAGCAGGGTATGTAGCAAGCAGTGAGAAATGGCAGAACTATAAAGTAGGAACACAGTATAGGAAAACATCTACTTACAGGGTGGACTGTCACCAAGGGAAGCAGGTTTTGTGTTTTAGTGTAATAAAACAAAATAATTGTACCACACTGAACCTTTCCTGCAGTTTTAATACCAAATGCAAAAATATGAGGTACCTGATCAAGTTTTTAAGTTAGACACAATTCTTGACATAAAATTAGACTGGACAAAATTGTGATTAAATATAACACAGCACTGCAGATTCAGGAATTATTTTCAACATCAGTAAACTAAAGAAGAAATAAGTCATGCCATTTTCATGCTTCTCCAGTTTCTATGGCTACTGAAAACCAAGCTTAGAAACTGAATGATGCATATGTCTAACTTGGCAAATGAATTAAAGTCTAAATATCAGTGTCATAGTGTAATTCTGAACATTATTCTAGCTTCCTGTACTTGAGTTTCCTTTACATGAGCTTGAGATGAGATAGAACATAATTACTTTTTAATTGCTGCTCAGAGAACAGACTGCAAGAAGAGACGCACAGCACCAGGAAAAGTTAACAGGCATGAGAATATTGACTTATATTCAAGCTGAACCTTATACAGCCCAATAATATATTTATGATCAGCTATTGAGGATCTACTCAGTTACCCAAACATCACTTCACGTGAACTGAAGGTGCTGCATCTCTCTACCTGCCACCTGAAAACAGTGTAGGTCTCCCATGGATTTTGTGTTATCAGTTCTGATGGGTGGCTTAGATACTCCAGAGCTTCTCAAATAGCATCAGGCTCCCAAGTTAGGCAACTAAAATGCTCTTTCTATGACTGAAATAGCCTTCAGGCTACTAGAACAACAGCTAAACAAATTCTGGGTTTATGCTCAGGCAGCAGATAGTGAACTAAAGGAGTTATGCTGGGACATGCAGATTGCATCAAGGCAATGAATAGAAAAATTCATATGGGAAGGAAACACAAGAAAAGTACTTTGGGAACTTATGCACTAAACACAAAAAAAGAGACATGGGTTTTGTGTTCTGATAAGATCAAGACAAGTGATGTAACCTGCTTGCCTCTTGATGTATCAGATCATACTGGTACAGCTTACATGCACTGGAATGATTACCTGGCACATGATACTGGAAATGATTCAGTATTTCAGTAATGTAGCAGGCAAAGATCCTTTTTCCTCATGGGCCTTACACCTTGGCTCTCTGAGTATTCTTTTGTACACAGGCTTTGTTTTTTTGAGGTGCTATGCAAGCCACACTGAGACTTCATTAAACATGCAATTTTTAGTTCATGGAAGCACATACAATTCCTGGACCCCCAAAAAAGCACCCAAATATATAATTAATTGCTTAAAAATCAAGACAATTTGATTTCATCTGGTTTGGCCCTGCTCTTTGCTGCTCTTATCCTTAAAAGGCTGCCACCCACTATTTGCTGCACAGACGTGTTCCCCCTGCTCCACTCCATCTTTTGGTACCCACATGTTTTGCCTGGAGGGGCCTCATCTCTACTGGCCTTGTCCCTCCACCAGCCCTGGAAGGGCAACCACAGCAGTACCACAGCTGCACCTGGGGGTTTCTTCCAGTTCCAATCTTTTTTCTCTTGGATAGCATATTTCTCTTTTTAGTAATTTCCAAGTTTCTCTTTTTTCTCTTAGCAAACAAAGATGTGAGGTAGCCACATTTTCTCACTTATTCTCTCCCCCTCTCTTAGAGCTGTCTATTCATCATGATGGAGACACTTTGAAAGGCAATTAGATTGTTACATTAATTTTCATTTGGGATTCAAATTTACCTAAATGGGAAGGTCTGTCTGTATTAAATAACTTTTTAAAACACTTGAAAAAGTTACTAAAATGCAGGAGGAATTAGAAAAGGCACATTTTGAGCAGCAACAATCTGGATTGGGAAAGACTGCCAGTCAAAAATCACATGAAAGGAGCGTGGTAAAGAAAGCAAGAGAAGTCCTTTAAGAACAGCAAAAGAAATATAAATATCCTCAATCCTTCCAGCTTGTGCTTCTTACTCAGCTGCAGACTCAGAGAACTTGGGAAGCAGCTAAACTGGTACTAGTGGTTCCTTCCCTGCTTTGGGGTTAATAGAAAACTGAGATTGCAGTGGTTGTTCTACAGTTGTCACTGCAGTCACCTGTGCTAAACAAGAACAGCATTTGATGAGGGATTGGTACTTTTCCATTAAAAAACCCAAACAAATAACAGTTCTCTTGACTGTCACAGCAATTGGCTGTGATCAAGCTTTCCACTGATGGATAATCTTGTTTGGGTATTTTTCATTGGCAATACAAAGCTAAAAGTAGAAAGAGAGTTTAACTAGGACACAGCCAGCCGATCTGGCAGTGGATCTTTTTCTAAGGATTTTTGTCCATAAGACTTCTGAGCACAAATGCCAAATGACATTCAGAAGAAAAAAGATTAGGCTGATAAAACTGTGCAGCAGGGCTTTTCCTACTATTTTGGCTGCCTGTGGTACACAAATTACATTATACTTTTTGCTTGATTAAAAGTAAAGGAAGTAATAGCAAGTACTAACCTTCCTTTTAAATTAAACTGATTTAAAAGGATCATCTGCTTATTTATTATTATTATCCGTCATTTCATATTTCACTAGCGAAATGAAAAGTCAAACAGAGCTGTGCTGCAAGATAGAATATCTTTAATGATGTAGCAACATTTTTGTAGGTATCTACTTGGTTATCAGGAGGCCTCATTGTTAATAGTCTCCTCTGCCCAAGCAGCTGTGCCTGTGATATTAGAACACCATGTTCCCTCCAGCACAGTGTGTGGAGTTATTTCATGTCCAACCAGAGATAAAATGTAAGCTACTCAAAAGGAACTTCCAAATCACCCTGTAAAAGGAAACTGCAGAGAGACAAGCTGCTGGTAAGAAGAGAGATGAAAGGGTTATGTCAAGCATTTACTGACCATATTTCTCTTTCACCAAGCCACATTATGCAACCTGTCAGGTGCAAAATACTTGCAGTTTCTAAGAGCAGAACAAGCATTGCAGCTATGTGCAGAGCAAATATCTTTATTGAAATGACATGCTAGAAAAACAAAGTCATTTTGCATGGAAGTCAGGATGTAGAGGAACAGGTGGCAGATACAGATATTTTGGAAATGAGCATGCAAGAGAACAGATTTAATCTGCATTGTTACAGGGGTCAGGGGATATCTCCCTTCCTTATTTACACCTATTTACTGAAAAAAGAGTGAGACCACATGGAAATATATTTTTAATCTTAAGTATTCCTGCAGGCAGGGCTGTGAGGAGCTGGAGACCGGCTGCAGTGTCAGTGGAGCAGGAACTGGTAGTCCCAGGGGGTTGAAATGGAATTCTGGCTTGTGGGCAGCACAGGGAGAGCCCTGGGAAGGGGTCAGGGACCCCTAAAAGAAAGAAATGATTTGCAATGAGTGGTAAACCTTTAGCTGGCTACATTTCAATGAGGCAATCCTCCCTAGCAGATCTAGGCTTTTTGCATCTAAAGGTTCAGGATGAAATTTATCGGGAGACATTCTCACTAGCTGATTTGGGAATCTTAAACCTTCTTAAGTGCTTGTGTTTTCTTTACCCTAGTCCTCTGTCACTTGGGTGATTTGTGCCAGGCATCTGGTAGCAGATGTCCTCTGCAGAGTGTTCTCCAGCAAAAGGGCATTAAACACTTCAGCCTTTTCTGCATCATCTGTTTAGATCTTTCCTCCCCTCAACGCAGCAGACCAAAGCTTTCTCAGCCTTCCTCTTACCATTAGTGCAATTACAGAAGGATTTCCTGTCATTCCTTACAGGCACAGCCCTTCTGCTGCTCCCTCCCTAACAGAGTTTTTCTCTCCTGCTGTTGCAGCCGTGCTGGGGTTTTTAATGTTCTCCTTCTGAACCCAGGGGGGTAACAGAGCCTTCCACACCAGTGGCTGGCACTCCCACCCTCTGGTCTCCCAAATCATTTGTTTCCCTCTGACTTTACCTGTCACCCTTTGAGGCTGGTGAAATCTGCTTATTTTAAGTATCTATAGCCTCACACTCTTCCTCTTTACAGAAAATAGGGAACTCCAAAACTTCAGAAATAGCCCAGGCTGTCCCCACCATGATCTCTACAGCTGTTGAATGGTTAATCCTCGTGTACTATTTTCCCAAGCAGATAAAGCACTTCATTACCACTCCTGTGCTTTGAATGCAGAAATGTAAAAGCATTTAGAAATAAAAAACACTTCACATCTCTTCCTTTTTTGTGCTGAAACTGTTCCTCATTGATATGCACATGAAGAGATCAGAAAAAAAATTTCCTTTCTTTTTAAAAAATGTAAGTCACCTCTGATACAATATACTCAGATAAACATAACTCTCAGGTCTTGCAGTGTAATTGAGCAATCTGTTGGAAATGTGAAAACTGCAGAGAGCTTTTAAATAAGTTGTTTGTAGTTTCATTTTGATTCTCTCCAAAACTGCAGAATAATTTAATATAAAGGATCTCATGCATATTGCAATGAAACCAAGAGAGAATTTCAGGTACTCATTGGTGAATTTTAGCTACAACTACAAGTATGGAGCAAAATGAGATGTTCAATGTTTTACATTAAATCTCAATGACCAAAATTGGAAGGAATATTTTTATTACTGTGAATTTTTATTAACATTATTATACTTAATATTCCCATGTCTTATTTTATTGGTTTTATAAGAAGCAGAGGGTGTTCTTGAAACCCCCATTATTAGTGATCATGCACAGGGATCTTGCAAAATGCAGACTATCTAAAATATCCCTTAAAACCCCAAATAACTGTGTTTAAGCATTAGCCTTATTTAGCTTCACTGTCTTTTTCAGTAATCCATACTGCTTTAAAAGCTTAAAAATCAAATAAAAAGTTATGATAATCACTAAATACCAAACAATTGGTGTAAAGAAACCTGTACAAACATAGTTCAGATCTAGGGAAAGATGAAATACAATCCAGGATGCAGTGGACTAGTATGTCTCATTTATTTTTCTCTCTTCATGGGCAAGGTAGAAAACCACAAAAAAATGTTTAGAAGAGAAGACAAAGTAGCAGTTTTATCTCCTACTCTTCATTTTCTTGGCCGAAAAAGAATTACAATCAAAATATGGACTGACACCTCCAGAACTCACCAAAATTTGAATGAATACTTTTAAGTGCAAAAGCACACTTTTCATAATGACTAATTGGATGAAAATGAAACTACATCAGTATTTTTATGAAAGGAACATACTTGACATCACAACACAGAGTGGAAGCAAAAGTTATTTCTAATATGTCAGAAACTGCTTGCATCTGTGGATGTGCAGTGGCAGGATGCGCAGTAAATATTTTCAGATTTTTGCTTGTTTATTTTTGGGAGCACTTTGCAGATGAAACTTGCACCATTCTCAGCAAAGATAAGGCAGACTGTGGTCCTGGGATGCTGTACAAAACCGTTCTTCCATCGTTGGAAAGAGATCCAGCCTTTTTAAAAGGCAAAGTGGCAGGTCGATAAGGGTTTTGTTCAGAAATGGCACAGTGATGAAGAGTGTCAGAGAGGTGTGCTGGTTTCAACAGGGATTGATTAAAGCAGAGGGAAGCTGGGAGTGAGCAGCCCCGCTCCTGTTCCTGTGGGACACGACGGTGCCGTGTGTTGGCATTCCAGGGCCTGTTCCCGGACAAAAGGAGCCTTCACTTGAACTGCGACGTGTTGAGTCCCGCACAGCACAACAAACCCAACACAGCTGTCCCAGCAAGCCTCCAGCAAAGCAAGGGAAATTCGCCATGGCCCCATGATTTTTCATTTTAACTGGAATAAGAAAGATTCCATCAACAATTACAGAGCAGAGCAGCAAGAAATCCAAGTTTTTCTTTAGCAGCTGCTATTGTGCAGGATAGACAAAGAGATAAGGTAGGAAAAAAGTCACTTTCAGTGTAGACGGTATCTAATCTGCCAAGATAAAACATAGAATCAAGATCTTTCAGATAATAAAATATACTGAAGAAGCAAAGTCAAGCCTTTTCTACAGCCCTAAAATGGCTATAGCCAGTCTTCCTTACCTCTTATGAATTCCTCTGCTAGTGCTACAGCAACTTCTTCTTGGCATATTTGAACAAGGGTTTTCAAAGAGTCATTCTTTGACCTTCCCACGTGCTGCTCATTTAGAGTTTCATTTTACAGGCAGTAAGTCCAGTAGGGGTCAATGGGGACCGCAAGAATTAAAAACCAGAATGCACCTTAGTATGCCTTGTTGTAGACCTGGAATTTTCACTTTGTTAAATGAAGCATTTAAATACTACACCTCAAAGGTGGCATAATAGAAAACATTATTATTAAATATTATTAAACATGGTAAATTATTATTATAAAATATGATATAAAATGAAGCCATAATAATTAATTTTAAACTTATAATTTTAATTAATACATATAATAACCCACCACCTATGTTTTCCAATGTATCATAGCCTTTGTGAAAATGACAGATTATTAAGCACAGAAGCACAAGACTCAGAGCAGGTTAACTTAATGCAAATGGGTTTTTGCTGCCAGAAAGACTATTAATGATGCACTGATTCCTAAACTGAAAGTTACTATTCCATCCTCTGAATGCACACTCATTTCAGAGCAGGCAGTGCAAGATTTGGGACCTGGTCATCAGTGTGCATTACAAACTTATGTCTGGAAGATAGGTGTCCACTTTAGGACACAGGGAGATGCATGTATGTCCAAAGGTAATCTAAAAAAACCTAGCAGACATTCAGATAGAAATGCCCGCAATGATCAAAAGCCAAATTAAATTAAAATTTATGACTGTGCCACAATCCAAATGTGAATACTGTAAGCAGTGGTAGGAATGTCCTGGAAGTAACAGATACTGGCCAACTCCTGTGTAGTAACAATTTATCCATCAAATTTTTCACATTTGAAAGATGCATGAAAAAGATATGCTGGTGACCTACAAAAAAACCTTGGTTGGGATCAAAAAGGTGAATAGAATTATTTCTTACAATACAGGCGATGAATTAAATGAAATTAGTAGAGAGCAAATTAGAAACAAATAGATTTATTCCCTTTTTAAAAATGCAGAATTGACTGAACTGCAGACTTAGGACTTAAAAGTTCAAAAGAGCAAAGAAAAATAGGTGATAGGAGATAAAAATCTCAGAGTGTAGGTCCAATGCTGGCTCCTAAACAGGATAATCCAAGTGCAGTTTATATGGGAGGAAGAGTGAATTACTTTTTTTTGCCTTTTTTTCCCCTATTGTTGGAAATAGCATTCTGAGATGTTTTATAAGCTATACATGAGTTGAAAATAAGAAGTTAAATATACTTATTGAAACCACTACAGAAAGAGCACATTTGTATTTTCATTACAATCAAGTGCACTGATACCACGCAGCTGATGAGCTATTTTGAGTAAAGAACCATATCTTCTTTGTCAGAATAAGTTCTAATTCTCAAAGCTGAACTTGTTGCCTAGTACACATTAATAGTGAAAAACATGTTCATGACTAATTCGATGAAACAAATGGCTTTTGATTAAATAATGTTATGCAGAAACATATAAACAAATTAAAACAGTATTTCCTAGAGTTGCATTCCTGTCGTGGTTGGGGGGGGAGGTGAATTTTTCCAGGGGGATGTGGGCAGTCCAATCAGTGATCAGCTTTTCTGCTGGCACCTGGATTGGTCACTCAGAGGTTTGGACACGCCTCTGAGGACACAAAGAGTTAAAAGCAGGAGTCTGGGGGGTTCGGCCTCTTTTCAGATCCCGGTTTCAGCAGAGAGACGTGTCAGGCCTCCTTCCCCTGCCTGGCCACGAGGCTGGGTGGGGGAGGGGAAACACGTGGTCGGCTCAGGTAAGCCGGAGCCCCCGGGGGGGGGGGGGGGGGGGGGGAGAAGAGAAGGGACAGGACTGGAACTGAGCTGCCCCGTCCAGGATGGAGGGGTGGAAAACTGTGGAAGTGCCTGCTGTGTGTGCTCACCCCCCTCCTCCCCCCCAAACTCCGGGAGAAGGTGCTCAGCCACGTGGGGGTTTGCGGATCCTGGGAGTGCCTCCGCTTGCAGCACCCTGCTGAGAAGAAACTGTTAACCCTTGCTTGGCAGAAAGAAACTTTTCTTAGACATTGATTCTCATGACTGGTGGTTTTCGGAGAGAGGGAAGCGGCCTGGGACCGAGGTGATAAAGCACGACTGGAAGGAATTCGATGGAAGAATGAGAGGAGTAGCCTTTTGAGCTGGACTTTTCTTGCATAATGTCAGCCATGGACTGAACTTGAGTCTCTTTTGAACATAAACTGCATTTTTGGGTGGATACAGCTGCCCTTGCTTTTGCTACAGTGACTGGCACTTGAAGAGTGGAGCGAGCAGAGAAAAGAGGGGGAGGGTGAGGTGGCGCCCTCTGCCCTCAGGGCAGACCTGCTCCTGGAACCCCGGCCCCTGGGTAAAAAGGGGAGAGCTCGGCATGCAAGCATCCTTAAAAGAGCCCTGTATGCAGCTTGAGACTATGGACAGCGGTGAGAGCGCTGGACATAGGAAAAAGAGAGTGTCACCCTGGCAGACCTCTCTGGGCGGTGCCACGGGTGACATGGGAACACATAAGGGGTGGACCCGTGTTTTCTGAGGAACAGTCTGTGGTGCGAGAGAGACTCCTCTCTCCCTTGCTGAATTGAAGATTAGTTTGTTTTTGAGTGGTGATTGTTTGATCTAAAACCCAAGGGTTGGTCTGTGAAGAGTGATGGGTGGGGAGGTAGAAACTGGGAGAAGAAATGTTCTAAGAAGTTTTTATTTCTGTCTCTGTGTGTGTTTAAGAGTATTTCTGTCCCTGTTCTTATGTAATTAATAAAGTTTTGGTGGGTTTTTTTTTGTTTTCAAGATTTAAGCCTGCTCTGCTCTGTTCCTGATCACATCCCACAGGAGTTGTTAGAGAAAAAACATATATGCATGGGTGCACTAACATCTGGCCAGTGCTAACCCATGACAATTCCTTTCAGGTCCTGGTAGAGATTGAATTTGAGTGTGCAGTATTTCATATTTAAATTCACTTCTGTTAATAATTTCATTAAAAATACAGAGACAGGTAAATAGTAGGCTAAAGGGTAGGACCCTGACAGTGGCTGTCATGGGTTTGCTAAGTAGGAAAGCAGGAAATCGCCAGACCTCCCTTCTTTCACATTTCTCCCATGCACAAGGGACACAGAAGAGGTATCTTTTTCCCATGGAAAAAAACTCAAACAGCTTAAATTCTAAACTACCTCCTACACTTTCCTGAGAGTTAAAACCCTAGCTGCATGCTGACCAGCTCTTGGCTCTTCACAGTTACCCACTGTCAACTCCGAAATCTGTAGCACATTAAGAAAGCACATGTTGAGGACAGCCCAAGTAATGTGAATAAAAATTATGACAAATATTGCAGAGACTATAATTCCCTTTTTATTCAGTGCTTTGGCACAGTTTCCATTCTGAGATGCCAGAAGAACATCAGAACAGAAAAAAACCAGAGGAATCGGGGAGAACTCATGTCAAAATACAGTGCACCTTGACTTGAGCCTTTATGATCTCTTCAAAATGCAACTCTGCAAGAAGCATGCAAGTATAAAGAGTGGTTTGAGAAAAAAAAACCCAAATAAAAGTAAGAATATATCACATCAGCCAATCTCTATTTCAGGAAATGATGCAAGCAAAGTCCGCAGCAAAGTGGGCCTCCCAGAAATACTCTGCCACCCACAGCATTGTGTAACCTTCCTTTGGTGTGAAACACGGGCTTAGCTCCTGCTAGCAGCAGTTAGCTGCACCCCATGCAACCTTGCTGAAAGTTCAAGAAACAACAAACAAATGCTGTTATTTTCCTCCCTCTGCAAAAGTGTGTCTGACTAAACTTCTGCTACAAAGCCCTACGACAGCAGAAATGAGTCCTGCAGCTTCTGATAGGGAAACTGTCTGCTCCACATCCCACCAAAGGGAAGGGAAAGGCTGGTTTGCTCGAGAGCTGTTCATGTTTTCGATCTTGCCTCTTTTTGGAGCTCTTTTTGATCTCCAGCTTTATTGTCTGGGATTTTTCCCATTTCTCTCATTTTCTCTCCCATCAGCCAGTTTCCTTTTTTTTTTTTCTACTCACAGTTTCCAAAACTGAACAAACAAGGAAAATACATCGTCAGGTAACAAAACTCAACACCTGACAATAACATTTAGCCAAACTCATGCAACAATTACAGCTGATAAATAACTATACCACATCATTTTCAATTTGGCTGCCACTATAGTAAGTCTTGCATATAGAATATCCCACTGCCCTACATCAAACCTGATACTTTCTAAGCATATCTACATGGACTATTTCCTGGCAGAGTAATGGCTGCCTTAAAACCATCGACTAAGCAAAGCAGGACTGGAAGAGAGCACATTATTTGACATTATTTATCCTGCTCTCAGGATATTTGGTTGGATTTTTTTCTCTCCTATTCCTTTGAGGCCACAGCTTCCCACTGCTGCCGGAGCAACGGTTCATCTGCTATTGCTTTCTTGCTCTCTGAGCAGGGCTGGTGGCAGGAAGCCACAATTGCTCCTTGTGTTTATCTCTCCCCATCTCGCAGCCCTGACAGAGTGAGTCTATTTGGATAGCAAGAAGCTGTGGTAACTAAGCAGCCACAAATTTAAAAGGGACATTTCCAGCTACTTGCACTCTTAAGAGTAAGTGCAAAGCAAGTCTTCTATAATAGAACAAGTATATTTTTTAATGTGAATGGAATGAGAAAAACAAATAGCAGGTTTGTGTGGGTGCTTTACTTACATTATCTTAAACTAAATCTTCCTGATTAAGAATAAAAAGCTCTTCATCCTAGAGATGGTTTTTGCTGACAAACACATTAGCAATAGCTTCATATTCCAGTTACAATCTCTACGTATTTCAACGTGAGCCTTTCTGTGAGAAGTTCAGAACCATGCACAGACCACGTTCCTTCTTTCTCTAGAATGTAGTTCCCATTTCCTGAAGGAATCAAACAGCCAGACTCACTTAACCCTTTCCTGGAATATTTAACACCCGGCCTCTGGAAGAACTGTTTCAACCAAATAGAGAAAATATTTGAAGAGGTAGGTCTAAAATGCAAGCTTCAAACCCAGACCTCAGCTTTTCCAAAGGAGGTAGGGCTCAGATCTTTGGTTCAAGGTCAGCCAGTGAGTCAGGAGTAGACTCTGAGCACATACTGGGATCAGCAGTGCTCCCAGTCCTGCCTCTGTACTTGGACTGCTTCTGTTGGCTTTGTATAGAAAATAATGACTGCAACACTCTCCAAGAAAGACTAACAGAATGGTGACAAGTCTGCTAGCAGTAGTTATTCTTCTAGATGGGTCAGTAGAATTAAAGACAAAATTTTGCATCAGCGGTGCTCCCGAAAAGTAAAATTTGATCCTATCAACATCATCACAGATTTCAGGTCTTCTGCTCATGCACAGTCCAAGGGTTTGAGGAGATCAGGGTGCAATTTTTACATCTCAAGCACCATTATCTGTAGTGGACTTCCATTATAGACAATGAAAAGCACATTTTAAAGGGGCTATGCCTGCATTTTTGCAAAGGTAAACTCTGTCTAATCTCTGCACACGCCTGTCTTCTCGACACCCTGCTGCCCTGCTGGACCAGATGTGATACTCAGAGCCTCTGCATGGGGTGAGGGCTGGCTTGAGGAGGTTTGTGCTTCCTTAGTTTATCCAAATGATGGGCAAGATTTCCCAGTGCACTCTGTCTGCCTTTTACTGCTTCAGGGATGCAGAGTGGTCATAAAGTTTAATTGCCCAATTAAGCAGGCTTTACAGTTGCTCTGTGTTGCTGGAGTACCAAAAAGCAGATTGAGCAAACTAGTGAAGCTGGATCATTACTGTGTCAAATCCAAGACACACATACTTGTGTGTATGTGTGAGAAAAACATTCAGTACATGGGCTAAAGTAACCAAAACACAAAAGTAGGTATAGATTGTACAGGCAGGCACATGTTTCAGTGTTGAGGAGCGAGTTACAAGCAAGAACCCTAATGCCCCCTGATCTCTTTACAGGATGGCAGAAGGAGCCACCAGTGTGCAAGTCAAGCTGGCACAGCTAGGCTTCTGTCAGGGCTGCAAGATGGAGGGGAAACACTGGGAAAGCAGCTGGGGCTTCCTTCCATACCCCCAGGGCAGCAGAAATAACCTTCTGTGAACAAAGCACAGGAAAAGGAAAAAAAAACCCACATAAGCATCCATGACAATTTGCAAATGGAGCAATCTAAATTCTCATGGGGATTGGAATTCAGTGAAGGCAGCTGTAGGTGAGGGCTCAGACCTCTGCTTCTCATCATCTGCTTGTCCTTTACCAGGTTCCTTTGGCAGCCCCACAGCTTTTCTCCACACCCACCCTTGGCGGGTTCCTGTTTCTTTTCGAGCCTCTTGGTTGTGGGTGACGCCGGATGCGTGCGCTTAAGGAGGGGACAGCAAACACTTTAGGGTAGGGGAGGCCTCTAGAGACAATTCCACTACAAATAAATTCTTCGCTTATCTTAATGCCAGCAGGCATCTCAGTAAAAGTGGTTTCATGTTCAAGAAAGATGCCTGCCTACTTCCAGGTTAATAATTTTTTTTTTAGTAACAAAGTAGTTTGCTGACAGTATTAACTATTGGCCAGAGCAGTGCTGCTCAAACTCCCAGCTATAGCTACCAAAGGAGCCATGGTACAGTTCAAAAGGGCTGTAGCTCACAAAGAGTTAATCAATCCAATTAATATTTTTATATTAAACATATATGAACAAGAGTTCAAGCCAGTAAGTATTTCTTTTGGAAAGTGGGTGTTGTGCAGGGCTTGCAGGATTTTCAGAAACAGACAAATCAAAAAGTAAGCCATGCTTGGAAAACCAAAGTAATATAAAATTGTGAAATGGACAACAACACCAGCCCCCATATGAAAAGCATTGCTTTTGAGATCTACGTCAAAGTTGATAGCAATATTTTTATAAGCATTATTTTTGAGTCCATGACAATAGTACAGATCAGCTGATTTCTAGTCACTCAGGTAAGTAGTGATGAATTTGAGTTAGTGCAAACACACTTCACTGTAGCTTGTCCACTCTGTTTGAGGTGCAAGTCTCACTTGGCAGTGATGGAAAAGCTGTGGGAACATTAGCATTCACCCCCATGGCAGCTGACATCAATGCCAACCCGATGTGCTCTCCATACCACACGGACACACAGCTATGCTGGGCTGCACACTGGCTCCCCATCTCCTGCCACCCACCCACATTTAAATCAGCACTGAGTCTGTTCCAGGCTGCTTGTCACAACCCTCTGACAAAACAAAGAGAGGCAAAGGGAGAGAATTAGCAAGGAGGGAAGAGATGGAAGGAGAATGTATGTAGAGTGGAAAACGCTTGAATAGATCACTGACTATGGTTTTCAGCTGTGTTTGAGGAAGCCTTCAGTAAAAATCATTCTACGGGACTCCAAACAGATGACAGAAGTTGCAAAGGTCCTTTTAAGTGAACTGATTTCAAATCTAGATCAGATTAGAACAACTGGAGGTCTAATCACTAGACTGTTATGCAAGAGTCACATATGAAATCACCAATTGGTCCTTATAGTGTAGCTTGAGTGAAACCCTCTGTCCAGCCCTTCCTCTGGAGAGTAAATGCAGGAATAGCTGAAAGAAAACACATTTTGAGATTAATTTTTCATTCTCAGAACATCCCATAAAGTGGTTGTTTCTTTTGGACATTTGGAAAAGAATAACTGCATACATTCTTTAGAGTAGTGTTACATTGTTTGGACCAGAGCTACCTATTGAACAGTTGTCACATCATTACTCAGGGACATATGCCAATAAATTCGAAATCCAAACTTGCAGACATTAACAGGAACATGGAGAATTTAGATAAAATGTGCATTTCAAACTCTAATTGGGCAAGCCTGCACTGACATTGCTCTATATAAAGCAAGATTACTGTTGCTATGGTTTCCAAATGGCCTCATTGTAAGCAATCAATAAAAGCTGAATGAAATTGTTAAATTAAAACTGCAGATCCTGATGCTGAAGGCAAGGACTCTGCATGTTTAGTCACAACTACAGCTTAGTTTGTTTAAGTCTTTGTATTCAGAGGATTTGATCACTGCATAGAGAAAATTCATGCATGCACAGCCGAGATCACACAGAGATAGTCTCTTTTGCTTTTTGCACAAATGATGGTTTGACTTTTGTGCTGTTGAAAGGCAAATATCTGTCAAGATCATGACATAAAACTAACTGCAGAATATTTTATTCAAAATGATAAATTGCCATATTACATTTTAGTATTTTATTAAAGTACTATTAATATGATTTCTGTTACATAAGAACTGTACGGATGACATTTCAAAAATTAATACAATACAGAAAATTTCAAGTTTTCTATGATTTTAGTGAAAATAGTATAAACACCAAATACATTCAATTGAACATCAAAAGATCTGAAACTGGATGCTGTCTATGGATAAAAAAGTATTTTATCAGCTTGATATGAAGAGGCAAAAATATATAATTATCATTAAACAGATTTGGGATGATGGAAGATTGTGCAAAATTATGTTTGTGGCTTACTTATCTAAAATGCTGCTGACCATGGAATAGAATTACATGGTAGAGATTATATGGGACCTTTTTTTCAAAACACTTTAACTCTTAAAATAAACAACTAGCAACTGAGTCCAGAATGCATAATAAACAGACTTGAAGAGCTTTTAACCCCAATCTTAAAAAAAAAAACCAACAAAAAAAAAACCAACCCAAAAACCACAAGGAAAAGTGCTTATATAAGAATAACTAAGAATAACAGTTCAGAGCATCTTTAAAGCCAAAGGAATACATTTTTTAAACCCTTAATACCTTGATATACTTGTCCCAAGCACAACCCTGATATGTCTGTGAGATACTTAACCTGTTGCCTTTCAAACCCCTCAAAATAACGGAACTGGTAGAATAGAAAGGTTTACTCCCCTTGATACAGACAGCATGCTAGATGGAAAATAAATGCTCCAAAGATTTCCAATGATAATGAACAGAAGTCCTAATTACAAAAGGTAGAGGTACTTCAAAAAGCTTAATCTACTATTAATTAGATATATAGATATACATATATCTAATAGATAGATATGTCATTCTGCAAACAGAACTCAGGCTCCTAAGTTACCTAAAGGCAGAGATTTTGTATTCCTTTTAGATTTAGGCATCCAAATCTTGTATACATGTTAAACATTTTTGAAATCTGCCATTCATTTCCAATCTACCCACTGATTTTTGTGTGGTATAAAATCAATAGAGTTTGTATTTCTATACTTACCTTACTTTCCAAATTCCTTAATTTGACAAGACTTGCATCAACAGTGTCTTTCATATGTAAAACCAGAGGCATCAACCATAAAGTCACAGAATCATCTATGTCAGAAAGAACACTTTACGACCATCAAGTCCAACTATAAACCCAATACTGTCAAATCCAACACTAAAACATTTCCCAAATATCACATCTACACCTCTTCTAAATACCTCTAGGGATAGTGACTCTGCCACTTCCCTGGGCAGCCTGTTCCAGTGCCCAATCACTCTCTGGGTGAAAAGCCTTATTCTAATATCTAACCTAGACCTCCCCTCACACAATTTCTGGTCATTCCTTCAGGTACTGAAAGAACAATGGACTCCTGGATGGGACTTTATTTGTATGAATGTTCCAGTCCACCATCATAGAATACATACATAATTCTTCTACTCTGTGTGTGAAACCTTCTCTAGAAGAACAAAGTACCTTACAAAATGTGAACTTTGTCTTCATTAATAAAAGCATCTGGTTTGCTGTCTAACCATCTGGATTTGCCTAAAGTTTATAGTCTCCTGAGTGTTATTCACAGGCCCACATATGATCAAGCCTCCACAGACTTTTTTATTCAGTAAAAGCTTTCCCACAGCCCTTCATTTTTTCTATCTGTTTTTGATCTTGTAAAAAAATTTCACTTTAATACGTGTGTTGTAATACTGCATGTGTTTGTGTTTCTGTGAACTGTGCAGATCTCCTAGTGTGTAGATATTACGGGCTAGATTCTCTAGGGAACAGTGGAGGAATGAACTATGGAAGAGTCATTTGGAGATACCAGACTCTACAACTTCTTCTCTGTGGTCCCTGAACAAAGGGCTAGACCAGGGTGGATAGATTACTTTAAAATGCATCAACGATTAACATGTAACACGGCATTGAGAATTGTTTCAGTTCAATAGCTACAGCTGCTAATAGGTAACAACCATTTTGTCAATGCTACACCAGAGGGGTACTGTGTGTGTTTGACAATTCCATGATTCCTGACAGCATGCAGCATGCAGATAACCTGTGTTCTGTGCGTGTATAAAATGTGTTATTATTTTCCCTTAATTCTACAAGCTGAACAGTCACTACATTTCTGCTTGCTCTGTTTCATAAACACAAGATTTTCCATCCGGAGCCCTTACAAAGCCTTGCCAAAAGGGTTCATTCTCCTTTAGAGTTCAACTTGAAGAAAATGTCTCAGTTCTCTGGTAGGTCAGTAAGTACACAACAGTTCACGAGCTCTGATGCTTCTGCCTAATCTGCTCTCTTACCACAGGCAATGGAAAATGTTTAACTTGAAACAACAAACATTCGAAATCAGAAATAGAAATTACCTCAGTAGATATTAATATAACTTCACAGAAGCCTATCTCCTTCTGCTCTAAACCATGACTGATGTTTAAGAAAAGTGTGTGCATATTTGAGTCTTTTTCTGCTTTTCTTTTTATCTACTAGAAGTCAGCAACTTTCTGTATGTGTTACATCAAATGCGTGATTTAAAGAGAAGTGCAGACCTATGGATCATGGGGTGCAGTATTGTATTTGCAATCTGAACATAATTAGGCCAACTGGAATAAAAAGCCTGTATTTTAAATGTGAAAGAGGTGTCTATTTCTAGAGTCACTCTTCCTCATATTTCTTTAATATAATAAAGTAGAAAGGATTCAAATAGTCCTGCAGAAGTTAAAACCCAGGACTTCTCTTTCTGCAGAAGAGTTGAGAGAGGGCAGCTGGATCCCACTGGACCCTGCTGTGTTTAGTTTCTAAAAATGGGAACTAAACTGAGAAGCAGCCTCCAGGGGCAGCAAAATACAGCAGGAAGCTTGGAGATGCCGTTCTGTTCTAAAAAAATAAATTGTTTCATGTACGTGATTCTATTTACTTCTTTGCTTATTAGTGTAGCTTGGGGGTACTGGCTTGTTGCCAGGCCAGCTTCTTGCAGCTTTGATTCCTGCTGACATACAAAAGTGTGAGTGTGTGAGCTCACGCACACATACCTAAAAGCAGCTTCTGTGAATGCAGAGAATAGTTTTAAGTAATTCTAATTTGCTGTCAATAGATTTCACTAAAGCATTGTATGCTACAAGAGAGATCGACCATACACTCCAAGTCTAAATCCTAGATCATTACATTTTAGCCTTTAATATACAGACGGATTCTAAAATGAGCCATAACTTTCTGACTGGAAGGTTAGTAAGTTAACTGATAAAACAAACTTCCAGCCATTGTAAATAGGATGCAAGTTGCAAATTTAAGTCACAACTTTTTCCAGATTTCAGCAACAAGTCAGGTAACAGAGCTGAAACAATGAGCCTTAATCTTTGTATGTTCAGATACAAGATGGGCTTTGTATTTCTATTGTTTATTGTACTGAAAGAGCTAGCCTATTCATTCAAAATGAAAGTCAAGACAATCATTAATTGTGATTTTTCCCAACTAGCAATGCTAAGCCTGGTTCTAAGTAAACTATTGTATTGCTAATTACATGCACTGGATTTCAGTGTGAATGAGCCTATCACAGTGTGAATTTCTACATTAGAAATTGCCTCATGGTTTCAATCTCAATGTGACATTAACATTTTTAACCTGAAAATGGGAGTCAGTATTCACACCAATCAGGATAACCCATATACTTATGTTCCAGAGCTTATGCTACAGAGCTTCTCTTGAGAAGGATAATTAAATCAAAATTTTTGCTTTAGATTTTAAATATATTTTTAGGAAAAAATATCTATTGCTATGAAAATCTTGTGTGATCCATATTTGTTTTCAGAACATATTTCCAGGAGCTGGGAAGATTTGTTTTCTGGCATGCATCAAACATTTTTCCATTGGCCACAGCATTCTTGCACTAATTGAGTTTAGAAAACTTTTCAGCTGCTGCCTGGATGAATATGATCTGTGAAAAGCAAGCCTCAGAAATAATGGGATCCATTAGCTAATTACAATTTATCATCAAACATGCATCAGTTGCAAACTGTAATATGAGAACTATATTCTGGTATCTCAGACTTTTCAGATTATAAAATCTGCCATCAAAAAGGGATGTCAGTATTTTCTTTCTTGAAATACTTCATACTTCCTAGTGAAGGAATCCACTAATTTTCAAAAGGTACAAAACTATACAAGACAAACTTTGCCTGATTTTGCAAATGATGAGATGATTTTGCTGTCTGAAGAAAAACTTCTGAGAATTTGATTGTTTATCATGCATGAAATCTGACAAATCTGTTCCCTGGTTAAAATTATCCACTCTGCTAAAAAAGCACACAAAATCCTGCAAAGTGCAATCAATTGCAAATTGGGACATTTTGGTAGAAGGCGTGGATCTTTTTAAATGTGATTACCAACTGTGTAGAAGAATGTTTCTTTGTATTTCCCCTAAACATACCTTTACTTTTACACTAAATTTACTTCCTATGACAATACATGTAGAAGTAACTGATTGTATTTTGCCACAGCTCTTACCTTTCTATTAATATTTCAGATAATGCATGAGGAAAACGTATTATCTCACTATTTCTCCCATTATTTTTCCACTAAGAGCATTTTCTCAACTTTTTAAACAGGAGGAAATTCAGAGTCACACTATAGCTGGCTTTGTTAACATATTGACCTTGACTCTTTGTTGCCTTACACTCTTAGATAATTCCATGCTAAGCAGAAGCTAAAATGCCGTCCTCTTTGAATGTTTACCTTCTGAACTTCCATGTGACTTTCATTTCAAAGATGACAAGATCTGAGTGGAGAACCAACATTGTGATTTCACATGGAAGTCTGGACACTTGCTGTTTTAAATTCCAAACTACAGAAAATCCCAGAAAAAACAAACCCCACACAAGCATGTAAGTCACAAAAATCTTCAATATATTTGACTCCTGCGGTTGCCAAACAAATTGCGATCATTCAAGTAACAAATATGTATAAATTTAAAATTCATGGGTTGCACTGAATCAGCCTGACAGTCTCGGTGGGCAGTGGACTGACACAGTTTTGTACTGCAGTTTTCCATATGCTTGACACCAGCAAATTTCCAAATAGAGATTCAATGCTGCTCTCCTCAGCCCAACTCACTGGCTCTGCTCAGCTCACCTCTGTCCACCTGCTGCCATTATCTTCCAGCCCTCCCTCCTGTGAGCCATGTTATATACACAAGGCTGTGCTCCTGTCACAAAGTGAATGAACAACTGGAGATGTTGTCAGAGACATTCCTTACAGTGCTACATCCTGCTGCCATACCCTCACTGTTTGCAGAAAACTGGGAGAGCAGCATTGCATGTGGCTGGTCTGTGGGAGATGAGCAGGTCACAGCAGCACCTCACATCACAATGAGGTCAAAGCAGCCCCAGTGGAGGGATCAGGACTGAGACCCTCAGTCCCTTAAGGCCTCACTAAATGCCCTTGTAAAAGATTTAGTAGTTGTAAGAATCTTGTAGTTGCAAAGATACACAACACATCATCTGTTAATAGAATGCAGAATGACTGCGAAACAAAGTACTTGCATTTGAGTAAAATCCAAGTAGTTTTCCTTCTATTAGGAAATAATAAAATGCCCTATATCAGATGAGTCCAAACCTGCCAGCTTTTTAATGAGATGCTCTTTCTGCTGAGAGTGGTTTACCAGGAAACATGCTTTAATTTCTCTGTGTCTGATTATTCCCTATAGCAGTCCTCACACTGCTGCAAAATCAGGTTAACAATAAAAAAAAAGGGCACCAAACAAATGCCTTACATTCCACAGGTGCAATTATTTCACAAATAAAAAGGAAGTGAACACAAGAGTTTGTAGATGGTGCTTGGAGATCCTTACCATGTATTCCTTTTGAAATCTGAGATAGATTACCATTTTAAAGTACTCTGTGCTCAGTACAGCTAAATAGGGATATTGTTAGTGCTGGGACTTTTTGTAAAAGTATTGTATATTACCTGAGGGATTTCATTTCCATTCTGGTATCATTTTTTGTGGTTGTTGTTTTGTGCTATTCATGTTTCAATTAACTCTTAAATTGTTACAGCCTACAGCCTCTTAGCTCTTATTCCTGTTTTTATGCTAGAAAGCAAAGAGAACAAGCAGCACAAAGCCTTTAACCTTATCTTCCAGGAAAACTTATCACTATACGTTAGTTATCACTGTATGTCTTCTTTTGCTAATAGAAGGCAGAATGATACATTTGTGTAGGCATATCCCTGGCTTTCACACAGGCTCCCCTAGGATGATTGTTTTCAGTTCCAGGAAGAGCATGCAGCAAATGAGCAAATGGACACCCAAATGACGATGAATTTTAAAGGACCTAAGAAAGCATGGTCCCAAAATATAAGTTTTATATAATTTTAAAATATCTATTTAATGGTATACATCCTATTAAAATACAGGTCTTCGGTAGCAGACCTTAGATAATGCCCACATTGGAAACAGATTCAGAATTGCTTTCTTTTTCTTTAAAAGTTCCCTGGACACCAAACAAACTGAATTACTGATGGCTCACCTTTGGGTTGATCGTAAGTCTTGGCTGAACCTTTTTGTGTAACTGGGTTAATTAGGTATTATGTTTTCTCTTTTTCACCTAAATAAAGGTTTTATAATGTCTTAATATTTCAGCTCCTGCAGCTGCTTTCATTGCACAAGTTAAAGATCTTTCATATGCCAAGCCACCTATTATCAACAAATATGAAAAACCTGAATTGGTTCTGAGATTTCCACTCATCTTCAAGAACTAAATGAAACTGGCCAACAAGGAGGTGACCATTCCCCTCCTCCGATGACAGGGAAAGACTGGATGATAGACACATGTGACTGCATAAACACTGCTCCTTAGGAAACGGCCTTAAAAAATAAATCACTTTTTGGATCACATGTTAAAGCTTTTTACAATTGAGGGTTTGAGATGTGCTAAATCCTACACGTTCTGCACAGTCCTATTCACTTGAACAGAATTAATCACTCAAATTGCATAAAGCTAAGTGCTTGTTTAAATCCTCACATGACTGATGACTAATGTTCAGTATTTAAAATCCTGTCCAAAGACAAAGGAACTGATTGTTTCATTTGAGCAGTCAACTTTCTAATTCATCAGAATAATTTAAATCTCGTATCATTTAAAATATCTAAGAAGAGTAACTTCATCAACAGATTCTCCTTTTATCCTTCTAGAAAATTTTGCATAATACTATTGCATTGGAAGTGTTTTCACTCTGAGAGTGACTTAAATTCCATGCTTTACGACGCATATTAGACAAGAAAAAATGGAGACAGAAGACAAATTTGATGGGGTTCCCTGAGTGCACTAAATCTAAAGATGTGAAAAAGGCATATTGTGTGTGTGGCTCTACGCAGATATTTACTATATGTAATATGCTAGGTAGAAAAGTTATGCAATATTAACATTTTAAATAATATAGTAAATGTAGTTTTTAACATTGAATCTAAGTAAGAATTGTGTGTAAGGTATTGTCCTTAGCTCAAGAGCAAAGAGAAGATAACCCAGAGGTTTCTACACAGAGAGAACAATTACAACAAGCCAGACTAAAAACCCCTCTTGGATGTTTCAGAGGGAAAGATGCATATCTCCTTGAAACCACCCTGACCAATCCAGACCATGCATATCTCCTTGAATCCACAAAGCTACCTGGTTAAGCCAGACTCCAGGACGCCAGGGGTTTTGCAAAAGGCTCTTAGCAAACGGGCTTTTCTTAGATAAAGTATACATAATCATTAAAGTTTGTCCTCAAAAATAGAGAGGCTTCTCTCTAACGGGGCCCTTCTTTCTCGCAGCTTTTGTCTGAGAGGAGAGGAGACGGTAGACCTGGGCTACCTTTCTTTGCTCTTATTGCCTCATTATTTGTCCTGTCTCTGAAAACCTTTTAAACTTTTATTATTGTATTAATTTTTTTTGTAACCAATTTTTATTCTTTATTAAATTTTCATAAATTTCAAAAAGCGAGTTATTGGCATTTATCACAAAAGAGAACTTCGAGTTGATCTTCAATATAACCACCACTGAGTATTTCAGTGTATCCACTTAAATTAAGTGTATCCACTTAAATTGCCTGGATATGTGTCAGTGTACAGTGCTAGAAAGTACTAGGAGCGAATACAGGGTTTAATTCTTCATCTTCTCCAGTTTATCAGAGTTCAAAATTATAAAAGCTACCGAGTTTGTACTGTTGCATTTCAAGGAGGTTCAAAGAGCGACTATAAGGCTTTTCGGGCCTTTCTGTTGTCTTTACAGCAGAAGCCTGCCTAGGTTCTGCTTTGTGACTGCGACCCCACCAAGTGCACGGTGGAGGCAGCAGTGGGAGCAGCCCCTGGCAGGCTGCACAGGCTCCCACCGCTCCCATCATTGCCGATCCCTGCCCGCAGCAGTGGGGGCAGCCCCTGGCAGGCTGCACAGGCTCCCATCGCTCCCATCATTGCCGATCCCTGCCCGCAGCAGTGGGGGCAGCCCCTGGCAGGCTGCACAGGCTCTCATCGCTGCCGATCCCTGCCCGCAGCAGTGGGAGCAGCCCCTGGCAGGCTGCACAGGCTCCCACCGCTCCCATCGCTGCCGATCCCTGCCCGCAGCAGTGGGGGCAGCCCCTGGCAGGCTGCACAGGCTCCCACCGCTCCCATCGCTGCCGATCCCTGCCCGCAGCCGCGGCCGAGCTCGGGCCGGGCTCTGCCCGAGGCGGGGCCGAGGAGCGGGGCCCCGCGCTGCCGCAAAGCGCGCCAGGCGGGCCGGAGGCGGCCGTGCTCCCTGTCGCGCTGCCGGAAGTGATGGCGTTGCGCTTTGCGGCGCGGCGCCCCTGATCCGAGGCCGGGAAGCCCCGTGCGGCCTTTCCGCGGAGCCGCCGCCGAGGACAGGTGAGAGCCGGGGCGCTCCGGCCGCGCCGCCCGCGCCCCCGCCCGCCCGCGCCCCTGCCCGCGCTCACGCCACTCTCTCTCTCTTGCAGAACCAGCCATGCCGGCCAAGGGCCCCCTGCAGAGCGTCCAGGTCTTCGGACGTAAGGTGAGGTGCGGGGTTGGCGGCCTGCACCATCTGCTCCTCGCTCCCGGGCTGGGCCGCGCCTTTGGGCCCTTCGCGCTCGGGGTGTCTCGGCCGCAGCTCCTCGGCGGGGCCGTGCGGCGGGGCTTGGCCGCGGGAGGGCCGGCGGGGCGAGTCCCGCCGGGCAGCCCACGTGCCCCGGAGCGTGCCGTGTCCCTGGAGCGCTGCGGAGCCTCGGGAAGGGTCTGCACCCCTCGGGAGTGGGTCTGGGCGTTCTCTCACCGGAGTCTTCGGGAGTGGCCGCCGCTGTCGCCCCAGTCCGCGGCGGCCTGGCTCACCATTGCCGGTGTCCGAGGGCCACGTTGTGAGGTGGTGGGGGGAAGGTAAAGTTCGCCCTGTTGGACGGAGTGCAGCGTCTCGAATAATTCACCAATCTCTTGTGAGAAAATGAACCACAAACCTAAGGTGTAGAACGGAGGGGTCTTTCCTTCGTACGCGACTAAATCTTGTAACTATAAATCAAGTACTGAAACTTTTATTAAGATTCTGTTTTAATACTCTTGGTTATACCTGGAGGTGCAGGGAGATATACTGTTTCGTTTAGTGCATAGTGTTAGTCTGGGCTGTAAGACTTGAGACTGCTCGATTGTTAAAATGAAATTGAAGTACCTGCTGCTTGTGTAAAAATTAAACGCTGTGTTAATTCACATTTGGATTTTTAGAAAACTGCAACCGCTGTTGCCCACTGCAAGAGAGGAAATGGCCTCATTAAAGTCAATGGAAGACCTCTGGAAATGATTGAGCCCAGAACTCTGCAGTATAAAGTGAGCATCCACCCAGCCTCTGCCCTGCTTACCCTCTATACATGTCATTGCTTCACACTGGAGACAAGTGGCTTGTCCTACTGAAAGTACCAAGTTTTTGGTTGTTAACCTAAAATACAGATGCTGTTTTAAAAATTCAGTGAATTGCGCTTCTGTAAGGGGGGGTTTGTTTAACAGGTTTCGGTTAATGTGAAGTGTTTTCTACACTTCCTATCCACTTTCTAAACTGAAATGGGTAACTTAAAGCCCTCATTTTAAAAAGGCTGCTTAGAACTATGTACAATAGCTGCTGAACAATGCTGACCAAATCTGAAACAGTCCAGTTAACTATAAAGTACAATGGATAGTGAAGAAAACTACATATAAATTACTTTGGGTCTTCAGTTTTAATGAACTTATTTTTGTATGTAGTTATGGCATTCTAGTTAAACTGTTGTCTTGTTCTTAATTCCCATGTGCTTGTGCTTTGCTGTTAAGATATTTGAAACTTAAATAACCCAAAGACTTCAGTAAATGTGTCTTATGACAGCACCAGCAGGTGTTGAAGGGCTCTGTAGGAGATGTACTTGATCTGAGTGTGTGCTTTTAAAATCGAGGCTCCGTTTTCCAGAAGATTCAGTAACATCACATTTGATAAAGCTGCTCCAAGCTCTGATCCTCATTACAAATGAATTTTCTTTGTGTTTCCTTTCCCAGCTGCTTGAGCCTGTCCTCCTGCTGGGGAAGGAACGGTTTGCTGGTGTTGACATCAGAGTCCGTGTGAAGGGTGGTGGCCACGTAGCACAAATCTATGGTGAGGGTTTGGTGGGATTTCTGGTGTGGGCTAGAATGGGTAACGCCACTGTGGTGAGGTGGCACTGGCTGGATGCCTGGTGCCCACCAAGCTGCTCTGTCATTCTTCTAATCTTGATGGGGAAGAGAGAAGATGGAAAAACGTTGGTGGGTCAAGATGAAGGAAGATAAATAAAACAAAGGCTATGTACTGATGCAAAGGAAAACTAAAGGTTTCCATCAGCAGGCAATGTTCAGCCACTTCCTGTGAAGTGGGGTCTCAATGCCTATAGCAGTTGCTCTTCCTTTGCTTTTACTGCTGAGCAGACATCCTCTGGGATGGAATATCCCCTCTGGTCAGTTTGGATATCAGCTGTTCTGGCTGTGTTTCCTCCAAGATCTTGCCCACTCCCAGCCTAATGCTGATGGAGATACGTTGTAGGCACAGCCTTGATGCTGTCCAAGCACTGCTCAGCTGTAGCCAGAACACAAACCAGATAAGGGCTGTCACGGGAGAATCACCTCAGCCAGACCCAATACAGCCATGTATTTAAGAGGCTTAAGTTTGGAATAGTGACTTGCCAAACTGTTCTGTTCCCACTGTGCAAATGCAGTTTTTCGTAAGGGCATGTTGATTACATTTTGTGTGCAAAGCTGTAACAGAATAAGCTGAGTGAAGCAAAATGAAGTTCTGATGAAATGCATGGGAACTACCTTTACATTGTGCAGTGACAGGATAGTTCAAATGCAGCTAAGCACAAGGATTTTAGGAGGGGTTTGGCATTAGAAATTGTATCCTTAATTGTGTATTTCCGTGTTGATCAGAAGCATCTTTCCGGTATGAGCAAAGCTAGGCAGTTTTCCCTTTGCAGTGAAGACTGGGGCTGTATTTGCATTAGCTGTTGATAAGAGTTCATCTTTACAATAGATAGATTTATGCTGCTCTTAATTTGAATGTAGTTAGTGAAGTGGAGCTGAGGCTGCATAAAAAGCAGAGGCAAATTTTAGGCCCAAACTTACTACCGTTTGTTTTTGAGAACATTCATATTTTCATCAAAATCCTGATGTTAATATTTTGACAGATAAAGTTTAACAACATCCTGACAGTTACTCCATTCTCTGGTTTATGTTCTGATTACTGTTACTGAGCTAGTTTTTTTGTATTGCTATGTTCTAGCACTCAGACCATCCTGTTGTCCCTTTTGCCTCCTTCGTCTTTCAACACACAGTTTTCTTTGTTGAAAGCGTAGACATTTCAGAGAACTGTGTTACTAAAGAGTTAGAAAGTTGACTGTAGATAGAAGATGAACCTACATTAATATTTGGGAGAGAAAGTGATCAGACAGCCCTTGTGCAATTTCTTGGCAGGCTGGCAGCTGTGTTCTTAAGATTTGCCAAAGTAAAGGTCATGTGGAGTATGTGGGAAGGGGATATTAAGGAGGGAAAGGACAATTTGGCAGTGAACAAAATAGCACATTTCTCAGATAACTGGCATTTTGTGTTTAAATTTTAAACAGATTTGCAATCCTTACTGATGCTTTCTCTTTTTTAAACAGCTATCCGTCAAGCTATTTCCAAAGCTTTGGTGGCTTACTATCAAAAATGTGAGTAACTTTGATTGTTTTATTAGCTTTAAGTAGAAATGTATGGCTTTTGGTTGTTTTATTGCAAAAAGCATTAATATGGATTTGTTCCGTGTGAAACTGCTTAAACTAAAGGTTTTTGTTTTCAAACAGATGTTGATGAAGCTTCCAAGAAAGAGATCAAGGATATTCTAATCCAGTATGATAGGACTCTGCTTGTTGCAGATCCTCGCCGTTGTGAATCCAAGAAGTTTGGAGGACCTGGTGCTCGTGCGCGCTACCAGAAGTCTTACCGTTAAAATTGGGCTCTAGTCTCATGGCAGTCAATAAACAGAAAGAATTTGATAATTTTCATGTTTCTAAATTGCCTTTTCTTGGTGGGCAAATAGATTTTTTTCACAGTGTGTTGAGATTGATACACAAAGGGATTTGTATTACAGTAGAACCAGAGGGTTGATGGCAGCTCTTTTTTTATCCTTTCATAGTAGTTCTGGATAGGTAAGATTTTAGGAGTAAAGAAAAGCTTCTGTTGAGGAATGTGTGGCTATCCAAACACAAAGAGGGCTCACATCCTGGATTTTGCAGGCACATGCAGCAACACAGTGGTTCATGGACGATACCAGTCTTTACCTTCCTGGTAGTTAATGTCATCAAAACCAAAGTAATTAAGGGGGCAGGGAATGGGGGGGTGTGTTGAACTCTTGCATTACCAGATAGTGCAGGGACACAGTCTTGGACTAGTACATCTAAATGTAGGAAACTTAAAACACTTAAAATACACTATTTTGTAAAAATAAATTCAAGGATTTTGTGTTTTAAGATTAGGTGTGAGTGATTAATCTTTCAACCGCGTGTTCACACAGTGCAAGCCCAGAGGAGTAACTGCTTATTTTATGAGCTAGGCGAGGCAATTTGAAAGCCTTGGAGGAAGAAAGTGTGAAAGAAGTGAGTTGAAAAGTAATTTTCAAAAAATTTGCTACAAGATGTGCATATTAAATGTAGGAGAAGATTCAGTTTTTATCCATTTACCCAGGGACAAAAAGTAAATTCTGAGTAAATGGGATGGGCCAACGAGAGTCTCACAAAGACTCATGCTGTCCTTTGGAAGAAGAGAAGTCATGGAGTGAGGCTGTGGATACAAGCTGACCAACCGGTGTGATTATAGCCCTGAGCTGTTTCCTGTGTTTGTAAACCAGTTTGGAGTGGAACTGGTAGAAACACGAGACAGATGCTGAGAGCCCAGCTACTGCAGTATTGCTCTCCAGACCTGGCATTTTAATGTCTGCGTGCTTGCATGGCAGTACTGGAATAGGTAGGGGCACCTGGGTGCTTGAGATTTTTGTTGGGCTTTCTCTTAGTGTGTTGTGCTCATTGACTTAATAGGAGGTTTTTTTAGTGTATTCACTCAACACAAAGTTAAACAGGCTTCCGTTGTGTGTTTGGGAATTGGAAAGAATAGTAAAATCCACCCTTTCGCTCTAGTTTAATGAAACAGGTGCTGACAGCTTTTTATTAATGTTTAGCATTTGTCATGAAGTCTTTGCTTCTTCAGTAGAAGAGTATTAAAGGTATACTCACAGTTACTCAAGAGTTGAATGTGTATCAAATAGATTTCCTTCTAAAAAAAGAATTCTGCATTCATCTCCCCATTTTAGCTGTTGGTTTCTGCCACGAAATAACTGCATTCCAAGATCTGAATAGAAGTGCAATGCTCGTGTTCAAACCTCTCATGCTCCTGTTGAAGCGAAGGGGACTGTTGCATGTTCTATCACCAATTTACATACCAGGATTATTTGGTTTTCATGAAGCAAATGGGATACTCCATCCCAGACGCCTGTCTTTGGCAAAATGCATGGTCTGCTTTCCTCAGTCCCCCTTTTCCTGCACTGAGCTCTTGGGCTGCTGAAAACTGCCATCCTCAGCCTCCTGGCTTGGTTTTCCAAGGAAAAGATGCTATGCAGAGCTAACTTTTGAGTTTGATTGCTTGAATTCCTATGAGTTTTGTGAAAATGCGTGTCTTGATGTTAATTAACTTCAGCTGGGGGAAAATAAAGTCTCTAGTTGTTTGGCTGCGTGACTGAAAAGCAATGGCTCACTCACTGCTTAGGAAATGCTTCCTGGCCTGCCAGTTGGCACATACTGTATCCCATGCTGTGGCTTGTCCAAAACTGGTTCTTGTCTGGCTGTTAGATCTGTGGGATGGAGAGGAAAAGAGACGATGCAAACTTGTGGTGGTGTGAAACAATGAGGCGGGGGAGATGGAATACCTGATGCCGGTAACCTTAGGGGTGGATTTCACAGTTCTGAGGAAGCCTGATGGATCTGTTTTTCTGCTCACAGAACAGCTTGTGACAGTTGGGGATTATTGTTTTGCTGTTCTTTTGTGGAAAGGCTGAAAATAAAACCTGCATTGCTACTAATTCAGAGATGATATCTGCATGTAATTTTTTCACCCAGAAGACTCCTAACATAATAAAAATGCTTTTTGAACTGAACTCTGATCCTATAAAAATGCCCCATTAATCCTGCAGAGTGATGTCATTGCCATTTGCTTGCCTTCTAAATGAGAAATATTTTTAGAATTGGGCTGCTGTCTGCCTGAATGGCTGAAAATTTTTATCCTGAGAGGTTGCTTGCTGATCACCCACTAGAGGGCTTAACTTCATTGGGAAACTGTAATGACTGTAAAGTTCAAAGGCGTTTGTAAAAATGTCTCCTTTCCTCATGTCCTGATTCTGCAAGGATGGTAATAGAGCACTTACCGTTGAGCATCCACTCTGGCCAGAGAAACAGTAAGAGTTTGATCTTCAGACCACTAGGAAGGTTCTTGAGCAGCTGGCAAGATGGTTCTCAGAAAAGAGGAAATGCCCCTAATGTCTTATCGTCCAGCTCTTTCATTAGTTTCACCAATGCTAATCCTCAGGAAGACCATCTGTGCACAGCAAAATGTGGCCTCACTTGAATTCTTCATTGAAAATGCCACGTTTTGTTAACAGTGACATTGGACCCACTTTCAAACCAGGGTAAGCTTGTGCCCATGGCACAGAAGGCAGTTATTTCCTTAGCCATTGTTTATAATCCTGACGAACATTGTGACCTGTGTGTAAGTTTGTCCTCTCAAACATTATGTTGGAAAAATTGGAGAAAATTTATTTTGACTTCAATGTACAAATATATTAGCACTGAAATGTTTAAATTTTATTTTTGAAGAAAAAATTGTAACTTAAAGATGTAACACTGGCATTTTTAAAGTGTGAATAAGTGTGTTCTGTCTTGTGCTTGTTTTCTTATAAAAGCAATTATTTTCTAGTGCATTTTTTTCTGTTCAAGTTTTTCAGAAGTGCCAGTTGGGACTATTCTAATACTTGTGTAGATAATATGTGTTTTTGTCTTGATATAATTTGCTTTGATTTTTTTATCTCTTTCTTAATATGGTTTTCTGAGTTACAGTTCAGAGGAACTGTGCTTGGCTGAATAATACTTTTTCCTTAGCTGACATCCTTAATGTGCTTGGGACTTTGCTGTTTCCTACCTTGCCTTGGGCTGAGATGTCTAAACGTCATGAAGCCTATTGCTTTAACTCTTACAAAATTCCTTTGCAGCTAATAAGACTTGGCCTATTTTTAAATATTAGAAGTTTAACAACTGTGAAATAATAAATTTACCAATTTTGCTATAGAAAAATTATTTAAAAAAAACCCCAAACCAAACAAAACTCACACAAAAGCTATTTCTGGATAGCTTTTTTTTTTTCCTGTTAAACCAAAAGAGTTCATTTCTCTTAATGTTACATTTATTTGGTTGTGAAACTGCATATGAAGTATGATGAGAAATACAGTCTTGAAAAAGGGAGAAATCCCAGATCAGATTTCTCAAAGGAGTTTGAGTTTTCAACAGTTTTCTAAACCAGACTTAGCTTGACAGTAAGATAACAGAGAGAGAGGTGATGGAACTTGGAAGATGTAACGCATGGTTTCATCTCATCTTGAGAGTAGGTTTATGAGATGGTAAAAGTCTGTTTTCTGTAAGTTCTCACATAAGAGTTAAGAGTCTGTGAGTGACTATCAGTGTGTCCTGGTGGCCTAGGAATTCACTTCTTTTGCTTCCATTTGTGGTGTGGAAGAGTTTTGGATCACATACTGCAGGTGCAACTGAGCTGAGAGATGCAGTCCAGCTGCAGACAAACAGCTAATCCATGGAAACAGCCCATAGCTAGTCAGAAGTAAAAGCAAAGCAAAAAACTCTTGAAATGCAACTACAGGAATGTTAGATTCTCAGATCCAACAGTAATAAAAATGGTTCTTAAATACTCCACACAGAGTGTAGCGTTACGCATCAGTTTGCCGTAAGTTCCCTTGTGCCACCAGTGATCCCAAACCTTCACCAGTGCTGTTGGCTGCTGCATGGACACAGGGTTTTGTCCTTGTCCATGCTTGGAGAGGCTGAGTTTTCATTTGCTTTCTCTTGTCCATCTGGGGAGCAGGAAAGAGAAAGGGCTAGAAAAAGGGGTGGGAGAACTTTCTACCCAAGAGAGGCCATAAACTTCTAAATTTTATTTGGGTCCATTCACACCTGTAGCATGCTCAGAGGGTCTCACAAAGCACCTCCTAAGAAGAATGGAGGGTAGGCAAAAGATAGGCTTTGTAAAATAATATGAGCAGCACCAATTTTGAGTAGCATTATAGGTGTCTTTAAAGCTGTGCTTTTTAATGATTCTGTTTACATTATGGTAAAGCAGGTAAGAGACTTATTTTAAAACATGATAATTTTTAATTTTGGTAAAATTATGTTTTTATATTTTAAAGAAAATTACAAATAAACCCCTTTTATTTGTTGACTTTTTTGTTGGACCTGTTCCCTTCTTTCTCCTTTTTCTTCATAGCATTAAGTTTTCATAGCATGGTTTATTAAAACCAAAATACAATTATCCTCTGAGAAGCTTTCTTTTGTGCTATAAGCAAATTAGACCCAGAAAGGTATCCAGAATATTCTTTAAAAGCTGGATGTATTATTTAATAGAAGTTCATCTCTCTCCTTTCAGGACGGAGAAAAGGCATTAATATGTTAATATGTAAAACCATGTAGTTATAATTTATACAGTGGTATTATTTCACGGTCTTGCAAAAATATTTTGCTGTACTAAGGAGCAGAGAATAGCCCTCAGCTCAAGCCTCAATGCACACAAAGGTGTGTGACGACAGAAGGATCTCTCAAACCACCATGACATGGCAACATTTCTGTCATTGTCTGCTGTGTTATAAAGGGCCAATTCAGTTCAACAGGGGAGTAATACTCGCAGGTCTGGTGCAAGTGTAACTAATACAGCCTGTGCTGAGGAGCTACCATGCATTGCTAATGAGAGACATGAGCCAGGAGGTTGTACGCAACACTCGCAAAGCTCCTGAGGCTGTATGGAGCTACCAAGCTTGATGTCCCCTGCTCTTTTCCTCTTTTGCATTGCGTTATTTTAAGTAATGAGTCTAATTATCTAACCTCTAAAGGATTTAAACACGCTGTAGAAATACCTAGTTGTAAGATGCCATATAATCAAAGCCATTAATTTGGATAAATTCCCTTTTTCTAACTTACACTGAAATGAACATTGTAGGAAAGCTCAGTCTAATGACACCATGGAGTATATTCGTGCTTCATTCACTGCTGTCCACTTTGCAAGGTAAGAATTTTATTCCATTTTTTGGTAATAATTCTAATATTTACAAACATTTTTTCTAAATATTTTTATATTACAGCTAGTTCTTTTACAATCATTGTATTTTTTGACCTTGCTGGAATTTGTAAATGGAATTTAAGCAAGTATATATCATCATTCTCTCTCACAATTGTAGAAATTAAAATATAATTTTTAAGAGTAGTGTTTTATGTCTGAATTTGTTAGAAAACAATTATTAATGAACAAAAATCTAACTTTCTTGCCTTTCTTGCTATTATTGTCAGATGAGTAGCATTTCATGATTTTTCAATGAGGTAAGATTTTGTTTGAACAGACTGCACCTGCAGTTTGTTTAAACATTTTCAGAGTGCTAGGGTAAATAATTGCTCTTCTAGTTATATAAATGATTTTCTATGTAATGCAACTGGATCTTATAGTTTCCTTGCTCCAATTATAAAGATTTTTAATGTAATAGATAAAGTTCTTTTGTAGATTTGTTTGATTTTGTTTATTTACTGGCTTGTTTTAAGCATGGACTCATTTAAAATTGTTTACAATTGAGTTTTACAAGCAACAAGTCAGAAAAGTATTCTAACCCTGGAGGTTTGATTCTAAAAAGCTCTGAATACCTGTTCTATTTTGCCTGTTTATTTGTTCTATTTTTTTGTTCTGAAGCTTTCAAGAACTATGAAGTCTTTTCACTTCTTCATGGTAGCATGTGCCTAAACTACAACTAAGAAAACCTGCAGGTGAAGACTGTGAGAGAATCAATTCTTAGAAAGGAGTGCATGTAGTGCTACATTCCTTGGATACTTAGTTTGTACGAAGGTGCCCTGGAAAACTCAGGATTGTTAAACCCTGAAATTCAATAATGTTTTATGAAGTCGACATTGATTGCCAAGGGCAGAGTGATGATATAGAAAAAAATGTTTGACTTCATGATTTTTTAATCTACAGGATCTTATTGCAAGCTTTCTCTTTTGAGAAGAACGTTGAGGTAAGTTTTTATTCCTTATTTGTCAAGTCCTACAAACAGAACAAGAACAAGCAAGTGCAATGCAGTGCAAGTTAGAAAGTAAAATATAGCTTTGAATTCAATGTGTAAAATGTCATCTACATGTAGGTTGGATGTAGAACACACTTTCAGAATGTTTACAAGTCTTTTCCAAGTATTTATGCAATAGGCATGGGTCCTCTGCTTGAAAAATGGAAGTCCTTATGAAAAATGATACTTCTATGGTCTCGAGAAAGCTTAGAGAAATAATGGAATGAAAACAGCATGAGATCATGATTTCATGACTGGAAAAATACATTAAATGAGTATCCATCTACAGTTTTAACTGCATTATAAAATCCTAGTTGCTATTTGAAGCACAGAGAAGTAAGTGCTATACAGCCTTAAAATAAACATTTTCAATACAAATTTTCACATAGAAGCTGAAATCCAAACAAAACCCAAACTAGGCAATGTTCCTGATCCCATTGAATTAAATGGGATCTATGCCATCGATTTCAATGGAAGCATCAAGTTCGATGTAGCTTTGTGTGTCTTATGACTTCTAATACATTTAGCAGACACACAAGCATGTCAAATAATATGCCATATTGGAGTGTTGATAGAACTGTGTTTTATAGTTTGATGTCCTTGTTTCTAAACTTAATCACAAATTAAAGTCAGCTCCAGCACGAGAGTCATCTCTTGATATCAAAAGTACCATCAGAATACATTCAAGCAACACTCTGGGGAACTTGTAGCCACTGACATGCAGCATGAAGTAAATACGAAGCTGGTTTACAATTTTGTATCCTGTTGTGTAAGTCTGTTTTGCCTATTTATGTCTCCCCAAAGCTCCAGGTACCTCCCTGTCCAAGCAGAGATTGGAGTGCCGCCCAACTCTGTAAAATGAGACGCTGTCAAAAAAAAAAAAAAATCACCTTTTTAAATGTTAACCCAAGAAAGACCTCTTTGATAAAGTGATGGTAATCAGAGAGAAACACTTCTCTCTGGGGACTTGCTTATTCAGGTTGCTCCAGGGACCTTTGATAATACAAGATCCTTTTTGTTTTCTTCCAGAAATGAGTCTAGTGCAACTCGACAGAAAAGAGATCTTGTAACAGCTGAGGTAGGTTATACCTCCAAAAGCAGGAGGGTGGGGAAACCCTCCTCCCTTTTCTGCTCTGGGCCTTTGCCATCCTTACAAATGACCCTTTGTGGGGAGATGGGCTGCGGTAACAGGAGGACAGCGAGGAGGAGCAGCTACTCCGCACCTGCTCACCCCGCCTGAGCGGTGGCCTAATGCCTTTGTTCTCCCTCAGCAAAGCACCCAGTGGGCGACCTACCCTGCCGAGCCGAGTGACACACACCATGGGAAATAAACCCGGGGCACCTCTGTCTTTTGTGGGGGTGAACAGAACCTGGAAAGCTGTTTGTGTTTGTGAGAAGCACAATGGCGGCGCCACTGGCAGGGCTTCCTCCCGGACGTGGTGCCCTGGCGGCTCCGGCCCAGCCCTGGTTCTCATCACCCCACGCTGCCTCAGTGCTGCATCCCAGCAATGTTGTGCTGAAATTCAATCCCAAATGGAGGAATCTTGTTCCTCCACTTGTACACACTTGGGCTATGGAGCCCATCCAAGGGTTATAACCCCTTTGAAGGGCGTAGGCAGGAAGCCAGAGGCGGTCCCGCCTCAGGGGGTTTCAGGGAGCCTGCAGCTGAACCAGGGGTGATTTTCTCCAAGACCCTTTGAGATCTGTGTGCTGCTGCCGAGTCAGAAGGCAGCTGATGTGAAACACTGCTCTGAGATAATCAAGCCTGTGAGAGAAGCAGGACTGGAGGTGTTTTTGGAGGGGCTTCAGCAGGGAAGTGCTGTTGCACTAAGGACGCTCTGCGAAATGACGCGAAGGCCAAAAGCAGCTTTTCTGAGGCAGGTGGCTTAGAGTCGCTATCAGGAAAAATGGAAATGGGTCTTGTGGTGCAGGGAGGGAAGGGACCCTCTGCAGCTAGCAATGGACCATGGGCACCAGGAATAATTTTGGTGCAGGGGGCCTTCCAGGTGGTGATTCAATGAAATCTATTTCAGTTTGTTTTGAAACAGATTGTACTACTTGGAAGCATCCCACAACACATTTGCATTTGAAAAAGGGAAGTTTCTATGTCACTGTAAGAGCCATTGGCAAGACTAACCCTAAAATGTTCCTTGCACAGTGTTTTTAACTTTGAGATCCATCAGTTCAAACTCGAGATGTGGAGAATGAGTGGAGTCAGGAGGGAAGAAAGAAATTAGCTTACAAGCAAAGACTAAAATAATTTCCTCACTTAGTTGTGCAGCTGAGGGCTGGCACTTAAGTCTGTGGGGGACTGCAAAAAGCTAACTGTTTTTTCATAGAACATCAGATAAGAAATAAATAAAAAACAGAGGGAGGAAGAGCTATTAAGCAAAAAGGACCAGGTTTATAAAGGAAGGGATTTGAATTGACCATGAATAAATGTAAGTGGGAAATATTTAAGTATTCAGCACTTCATCCTGGTAAACTTTCCAGTCAGACTAGTGGGGGTGAAAGCTCCAGAGTACTTTCAGTATGGAATGGGATCAGTTCTTGGAAGGGAAAATATGATGTGACAAGCTGCAGTATCAGAGTTCTGGGCTAGATGCAGGGCTTCCTCATAGTGTGAGGCTCCCTGTTCCTAAACAGGAAGCAGTTCAGGCAGATCTGCTTTCTCTTTTGTCTGGGATGAACCAAAATGCAATTCTGAAGGATGTCAAGGAGAACACAAAATCCATCGCAGGTAGACTGGCCATAGTGGGATGTTCGGGGTGCAGAACAAAGCATGAGTGAGGGGAGGGGAAGCAGTAGGAGGGAGCTTTTCAACTATGGGTATTTGATTGAAATGAAAAGACAGATTGCACTCTCTCCCCTTCCTTTTCCTTCCAAATGTAAATGCAAAACTTCCCGTATGGAACTTTGGTTATTCACTGGGACTAGAGGGCATGGCTGAGAAGCCAGTAGTGAGTTCACATAACAGCTGTACCTTTTCCCAATCTCCTCAAAAGCCACTGTGCTTCTCCTTCCCAGGCTGCCAATCCTCCCAGCAGCACCCATGACTGTGCCATGCACTTGCTGAGGTGCAAATTACTCTTTTGTATTAAAAATCCCAACCCAGTGTTTGAGTGCAAGGCCTTAGGCTTTTATCAATTACTTGGTAAACTACAAACACCCTGATTTTGTTTTTATCTTTCTCTGACAGGTTCAGGCTTCCTCTCGGTTGCACCATCATGGGGCCCTGATTCGGAGTCCACCAGGAGGTCAGTGCTGTGGTCCTCACCTGCAGGAGGAGAGAGCCCTGAAAATGCTGCCTTCCTCCCCTGTATTACGATGGGCTGTGGAAGCTGTCTTCTTTGTGTCCCTACAAAACTCTGTCCTGTCTCATTTTCTCATTTTATCCATGTTAAATATAGAAAAAAAACCTGTTAAAATTGTACCTTCAAAAAAAGGCCCTACAACCAGACCTGGACAGCTAATGAAGCCAATCTTTTGAGAAATTTTTTTTTAAGTTTAGTTCTATTACGATTTATCATTTCTGCCACTTTTTTGTGTCCTTGTCAAAGGATGTCAGAGAGGCTTATAACTGGTTGTGCAAAGGGAAAGGAGTACTCAGGCAATGAGCATGAAGCTGCTACTGTAGGGATTTAAGCATTGGACAAAAATGTAAAGCAGGCCTTCAGTTGGAATTTTGGTATCCTTCTTGGAAAATGCCTGGGCAGGTACCTTCTTTTACATTTTCCTATGTAAATGAATATTGCAATTTTACAACTCAAAATTCTAAAAACAGCAAGATTTCCTTATTAGTGCTGTTACAGGAACAATAGTTTTTGCTTTGCTGGTATTTTCAGAGGATCTATGTATATTTGGAAAGCGGTTCTTAAATGGAAAAAATTCAAAGCTAAGCATGGAAAGGAATTTTCACAATGATGGATGATATTCCTAACCACTGGTAGCTTCTGTGTACCTTTACTGTAAAGGTCCCATTTTTTTCCCATTTAATGTCACTAGCAGCTTTGCAGTGCCTCATGGAGAGTGGAAGGGGCTGTTTATTTCATTTACTTCCTGCCTTTTGCAATGCTTCTTAAATCTCTGTTATCCACATTGGAAGCTTTTGTATATATGTAGAGTTTTAATCCTGCTTCAAGAAGGCAAGCAACTATCTGCAAAAACCAGTAGAGTTTTGCTTTGAGACTAGCTTTCTTCTCCACTTTTGGGGAATGATGATTTAGAGCCACCTCAGTGGATGATTAGTAGATCACAAGGGGCTCTTAGCTTTCAAACAGACTATAAAACCTTTTAACGTAACTGCTTTTGGAAAAAATTACTAATTATAACATAAACCAAGCCATTCCCATGGAATCTAAAGTCTCTGACTCCAGTCACCACTGAAGCAGAAATAACCTTTCAGCTGACTTTTTTTAGCATTTGGGGAAGGTTGTTTAGGACTGTTTTTGACTCTCTAAAATATATATTCTGGCCTGTTCATAAGCTGAATGTAGCCTTTGCAGTAACGCTGAGGAGGGAGAAGCTGAATATATGCATAAATTATGCTGAATTTAGTGAATTAGAAGGATTTGTGTCCTGTATATTTTGAGATCGGCAGGACTGGATTTGATTTCTTTACATGGGAACTTGACCTTTTGTTTGCTTGGAGGAGGTTGACCTTTTGCTCCTTTGTTAGTTTATAAATCTCAAACCAAACGAGAACCTTACTTCTCTTTCAACGAAGGAACACAAAGTATAAAATGAAGCCTATGGTAAAAAATGGAGATAGTTGTTGATTAATTTTCTCAGCTAGTATAGTGGCTCATGATTTAACAATAAAAAGATCTAACTGGGATCTCTCAGCCTGTTTGCAAAATACTGTATCTACTAAAAGGTTGGAATGCTTGCTTACAGGTTCATGTCCTCAGGAGTGCCTTAATGGAGCAACCTGCACAGAGGCAGGTGACTGTGACTGTCAGTTATTTCAGGCTCAAGGAAGCAGGTGCCAAATTGGTAAGTTCTTTGGGCCAAAGTAATTTAGTGTCAGCTTTCAGGGAGATTTAGGATACAGATTTTGAAAAAAAATTACTATTACCAGCATATTTGTGATTATTCTGTAGCAGGACTCTCATTGGGCCAGTAGCTAGGAGGATTAAAATTATATGCATTAGGGACATATAGAAAGCAACATCAGAAATGCCTACATTTTAGTGCTTGGGCTGTAATGATATATAGACACCATAACAGAATGGTACCAAAAACCCACTACATTTCTTTTAACAAGCAGTGGCTTATTGCAAATCAAATTACCCACTATTTAAATATACTAATTTCTGGAATCTACTGTATGTAGGGATCAACAAGAATTATCTTCCAGGATCTAAATCCCTTGCCTCTACTTGTAATTAAAATGTCTCCACTGATGCAAATAAAAAACTTAATGATGATTGCACATGGCTAAATCTGCAGACTTAAGATTAAAAAAAGAGTTCTGACTTTATTTAAAGTCAAAGACATAAATTTATTTTTTATACTTGTTAATTTTTGATGACCATGCTTCTTGTAAACTCAGTGTGTTCTCTCTAGTACCTAACACCGGTAAGGACCGAGATGGGATTTGCAAATCATGGGGACAGTATAACTTTGAAACGTTTGATGGCATCTACTATTACTTCCCAGGAAATTGCTCCTATATATTTGCAAAAGACTGCAGTACTATGGAACCCCAGTACACTGTTTGGGTAAGTATGTAAACATACACTAGAAATGAGTATGTAAGTAAATATAAAAGTAAATAAGTAAATAAAATAAGTAGAGAGACAATAAATGTACCAAACTGGGCATTAGTTATGCAAATATAAAACTGTGGAATTGTGGAAAACTTTTGGAAAAGCCTAAATCTATGTGCAGTAACTCAAAATACTGATGAAATTATAATCAAAAGAATCGGTATAGTATTTCTTTCTCTTCCAATCCTTAATGGGATTTCTGCTCTCTCCCTTCTGGAAGCAAAAATGGGTCTTAAACTAGACCCCAGAAATGTCAATAAACTTCAGCCTTCAGGAAGGTTGTTAAAAAATATTGAGTTGCTGAGTAAAGTGCAAACAGCTATCACTTGCCTAATAGTGAGGAACACAAATGTGCTAGCTCTTGGCACGCTATGGGGATCTGCCACCCCAACCAATGGGATTTGCTCCCCATCTTGTCCCCTCTAGGGATTTGCATTCTAATTTTGGAACCTCTGTGTCATGCAGAGAAGATTAACAGCTCAAAAGCTTTTATCTTGACCTATGCATGGAAGGCACTCTTTTTAGTAATTTCTTCAGATTGCTGAGTATCCATGGTTAATGACTGTGGGTCAGGGAGAGTTCAGACCTATACCCTCTTTGAAGACATATGGTCTATTTGTCAGGCTAGTGGTTACAGTGGGGAGAGAATACTAGATCATTATATTACCTTATTCACAGTTGTTGGGATTTGGTGCTCATTGGCCAGGGAAGAAGGACAAGATGGGTCCTTCTTGTGGTCGTAGGCATGGGGCAGATCTAGATGCTGATTTCTGCTCTGAGGACTGTTTTTCACAAATAAACAGATGACCTCTTCTTCCCTCAGATAACAACACTTAGTGAAGAGAAATCTGCCATTTAAAACTGCCATTTCTACCTATTCAGGTTACAGAGACACTGTTACCCCTGCCTTTCACAATTTCATTTTAGTTATTTGGTTTCTATATGAAGCTGTGACCTCTTAAAGGTTTTCAGAAAGTGCTGTAGCAAAGTCCAAGAGTACATTAAAATCTGGAATCAATATGCCAGTGGATTCCAGTGGCTCTGGAAAGAGAGAAGGTTCTATTCAATTGCTGTAACAAATGTCATGTTTTACTAAAAACTGAAAATGTTTACTCAGCAAAGTCATAAGTAATGTGAGACTGTAGACAGACTGGGCAATGGAGAGACAAAAACGTTGCCAAATCCTAGCATTATGGTCTTTCTGGCTTTAATAATCCACCCCTCAAGAGGAGAAGAACACATAAGAATTATTTTGATTTTCCTTTATTGTGTTTCTGTCTTGGGACAGGTTTAGACAGAAGCCATCTGCCAGGACTAATAACTTTTATGTAGTCTTTAATTATTATTATCTTTATACATGTAAAAACTCCTAATGCTTTCCCCGGTCTAGTTTATTTCACGCAAAGAAACAGTAACTGGTTTTTACTTCCAGATTTAGTGTCAATCAAGGAAGATTAATTCAAGTATTCATGAGCACTCTATGTGTTTACTCACAGATATTTTCTTCAAAACAGTTACATTTACAGCCTCCATCACTGTGTTGGTAAAATGTTCCCAATTACAAGTTTATTTAGCTTCACATCACTGTCAAGTAAACTTATAATGAAATTCCCATCCTTCTCAGAGAATGATGACAGACACTAACATAAGACATATTTGAGCTATCTAAACTCTGTCTATATTTTAATCTGGGTAATGATACGCATCTGAGATTCAAAACCCATTCCCCTCTCTCTTCAGTGGTGTTTAAAATGAGCTCATAGGCTTTTGAAGCACTGTGGGACATCCTACAGGTTTGAGTGGGTCATTCCCACTGAGGTTAATGAAGACTGTGTAAGTTTTGCTCAAGCACAAACCCACAGTTTTCAAGTCCTAAAAGTACTGTAGTCAAGCAAGATAAGTCAATACGTGAATAAACCAATCCCCTGGCTCATTATGTTGTGTATGTATAGTGGAGAGAAGCACACTTCACAAAAGTCTACCCTTCTTCATTAACAGGGCTGGAAAGTCAGTGCAAAATGGATTTTAACAGATCCATGTGACTTAGATGCCTGACGTAATCTGTGGGAGTACTTCAAAATCTCAATAAATCCTGAGTGGTTCAGGAGGGCATGCTGTAGTTCAGCTAGTACCAGCCTCAGCTGGCACTGAGGTTCTGTATTGCTTTGTAATCCTGTTTTATAGATCAGATTTCTAGAAACAGAGAAATAGGGGTGTCTCTTCAGTGCATGTAACAATCTCCTACTTTGGCCTCTATAAGCAAGCTCACTACAGTGTCTTTGAAGTTTGTCTGTGTAAAATACCTGACTCCCTCATCCAGTATTTAGACCCCTGGCGTGTGATGCTATTGCACTATTAAACAGTCTCTGTATTTCTCAGTAATATTGTGTAGCGTGGACTTCGAGTTTTGCATGTCTTTGTGACTCTGTAATAGTCTAGGTGCTTATTTGTAAAGCTCTTTGAGTACCAAGAGCATAAAAATGTTAAATATCATACATGAATTTAATAAAAATGGTGCAAAATTATTGAGGACAAGCATTTATTCTTATTGTGTGCCTATTTTTTCCCTCAAAGGTTCATAACAGTCCTCACTGTTATGGTTCCGTATATACTTGTCATAGGTCCATCAGCTTATTTTTTTCAAACCAAGAAGAAATAATGATTTCAGGACATGAAGTAAGAAGAAATGGAGTGAGGTAAGTGTTCTAATGGTGAGTTTTAATATTTTATTGCAAAAAGATAATGTGGAGTTTGGGAAACTGATGCTTCATACACAATCCAGATAAATTAATTTGATCTGTACCTTTATTGATTCCTTGCTGTTCTGCATTGGGGCTGATAATGCTCTAGTGTGAGCAGCTGTAACAGTACTGGTGTAATATCTGAGTGAGGATAGAATGCACTCCCTGCATTTACTGTGTTCAGGTTCTCAGCTGTAACCTAACAATTCTTCATTCCTTCTTTTTACAAACTCTGTGTCAGGCAGTCCCAGCTAATCTCTGCTGCATCCTGATAGCGTTTTGAGCAAGCAATCATTATTTATTCTTGGTAGCTATAGCTAATGTAAGACATAATCTTCATCTAGATGAGTCTGAATTGGTTAAAACACAGATCTTTAGCCTCTTTGGGGCAAAACCTCCACAGAATATCTGTGAGGTACATTAAACCTCCAAATTTACCTTTCTTTTTGTAAGTAAAAAGATGCAGCCAAGACTCTCAGATATATATTTTACTGGTTGATAAAGTACAGAAATTTTAAGAAAGTTGTTCAGGTGCTTTATCCATGCCCTTTGTAATGCCTTTAGTATCTGAGAATGGTAGCTGCAGTGATACTGTCCAACCCAACAGAAGCAACTTTGGCAGACTAGGATTCGATCTGTGTTTATTACTGTCCAGTGGTCTTTCACCAAAGGAGGAAGAGTTACAACTTTTTTGTCGGTGGTGTTTTCTGTACTGCAAGTTCCTCCATTTGCAGATGTCTAACCCAGCGATGACCCAGTGCCCAGAAGGGCTGCTGCTGGTCACAGCACCATATAGCTCCTTGCCCAATGGAGCACGCTCATGAACTCAAGTATTCCTCAATGCGGTGTGCCAAGCTTTGAAAGTAAAGATGCGTTATTCTTTCAAGCCTATAATTGGTACAGCTGAGAGGTGTATGCAACAGAAAGCACTCGGTTTTGGTGGTTGATATAGAGAAGCCAACATAAGATGGTAAAACATGATGGAGAATTGAATGGAGTGACTGTGTACACCCAAGAAAAAGTGTTTGTTTAGTTGGAAAGTGATGTTTTACGTGGTATTTTTCTAGCATGAATCTAATCTCATCTGAGATCTTTGATACAGACTATATTTTTCCAGATTAATATTGCCTCAGACAGTTGGAAATGCTTTCATTGAGAGACTGGCTGATTATATTCTGGTGAAGACTACCTTTGGTTTTTCTCTTGCTTGGGATGGAAACTCTGGTATTTATATTAAAATAACAGAAGATCATAAGGGAAAACCTTGTGGCCTTTGTGGAAATTTTAATGGCAATAAATATGATGACCTGATACTTCAAAATAGTAAGTAAATAGCTTACCCTTACTTTGTGAGAACAGTTTCCATGTTCACTTTAAATACAATGCTGTATAAATATAATGCTGTAAAAAGGCAGTCTTGTTTCAGTTATTTCAATAAAATAGTATATCTGCTCTACTTTTACTTCTCTTCGTCATTAAAGATGCAAAGGGAAAAGGTCCTAGTTCAAGAAAGTTTAAGCCTCTTGTTCAGCAAAGAACTTGGGGTATGTTTATCCTAGCTGATGAAAATGCGTTCAAATGATAAATACATAAACAAATGTTTACAGTTTTCTCTGTGTTTAAAGATGGAGGGGAGAGCACCATCTCAAGTCATTTTTTTATAGCAGCACCATAAAAATCCTAGTTGAAATAAATAAATTTCCAAGCTCTTTTCTGGGGGTTCCCCTGTTGGTATGATGGACTATGGGCCTCTGACTACCCTCTAGGATGAGGAGCTGCTTTGTACTGTGACTGAGCCAGAGATGAGTTTTTAAATTTATATTCTGTAGCCTGGGTAGGGAATACTCCAGGAGGACTTTTGTCCTACTTGCAACTAATGTGAGGAAAAAAACCAACCCAAAACCCAGTAACTTTTTCCCCTGTTTTTTATGGTTGGTAAAGGAGCTTTAAAACTTCCTTAGGGAAAGAATGCTTACTGTACCTATCTTTACAGGCTATTTCAAAATCTGCCTGAGTATAAATTTTTTGTACCTTTTCTGCCATGAGAGCAGTAAGTCTTGTACAGTAACTTCTGCACACCAGAGTACAGTATGTTTAATAACCACTTTAGTCTGCTGATGTGTAATAATAGAGAAAAATAATGTGTGGAGGAAATAATGAATTCATGTGATCTCTAAAATTCAGTAATTTCAGTATCTTTAGACGTATTATCTGTTATAAAAGATTTCCAGCTCACACCTGTCTTCATTTTCAGAGCTAAATTTTTTCAATGTGATCATTTCATCTAGCATTTTTCTTTATGAGAAATGATAGCTTTATTGCAGTGTACAAGTGAGAGGCAAATGAATCAGTTGTATAAATGGTGCCTTGACTCTGCAAATACAAAGCGTGAAGTTCTGAGATCTTCACAAGAATGCATTGCTAACTCAGATCCCTTCCAAGCTGCAACATTTTTCTAAGAATTTCTAAATCTTATCAATCATTTGATATAATGCTTTCTCTCTCCCAGCTAAACTACTTCCCTGAGTAGTATAAAGAGATGTAGCTCTTACATCTATCCTGAGTCTTCCAGAGTCTAAATGCTGATTATTTGTAATGCTTAAATAAATAAGCTGCTGAGAGGCATATTAACATTCCATTTCAAAGTACAGTTTAAAAGCAAATTAATTTTCTGTTTCCTTATCTTCACCTTTAATGCCATCTTTGTATTGCTTTAATATGCAAGACTATATCTGTGTATAGGACTGTTTCAATGACAATGATTTTATTTTGTGGTATTTTTTAAACAATTAGAAGTTTTTTTCAAGCCATGTCAAAATGTGATAAAGTATTTCTAATGTTTTTGTAGAAGCAGAGTTATATCAACAGGTTCACCTCTGGATCAAACCCCAGTCTTTTATGTTTGGGAAGGGTTTTCTGCATAAAGAACAACTCTGTCAGAGAGGAAGAAATATTTTAAGTCTCTCTTACTCTTAAGTAAAACAGACTGATGGTTAGGATCTTACAGTAATTTATTTGTGGACATCCAAGTATATATATCTCATTAGTGTGCTTTGTGGCTTTCCACATTGCTGTGTCCAATTTTATATCTCGTGTGCTAGAAGTTAGATTAAGTTTTCTATAGTACAGCTCTGTGAAAAACCCCAACCCTCTAGCTGATTTAGTTTCAATATCTTGTTCCTAGCCCTGTGTAGATATGGGTAACTGTAGCATGGACAATTACTGTCAGGTTCTTCATAGAGGAGGCAATATACTCTTTTTAACCTAACTAAGAACGTAGAGAAAATGCAGTATTTAGTTCTTGCTGCAAGTCTATGGGAATTTTGTGTCTGTTTTTTTACTTCCAACCTTCTTGTATGTTTGTGTATCTAGGCCTGTTGCCATGACTTCCAGTTGTGCATCTAGTTCATTAATTCTCCCTTGCTCATGCTGTGAGGAGAGCTGGGCATCTCATGAGTGTGTGTTGTAGGGCTTTTCTGCAATAAGAGAAAAGGAGGGAGATAATAGCACTAACTGACCGTTGTGAAATATGATGAAAGACTTAAAATACTTGAAAGAAATGTAGTTTTGCTTAAGTATTCAATGCCTTACACTTGTCAATATTTGTATATTTGTTATGAAATTATCAGTGGTTGCACTTAAAAAAACCCAGGCCAACACTTTGTCACATATTTTTTTAATATTTTTTATTTAAATGTAGTTTAAAATACTACCTGAAATTAAAAAAAGAATGGTATTACTTTTCTTTATGACTTGTACTCTGAAATCGTCTGTAATTGAGGTAATGAACACATTGAAAAAATGACTAAAATTTACAAAGCAGTCTTATGTGTTTGTGTTGACAATTTTTTTAGTGTTGTTCTCCCAATGTTTTGTAGGGGAATATACAGAAGACATTGCTGAATTTGCAAATAGCTGGGCTGTGCAAGCCTCAGATGATATAACTTGTGTCCCTACTGCCTCAGATTTTTCCAGTCCTTGCTCAGCCAATGCAGAATCCACTGAGGTAAATTAATTATATTGTATGTATATACATAGATACATGCACATGTATACATATATTTTCTTAATCTTCACTGCCTACTGATGGTACAAGAATCTAACAATATACACAATGCTGAAAAAGCCTTAAATGCATTGAGGCTTTGAGAAAGATTCAGATTAGGGCTGTTGCTAGGGAGTGCCTGAAGTTCTTCACACGTTTAGCTTAAAAGTACAAAGGCTTAGATTAGATGTGCCAAGTGGCACCAGTCTGTTGGCAGAGCTCTTCATTACTGCATTAAACTTGTGTTCAGTTTCCAGTTCTGGCATCTTGCACCTCATTATTTTAGCGATTGTGAAATACTGCAGAAATAGTTGCAGGTCAGCTACTGTGTTGACATAAAATGCTTTTCTTTGTCATTTTACCCTTTTTCATCCCAGGTGGTTTAGGACTAGCATGTAGTCAAGCAAGCCTAGGTACAGAGGACAAATTTGAGGAAGAATAATGAAAGAGATATAGTAGTAAATTGAGGCAGCACAATGCTCAAATTTTAATGGGATAGAAAGGACCTTAGACTAGGGAAACAAAGCTAAAGAGAATGATGCCTGTTCAGAATGTATTGGCTAACTTCCATTTACTGATTCTCCTGAATGCACAGGACATATTCTTCAAGTGCCAAATATTCCTACAGTTTCCTTTTCTCAGCTGTCATGAAAGTATAGATCCGTATTCTTATATTTCAAGCTGTATGAATGATCTTTGCAGGTAAGTACTGGAATTCTTGTGTATTTAATCTTGACACATGAAATGAATGCTGAGTCTTTTGTGTGGGACCAGAATGAAAGAACATTGAGGGAAGTTGGGAAGAACCAAGTTCAAAGTGAAAGAGACAAGGTTTCTCAGGGGGTGATTTGTGTGGGAACAAAAGGCACAGAACCAGCCTGACAAGGGATATTTTGATTGCTAAGGGCTTACATAGATTCAAGGAAACATTAGACAAATAAGTGGAAGGTAAATTCATGGAGAATCACTCATGACAAAAGATGAGTTGCTAATCACAAAAACCCATGAAACTTGTATCTGGAGGCCCTGAAACAGAACTATATAGAAATGATACTAGGAAAAAATCTCAACAGTACTGGAGGAGCTGGGCCATTTTTCAGACACAGCTGGGCTGTTTTTTTACAAATAACGACTATCATTCAAATTAGTAGAATTTTTACAAAATGGTGCCATTTACTTAAATTCAGAGCTGTCAAAAGAAATTCAACTCATTTGCTTTGGTGGCAGTCACACCCCTTCAGCTGCTGGCATTGTAGTCAAACTGTTTTCTTCCCTTAGCTTTCCAGACTCCTGATTAGTTCTTGTCATTGAAGTTAAATTTCTACTCCAGTAATTGGGGAGATAATTGGGCAATGTACTACTTTCTTTTTAGTAAGGTTTTTAAATGACACAGTAATTGCCACAAATAGGAGGATTTTTTCCAGAGTATATTATTCTGAGTATCACCAGTTTAATCAAAAAACCACAGAAAGAATGACAAGACTAAACACAAGGATCACTCAGTATAATCCATTACAACTTGTTAGTTCAATTTTTGATGAATTTACCATAGAGTCAAACAGAAGAATTTGTGTTTGTAGGCAAACATTAATGTTGCTCAGAAAAGAGATGAGTTTCCTCTGTGATGGTCTCTGTGTAACTCAGGAATTCCACTTTTGAAGAATAATGAAAACCATTTTTTTCAAATAGGATATTGAATCAGTGCTGTGGTGTTAAGGAGGAGGGTTGGATTTTTTGTGAACAATCTGATACGCACTGATGTGAGTTTTGTGAATGTTAAAAAAATTTGAAGTTCCTGTGTTTCAGAACTTCATTAATTTAGGCTTATTTTGTTTCTAAAAGAGACCTCTCTTCTTGTGGCTTACTGTCAGTTTATGAGGGTTTTTTGTGTGGCCATAGTATAGACCAACTATTCTTTCTATTAAGACCCATTTAATTGGATTAGATAAGGAGAGGTGGAGAGACTCTGATCACTGTAACAAAGAGTATAGTGGCGTTTGATTTGATAATAGATGTGCTGAAAGCAGAATACAAACACAATATAACATATTCTTAAGACGATTAATTTTGGAAGCATGATCCTGTGTGCTGAGAGGCAAACTCAGTTGATCTGTCATAGACATGCTTATAATAGAAATGATACTTTATGACTAGTTTATTTTGGCATCAAAACTTCCACAGTAAATGTTGTGAGTTGTTTGACTTTCACAGTAACCAAAGTTTGGTGGTGTTTCACTGTATGTGACTTATATCTGAATAAACTTGGAACTTGCCTAAACATTAATGAATGAATTTTTACTTGATTCTGGTAAAAATGCACTGTACAGCTTCTTCCGTATGGACTAAGGCAGAAATCTTGTCTTTGCCCAAGGCTGTGCTCTAAATCCCTGAGCCTGTCCACAGTATTCAGTGGATAGTACTTCTGGCTCTGAGAACTCCAGTACAAGGTCAGGAGTCCACTAATAAGGTTCTTCTCATCTAAGTTCAAGACAATTGGAGACTTGAAGTTCTCACTTGAACCAGAACATCTTTTATCAGTGTAGGTCAGAGTTTCTACATCATGCAGGTGGGAGAGGCCTGAGATGGGGATCTTGAGACTATTGAATTGCTTGTTGTCTTCAAGAAAAGGTTCTGTTTCTCTTTCACTTGAAGCAGCTCTTTTTAAAAATAATAGATAAGTGGTTATATTCATTGTTGTAATATTAAAATGAAATAACTTTTTGTGAGATCAAATGATAAAAATCACAATGGTGTATTCAGTAAAGCTCATTCCTTTTTATATTTTTCCCGTGTGCTGTTATGACCGAGTGGTGTCAACTATGGGTGAAATATCCTGTGCCATGTCACATGGCAGAAATTTTTAGATGGGATTTGTGTTCCTTGACTATTCTCTTATTTTATCATTTCAGAGTGGATGATGATGAAACATACTGCAGGGCAGTGACAGAGTACGCTAGAGCATGCTCTCACGCTGGGTCCCCGGTGCGGGACTGGAGAGATGACTTTCCTGCCTGTAGTAAGACTCTTTAATAAAGCATACTACATGACTTTTGAGATAGCCCATGTATTCAGTTCAAATAGTCCATCTTGACAACATTTTTCCTTGTAGAATGCAAACCTGATACTCAAGCTGATCAGCCAGTTTCACTCTTGCTGGCAAACAATGAACTCAATGACTTGCTAGAGGAATATTTTAATTCCACTGTGCTATGATTTAGCTTCATACAAAATTCATGTTTCTTTGGATTTCTTGAAGCATCATGTGTGCTGATCATATTCTAGGACAAAGAGCAAACATCTGTGGATATCTGTTGTTGCTTTTTGTCCCAGTGTCTACTGGCCCTATAACAGAATTAACGTAGTTAATCCAGCTCCTTCTTATTATCACTACCACCCATCAATTGCAGCTCACTCTCATGCAGAAGGCTTAGAACTAGCTGAGATATGATCACATTTCCCTGTCACAGAAGCTATAACTTATTTTTGAGAGATGATATAAGGATTTGCTAAAGAAAGACTGAAGTATTGACAAGAGGTTCACCATAGTTCATCAATTAAAACTTCTCCAAAACATCAATTTTACTTGGTCTGATTACCTATCTATACCAGAAGAGCTGCATGGTGTTTATTTGACAGAAATAGATTTTCTAGCTTGGAAAGAGAAATTGCAGTAATGTTTAATATACCATTGTTTTTTTTTCAGCTGAGAAGTGTGAAGACACCTTTGTTCACCGTGACTGTATCAGTTGTTGTCCACCAACCTGTACGTTTGAAAAAGATTGTCTTGGCAGCAATCTGCACTGCTTAGATGGCTGTTACTGTCCAGATGGTAAATATTGTCAATGTTATTTCAAAAAATATGTGTAAAGCTAGTATCCAACATCATAATGATGTCTAAATAGACTGTGGTCAAAGTTAAAGCTTGAAAATTATGAATATTGTAAATTCTGCCCTAGCTGTTGTTATTGTCAGTGTGATTCTGCCCTTTATTGTGTGATTAACATTTATCTAGAATACAAAGATGTCTCAGCATGCAATATCAGTTAAAATCTGGAGCCATTATTAGTGTTTCCTGCAATAAGATATTGCACAGATTAAATCTACTTTATTTGAATTATTCAAAAATCTGTAGAAATTTTGCTGAAACAGAATGTGTCATGCTTTGTACAAGAAACCAAAGTTTCTGAGACCTGTACTGGACAAAAATTATGGACTGGACTATGAACTATCCTAGTTCTAGATGGACTTAAAGATAATGAGATTTCAGAATCTTTTTGGGTTTGAGTCTGTACAGTTTTACATGCTTAAGGCAGACATTTTTCATAAAGCAACGATTCAGAATGATAACTTCTTGTTAGGGAGCTGAGCTCTGAGCCCTCTGCACTTACTGAGCAGCTGTTTTTGCTGGTCCTTGTTTAAGACTGATGACATCACCTTCTGGCAGATTGGATTGTTTGAGTCAGATGGGGGAAGAGCAGTGATGCGAGGTTTGTTAATTTGTTCTATATCTTACTTATTAACTTCTTTCCCAATAGGTCTCATTATGGAAAATGGAACTTGTATCTCTTTGTCGAATTGTCCTTGTATTTATCATGGAACTGCTTTCCCTGTAGGCTCAAAAATTGAACAAGAATGTAGCAACTGGTATGTGAAAGCCTGTTTGTTTCATCTCTCTAAGACTACTGTCCATAGTTAGTTTAACATCATAGTCTCACTTACATTTTAAATAATAGTTACAGTCTATGTTTTATAGTCTGAGGCCTGTGTATCATTAAAATATACAGGCTATTCTGTGTGAATTCAATATTAATTAACTCAAAGCTACTTATTTTGCTAAAGATCAGAACATTATTTCTCCGTTTTGTGATTTTTCTTTTCAGTATTTGTGTTGGTGGCATTTGGAACTGCACTGATCATGATTGTCCAGGTATTTGTGTTTCATTACTCTTTTCTCACTTCATAACAAAAATTATAAACTTTTCTGAACACAACAGAACCATATATGATCCAAGGCTTTTGGCTGCCTATTTAGGAAGAAAGATTAAGCAGGTGGATATTGACAGTAGCTGTGGGGCGGCAGGAATGATCATACTCATGCTGCCTTTTTTCACTTGACCCCCTACCTTGGTGTGCTACGTCTACCTCTTGTTTTCTATCTCTGGTTTATGCTCAGTGTAATTTGCCACAGCTGGTGTATTTTTACTGCCTGTGCAGTTCCTAGGCCAGGTATAAGGATCTCCTCACTTATAGGTGCAACTTTATTGTAAATAATAAGAAAACCATAATTCTGATGCTGTGGGCTGGATTTTCTCTCTTGTAATAATAGCAGTTTGTGTTTGAATAATGATCCTTATATTTAAAGATAGCATGTTTAATGAGTTACACAGAGGAACATGCAGCAGGTGGGTGGTGAAACTCTCTTCATAGTTCTGTACCTCAGACAAGATTATATTAGGAAGCTCGTGAAAGAGTTTTTTTTACAAATTAAGGAGCCCTCTATGAATGAGGTAATAAGGCTCAACAGTTGCTAAGCAAGTCACGACAGAGTGGATCTGTAATGTAAAACAGTTGCCATTGAGAACCACTCTCTGTGTCATGTGTGTGTGGTGTGTGCACACGGGAGGTTCATTATGACTACTTTAGCCTGGTCCTAGCATTTCTGTTAGTAGAGGGAACAGGTTAGATGTGCTCCCACAGTGCACCTCCTGCAGCTAAAATGGATCTAGTTCATGTGCTCTGATGCTATCCCATGGTGTGAATGAAAGTGCAGTAAGTGGGGATGAGCCGGAGACTTGCTTCAGCAGTGCATTCCTGATTTGAACTGGAAAAAACCCAAAAATGTGTGTACTGATGACACCTGCATCCCGTTCATACTGTGGTAAAAAGCAGTTCCATAATATCTAGCAGGATGGAGAAAGAGGCTTGTCCTCTTTCATACTGAGTCATGGAAAATAAAGAAAAAAAAAGATTCTAGGATACTTCTGAATTGTAATAACGAGAAAAGTCTTTTGTATTTTAGCCATAGGCATCTCACGCAGTTAGAACCAAAAGATGCTGCACATGGATGTGTTCTTTATTAGATGGTATCTGTTGGAAATAGATGCTTCTAGCATAATTTAGTTCTAAGTGCATTATTATTAGATAGATTAAAGTTAGCCCGAGAAATTCAGGAGAAAGTTAGCCTAGAAATCAGGAGAAAGTTTCTTTTTTTTCTCTCTCTTATGTAATTAGCAGAATAATGATATGTTCTTATGCAAGTGAACATTCTTTCTACTTTTTCTCTCAAGCTGAGTGCTCCATCACAGGCAGCTCTCATTTCACCACATTTGATGGACGTCATTTTACCTTTCTTGGCATTTGCCAGTACATTTTGGTAAAAGGCACTGGAAAAAACAAATTCACAATCACTTTACAAAAAGCACCTTGTGGACAGGTAAGCCACATTTTTAAAAAATATTGAAGCAATCAGGTCCATCCATATTTCAAGCAATCTTCTATAAGTTCTACTGTAAACTGCTTGGTTATGTTAAATAGAAAATATAAACGGAAACCATCTTACAGGGTTTTTTTTGTCAGTGTTTGTGTTGTGTAATTGTTTGTAATTGCGTTGCTACATCTTATATTGCCTTTTGTAAAAGCTATTGCAACTTTAGAGGGACCAAGTCTAAAGAGTTATTCATTTATGCACATTAAAGTTGTATAAGCACCTTTAGTTTTAGTACCAACAGATGTCAGGTGTTGGAAAAGCTGCTGTTGGCAGCAATGTAGGTTTAATACATCACTATTTAGGCAAGATTTTTTAGCTTTAAACTTCTATTTGATATATTATATTTAATTTGTTGGAACAATGCCTTTTGAAAAACCATCTATGAGACTAAGCACGACACATGTTTGAAAATATTTTGGCAGACATTCAACAACAGACTTTAGGAATAAAGGTACTTATAAAGAGTACTTACCTGTGAGAGTGGATTTAATGATGCTATTAGCCTCTTAGGAAAAGGGGCTTTGAGACTGTGACTCACAGCTGACCATATGCTGAGGACAGAGATGTCTGAACACCTCAGCAGGGAGCAACACCCTACTCTGGGACTGTCTCTCATGTATCCTTTCAAAAGCTTGATTATGAGCTGGTGCCTGTCTGCCTTTCTTGTAAGCACCTCCTTCTCCTGCATAGCTGTTGAGACAGCTGTTTCTGCATTTTGGGCAGCCTCAAGCACGCAATGGTTGGTTAGGCAGCCACTGAGAAACAAGGTTGCCACTGGTAATAACCCTTTGTACAACTCTAGGTACCTTCAAAAGTTTCAGGACAAAAACAGAGGGGTCCCTGGGAAGCATAAGGTGCTTGGTTTCAGCTAATTATGTGTTGGCTTTTGTCTGTATTTAGGTTCATAAATTCTGCCTGGATTGCACACTAAAATGATGTTTATGACATAGTTTATAGGTCACAATTTTTCAATAATCAGATATTTAAAAATCATTGTAATATAATACAGGAGAATTTATGTCCTTTTTGTCTGTAATCAGAGATCATCACTACATTTCAAGGTGAGAACACCTTCATGTGTGCTAAAGTTTCTTTTTCCTGCATTGCTGCATTTGTGGTCTGGTTGCAGCAACTTGATTTAGGTGGGGTCCGACTCTTGCTCTATTAATGGTTAACTTATCAATGAGCAGTGCCCAGGGTGGCCGTGCAAATATGGAATTTTGAACCCAGTATCAGTATCTGGGGAGCTCTGTCCACTTACTATAAGACTGCCATAACAGCTATAATGCATTCTAGCATATGGAAAATATGCATAAGCATTGTTTTATTATGGTGTACGCACAGTTTTGAGTGCTTTGTTTAATGCTTTGTCTAATGCTTTTTTAACTGATTTACCTGATGACAGTTCTGACATTTCCTTTCTATATTTTTCTCCCCTGTTTGTTTGGTTCCCTTTTCCATGGTAATATTAATGTCATTGCCTGTTTCTGATGGTGAAACTTGTTTCTACTTAGAACTTTGACCACGCCTGCATTGAGTCTATAACACTAGTTCTTGAAGATGATGTGAGGAAACAAGTAACTCTCACAAGACATGGTCAAATCCAAACTGTTCCTAACCAGGTTTTTAACCTCAATGGTAAGAAGAGCATGGAGGATATTACCAGAGTTCACATTCTGTCTCTTATTTGCTCCAAAACTTTTAAATAATATCAGTCTATGAAAAAGGAATTTCTTTAAACATAGCTTATAAAACCATACAGTTACTTCTTAGAAAGTTAGTAATAATTATAGAAATTTATCGTCTGTGAAACAGTTCTTCATCATGCCCTCATTTCTTTGCATCTCTTATCTTGCAGAGTACCTAGAAATTCCACTCATTTTGTTTGTGTTTAGGGGGAGAGCGGTAAGAAAAAGAAAGGAAGTGAAGAGACCTTGATGCTAAGGTCTAGCTTGTTTAAAGCTTTTTAGACTAAATAGAATGGAATAGAATCCATGTGCTTCATGGGATCTATATTGATTTCACTGCAGACTTATATTGTGATTTCAGACAGGTTACTTCACATTTTTGGAAAGGATAGTAAAATAAACCAGCCTTAAAAGCATGTTATAAAATTAAGTACTGAAAGCAGAAATGATATTGCTAAATTTTGGAATTTACAGTGACCCATTAAATTCCACTCCAGTGGAATTCCAGTCCAATTACTGGAATTTTAGTTTTTTTCTAAAAGAGTAAAGGGACAGTAAAATTCTTATCCAGTCTTCAGCAAAACAAAGTTTAGGGAGTCCTGTGCTGGTGATTGCAGTTACATCTTTTATTCATCGAATTTGTCCAGTCACAGTACTACTTTTGGCATTTACAGCTTCCTATGGCAATGAGCTTCATAGCTCAGTTACACTCCATGTTGACAGTTCTGCTTCATAATTTGATTGGAAACTTAATTTTATTTCTTTTGAATTAGTCCCTATTCACTCTTTCCACAGTCTGCAACAAATACAATCCATGAAAAATATTTTGTTGCCACATTCTTGATAAAGGTGTGTATCTAATAAATTCGATCCCCATAGGACATCTTTAAGGGTTTTATCTTCCTCTCTCAGTTTATGCACCTGAGTCTGTGTGCATGTCCATGTGTAGAGGCTGCTTATGAGGGTAGATTTACTTTAGGCCTTCAGCTGCAAGTAGCCCAACAATGTATAGCAAATGAATGCTGTGACTGTGAAATTTCCTTTTCCTCACATAATGGATTTGCTGGGAAGGAAAGCTGGGAATTTGACAGGGGCTCAGTTCACATACAGGCCGAGGAAGGAGCTATACTAATGTCATGTCAATAGTGGTAAGAGACAACCTTCTATCTAAAGATTCATCACACTTTACAGACCTCTGTTACTTACTTTTATAATATCTCTGTAGTTTAAGAAACAAGTGGTTTCTTGTCTTGCTTTCTCATTGCCAGAGGCTTGCAGTTGCACTGCTTTCTGCTAAAATAAATTTTAAAAAAATAAAACCAAAAAACAAAGAGGGATGCAAGCATGATTTCTAGATAACTCACAGGTACAGAAAGGTGTGAGGTTTTTTACTGTCAACAGTAGCTGGAATTCCTGATTTGTGTTGTTACTGGAAATAAGCTCAGGTGGAGAACGGTTGAGGATATTTGGCTGATGGTGAGGTTGTGCATAATTTTTCATTTTATTTCTGAGTTTTCAATTTTTTTTTTGTTTGTTTAATGGGTAAACCATTACAACCTGGAAGCTGGGTTTCAGTGACTTTGTTTTTCTTCTTCTTTTGCTATGTTCAGGGGCTATTGAAATTCAGAATATATCTTCTTTCTTTGTTCAACTGAAAACTAGTTTTGGTCTGAAGATACTGTTTGCTAAAGATGGAGAGAGGATCTATGTTCAAGTTGATGTCAGATGGAAGAAAAGAACATTAGGACTATGTGGAACATTCAATGGAAATTTAAGAGATGATTTTCTGTAAGTTGCACGTAGTACATTTATATAATGTTTAATAACAAGTGAAAAGTTTTGTTGAACACAATCATCTGATTATTTAATTTCATTAACATGCTCAAACTTTATTAAACTAACCTATATAAAATGTCAGAATTAAAATGATAGTCACTTCTATAAATACAAAAGTCAAAAATTTAGGCATTCTAAGATGTTTTGCCAAGTAATTATAGAAACTACCATATTGTAGAAGTTACTGGATGATATTATTTGAATGCACTTTTCCCTTTCTTGTTGCTCTCTTATCTTCAGAGCAAATATATGAGCACTGAGAAAAAGAGTGGGTGATTCATCCTCACATGGCTGGCATTTACAACTGCTTGATTTTCCTCCCCACAACAACTTTAAATGTAAAAAAAAGTAATTCTGAACCACAGGGATATTTTAATTACAAGGGCACACTTTCCTTACTTTTAAACCTTATTTCCTCCAAATTTCCTCAAGCTATAATGTCACAAAACTTGTTGGCACCACAGACTTGGAGTATAGAAACATTTTCACATGAATAAAATATTGAGGAAAAAGGTTTCATATGCTCTCTCTTCTTTTAGACCTCAGAGATGGAAATTCTTTCGGCACGTTGACTGTCCAATGTGACCATACATCTAAGCCTTTTTAATGAACTTGAATCCTCACCCATGTAAACCCTAAGGTCCTCAGGGTGCTTACAGGGGTGATATTTTCCTTTTCAGATCTCCAGCGGGGATGATAGAAGGGACCCCACAACTTCATGCCAATGCATGGAAGGTTTCCTCAGCTTGCTCCATGCCTATCAATATTCCTGTGGTTGATCCCTGCAACGTGAATCAGCAAAATGGTATGTTTCCACCTGGGAGTCTGGAGTTAGCTGTACATTATTATTATGGGACAGTTTTTCTTTTCTCCGTGAAAGAGTTGCACACACATGAATTTCAGCTTCAGATGTCCCTTCCCTTCCCTTCCCTTCCCTTCCCTTCCCTTCCCTTCCCTTCCCTTCCCTTCCCTTCCCTTCCCTTCCCTTCCCTTCCCTTCCCTTCCCTTCCCTTCCCTTCCCTTCCCTTCCCTTCCCTTCCCTTCCCTTCCCTTCCCTTCCCTTCCCTTCCCTTCCCTTCCCTTCCCTTCCCTTCCCTTCCCTTCCCTTCCCTTCCCTTCCCTTCCCTTCCCTTCCCTTCCCTTCCCTTCCCTTCCCTTCCCTTCCCTTCCCTTCCCTTCCCTTCCCTTCCCTTCCCTTCCCTTCCCTTCCCTTCCCTTCCCTTCCCTTCCCTTCCCTTCCCTTCCCTTCCCTTCCCTTCCCTTCCCTTCCCTTCCCTTCCCTTCCCTTCCCTTCCCTTCCCTTCCCTTCCCTTCCCTTCCCTTCCCTTCCCTTCCCTTCCCTTCCCTTCCCTTCCCTTCCCTTCCCTTCCCTTCCCTTCCCTTCCCTTCCCTTCCCTTCCCTTCCCTTCCCTTCCCTTCCCTTCCCTTCCCTTCCCTTCCCTTCCCTTCCCTTCCCTTCCCTTCCCTTCCCTTCCCTTCCCTTCCCTTCCCTTCCCTTCCCTTCCTCCATACATTTAGGATGTTAAATGAAATAAGTACATAATAAATAAAAGCTAGTTGGTCATTTAGTGCTGGATGTGAGTACTAAATTCTGCAGTCTATTACACATGCACATTTTTAGCTATCTTGTCCTGTAAATTACATCAGTTGAGAGATATTTTTAGATTGTCAAAGAAAGTACAGGAGAATGTTGAGATCAAAAGTCCTGACTCTGGCTTCTCCATGCTTATTGGATTAAAAATTTCTTTATCCTCCATCTATGTTCTCTGACAAAAGCTGATGCAGACAGTCTGAGAGCCTTGAATTTGTTCAAATTCCTGAGCAAAGATTTAGTTTTGCCAGCTTGGCATGCCTATGGTTTGTGTTGAACTTTCACTGTCTCCTTTTTGCATTGTTGTTCCTTTTGGTTAATGAAGACAATGGGTAGACTGCAGTTGCCAATTCTGACAGAATGTGGTCTAATATTTTTAATATTTCAGACATCAGATCTCACTAAGTATGTGGGATTTATCCATATTTAAAGCCTGTTGAAGCAAGCCTAAAATAACAATATATCTCTAACTATGTAGGGCATTCTAGGAGTTTTTATGCTTTCCTTGTTGTCTGTCTTCTAAAGACAGCCAGATCTCTCAGCCAGATCAGCTCAGAGCCTTCATGCCTCACTCTCAGTTCTGTGCAAGCTCAGTGAAGGTGGAGTTTGACATAAATGTGAGCTGCTTAGAGCAGGAGGGTGGATTGTATGACTTTTTGAGGGTTCTTTCCAGCCCAAATTTCCCTATGGTCCGCTAATAATCACTGTGAAAAAGCAGTGGAGAGTGAAGTGATCCACACCATGCTACAAGCACAGGCATCTTTCCCAGGTCTGAGATGATACTGACTTGATTAAACAAACAAACAAACAAGGTTGTTTATTTGGTTACTTCTTTTGTCAGGTTTATTTTCAACTGAGTCAAGTTCAGTCCTTGAATCTAATTTACTAAGAAAATCCATAAAATATGAAACTCTTCTGTCAATGTGTTTCTTCTGTCAACTGTTTTAGTACAGTTATTTTTATCTGAAGTGGAGTTTGCTGTTAAGGGAGTTGCTTGTAATATCAATTTTCTATAGAATTTTATGGAAAGACATTGTATGCAAGTGTTTATTGCACAGCTGGCTATGTTTGGTTTTAATAGTCCGTGCTATTCATTTGACTAACTGTTATATTTGAATGGATCTGGCTAAAACAATGTCACCTTCTCTTAGCTGGGTATGCCTCTCACTGTGATATCATCAACCAGGACGTTTTTGCTCCCTGCCATGCCTACATCAGCCCAGGGCTGTACTACCAGCTCTGCCGCTTCGACGCGTGCAAATGTGGGAGCAGCTGCTTGTGCAACGCTTTGGCACACTATGCTTACGTCTGTGGCAAGCACGGCGTCGTCGTTGACTTCAGATCTCATCTTTCTTACTGCAGTGAGTAACATTTCCAATGTGGAATATCTTTTAGAAATGTGTAAAACTCTGCAAATTTCACCCACTCCACAAAATACAGGGGTTGGCTTTTTTTTTTCCTGGAAATTAGAATTGCGCCACAGTGTAATGATGTACTAGAGGAGAATGGTAACAGCCTTTACATTAGGCATCTGTGTTGGGGCTCCTGAGCTACCTCCCAGGGAGTGTCTGCTCTTTCTATTGGCTACAGAGAGAAATGGAATTCTTTATTTGAAGCTGGAAGCTGGAAGCCCCTATTAGGATAAAGTAGTCAGGGAGGGACAGGAGTGGAGTCATTCTCTAAGGGAAGGCAAGCCAGGCTGGCAGGGGCTCCCTAGGGTGGGCAGAGCAGGGCAGACAGTGTTTGGACAAGTAGGATACAGTAATGATTTAAAGCAAAGCATTTCACAGAATCTTAAGAGTACTGTGAATTGGAAGGGACCCACAAGGGTAATTGAAGTGCAGCTCCTGTATTTATGTTTCTAAGCCACATAACAATGTCTCAGCCTTACCTGGACCATTTTTCCTCTCTTGGAAGCCTGAATTACTAGATAGATGCCCAGTTTAACACATGGAAAGAATAGAAAATACTCTTTACAAAACAGATTCTAGTCAAAGACTTATTTTAACACAAACACATCTTAATCTAAATATTTCTAACTTAAGAAATTGGTAAACCAGCATATTTTTCTCATGCTTTTCAGCTAAACCCAGTGCAACAAGAGACCACTTTGCTTTGATTTTGTTGAACTTCCATGATACGCTGCTTTGTATTCTATTTTTCACATTTTAAGTGTATGCTGTTCTCCCTTTCTTTCTCCCTCTTTCCTCCAGCTGTGATGTGTCACAGTGGTATGCTTTATCATCAGTGCTCTTCTTTTTGTAAGCATTCCTGTGCTTCACTTTCTATGGCAAATATCTGTGCTGATGACTGTGCAGAAGGATGTAATTGTCCCGATGGGAAGTATTTTGAAGAATCGGCCAACTTTTGTGTATCAATGTAAGTAATAAAAAATTAGAATATATGTATGGGCACATTTTTCTCTTTCCAGTGTGATTTAAAGTAGCTTTTCTGCCATTTCCCTCAAGATACAGACTTGACAGAGAAGACAACAAACAATATGTGATCATCTCTGACTGTGTGTACATACATCTGCTTCACTTTAGAGCAGATGTGTCAAACTGCTTTAGAGAAAGGTAGTGAAACTTTTAAAATTCATGGGATAGCATTTTCATGTGAAAACCTTGTTTTTGTCACTTGAAAAGAAAGCAAGAAGGAATCTATAAAGCAACAATCCGTGCAGTAAGGGATAGTATGGGAAGAGTGGCTAGAAGTATCTTTTTTTTCTCACAATGCAAACCTTTTCAGTTAAATGGGAGGAAATGGTCAACGAGAGGAAATAGTTTTTGTATGTTGCATACACAAAATTTTACAGCTTACCACCATGGGTCGTTACAGAGTTATTTCTGTTCATTGCAACATATATTTTGGAAAGATCAGTAAAGTTCATACTTTAGGGATAAAGACTGTTGTAAACTATTCAAGAGCTAACTTCTTATTTGCATATTTTTTCATGGTTTCTAGGTAATTCGGTTGCTACTTCTAACTTATCTGGTTCTTATCACAGACTTAATGGATTTTGCTCTGATAATTGCTCTGTCTCATGATTTTAACCGTATTTTGAATGGGAACTGCATGCTTTCGTTCTAGTCCCATAACTGAGAAGAAAAAGTCCTTTGTATTAGAATAATGCACAGAAACAGCAAATAAAAAGTTCAGGGACTGAGGAAAATCCTGGCTTTGTTGAAGAAGATACGAGTTTTTCCACTGACTCTAATACAGTCTGTGTGATCTTTAAGGTTTTGTCTTTCAAAGAATATTGTACATATAAGGATTGAGTTAATGAACTAAGTTAATATTATGATGAGACCTGCATATCATAATAGCTTGATAAATAGAGGGCCCTTAAATCCCAGTTAATCTTGCTTTTCTACCTAAATGCATGAATATTCTTTTAACAGATCTGGTTGCCATTGTCATTACAAAGGCAAAGCCCTCCAGCCTGGAGAAATCCTTCCTACACCAACAGGCTCCTGGTAGGTTTAAGTGTTTAGGTGCAAGAGTTTTATCTTTCTTGTATTGCAGTTTGGACACTACTTTAAGTGGTTTGGAAAATTTTCTCATGTAGATTGAAAGTTTATTGTATCAAGCTTTTTTTTTTTTTTTTTTTTTTTTTTTTTTTTTTTTTTTTTTTTTTTTTAATACACTTAGTAAAAGGGAGCGTAGTATAAATTGGATTATCTACCTGATTATTTTAACAAAATACCTGGAAAATTCTGTAAGCCATGGTGGATAAGGTTTTGTGTTATATAGCCTGCATCCTTAATCACCTGGGTCTCCATTCTCGCAGGAATTGACACACTCAGCATTTTTTTATTTCAGTGGAAGTTAGGAAATGACATAGTACATACATGATGGATTTAGGCCCCTCTCTATGGATCAGGAATTTAAAAATACCAGCAAAATATTGAGCAGAACTTTCCAAGCTTTTGGATTTTAATCCTCTTTCTCCTCCTAATTGCTGTTGTTTAAATTAGGCTGAATTGTATAATCGTTTTTAACATGGTGGCTACAAAACATTTTTCCCTTGAATAAATATGGATTTCCTTTTCTTTTCTAGTCAATGTTTGAATGGAACAGTGAAATGTATTGAAGCCACTACAGAAAACATAGGTAATTTGCAATCTTGTCCCACGTAAAAGTTCCACAAATAGAGAATTTGATATTGAATTTGGTTTTCTTCTCATATGTATTTAAATTATGAGATACTTTATATCACAACGTATTTTAAATAGGAGGTTAGGAGCACAAATAATCTTGAGGTTTTTTCCATCTTTTTCTGTAGCACAAATTGTACTACTCAGTCACTTGGGAAATTAAAAGAAATAAATAATTGCATGTGACATCTAGGTCAATGTGTTCTCATGGGAATACCTATAATTAGGCTCACTAGGAAGCTTTAAGAGCTTGATTTCTAGAAAGTAAATTTTTAATGCATTTCTAATGGATTTAGAAGTACCTTGAAAATGATGCCACTTCTAAGGGTTTTTTCCACCTAAGGTATAATGGCTCCTTTAGAATGGGCTGTGTGTGAGATCCAGGATGCATACATCCAGATGCTTAATATTATTTTTTTTACATTAGAACATATATTAATTTTATATGTCTGTAATATAGATTGTTATAGACTGTTATTCCTATTGCAATCTTATATGAACTGTAACGTAACCTGCCTTTGTATCCAAATAAATAGATTGAGAACAAAACAAATAGAAAACCTTCAGTGTAAAGGACAGTTGATCTTATTTAACCTTCATTTTGCATTTAAAGTTCACATATGCCCTGAAGGAAAAATCTACTATGACTGCAGATCTCCTGTGCCTGGGTTACCAGCAGCGGGTGTGAATTGTGGGATCTCTTGTGCGAACCTTGCCATGAACTTCTCCTGTGTCCCCTCACCACCCTGTGCAAGTGGCTGCATTTGCCCCCCTGGGTAAGCTTTGATGGAACAACCTGGAGCACAAGCCAAATGCATACTTTCCACAGTTCAACTCTGCAAATTTGTTTTCTCTTTTTAAATTCCAGTGGTATCACACTTCTAATTTTGAAACTATTGTTCTATAAATTGTCACAGACTCACAGTAACAGCTAAAAGGCCATCAGATATCCAGCTTACTACCATTCCAATTGGATGGTATTTGGGACTGTCTGGGCAGGAGATGACTTCCACCACTTGCACAGTATAGTTTATTTGAATGTAAAAGCAAACATGACAAAAAAGTTTGATGTAAACCATTTGTGCTCCTGCTTATTGCTGCCCAAGACTTTGTCTCACCTTGATTTTTACTCAGGCTTACAATGTTGATGCCCAGCCTGGGGCAAGAAGGATATGTATATGGTCTGGTTTCTGCCTTAATTCCCTTTGTTCTTTGTGTCCTCTTTTTTTTTTTTTTTTCTCAGCCCCTGTGTTTGAATTTGGTGCCCAGAAAGTCTGCTGAGCTTGACAGGGGTCAAATCCAAGTATAAAAATCTAAAAATGTCTATTGCAGTTTGTATCAGGATCAATCATCACTCCCTCCATTTGTTTCCATTCCCTCCCCTGACACCTCCTGTGTGCATTTTCAGATTGAAGGGTCATATATGCTGTGCAAATTGTTGTAATTGCTGCTCATCTCAGGTGGAGTGGTCCCTTTCTTTCTTCAACTTTCCATTTTATTCCACTGCCTGTGTAGCCAGCATTCTCCTGACAGTTACCAGTTGTGCACAGGTCAGAGTATAAATGAGACTGTCACCATTCCCCTTCACTTTGTGATATTCATAGATGACCAGGAACTAGTGAAGATACAGATTTCAGGCATAGCTATTTAAACTTTCACTAGTTCTTGCCTGGTATTCTGTAGTCCTCTAAAACCTCTGCCTCAACTGAGAACTTAGCTTTCAGGACCATTACTGTTATGGGAATAAACAATTATTTTTAGCACAAAAGTGCATGAATCTGTAAAAGTAATAAACTAGTAATAAACTGAAACATCACCATGATGTTTGCATGAGATTACAGTAGCAATATTGAATTGAAAGTTCATTTGAAAATTTGAAGAAACTAAAATAAAAGTTAAAAACCAGAGCTAAAGTCTTAGTCTCACAGTCATACCATTTCAAATTAAGTATTACTTGATTGTTTTCTGAAGTATAACTATAACAGGAGTACAGACAAGCAAAGTCCTAAGCTTCTGTCAAATAATAGAGTAAAACAGATGAATTTTTTTATTATATAAGAGAATAAATGGTCTTTTTACTATTAGGTTGAAAAGTAAATGTATAACACTTACTGCATTTAGTAATGTGCTCGTTGTTAAATTGTACTTAATTATGCCTTTCAGCCTCATGGTTCCAAAAAGTGAGTATGGATTTTAATTAGGAAGGGCCCAGCTCTATTATCTTAAAAATTAGTTTCAAAGGGTCTCTTTTTTACTCAAGAAAATGTTAAACAGATATCTCCTGCTATTAAGTCTAAGTGGACAAGTCATTAAAAATTTATTGTGAGACATTTTACTGTAATGTAGTTTTTAAAATCCTCCTTAGTTGCTGTTCTTTTCTTTGGTTCTCCTTTCCCACCTTATTTCTACCACTACCCATTGTTTGACTGAATGGCCTAAGCTTTTGGGGTGGAAGACCGGCACCTTATTCTAGCATCCTGGGTATTTATGGTGCTTGTAAATTTGAGCCGTTCGTGTGTGGTATTTAAACTCTTTTCTCTGGAAAACCATGAAATGATGGACTCTAATATGCAAAAAAATAGTCTTCCTAAAGTAAAAATGGTTTACATTTTCTATTGCTAAAGCTCTTGCACAACAGCTTGTTCTTTTAGTCAGTAGTTGAAGAGGTGACAAAGAGTTAGAAACCTGGAAGTCTCTGATATACTTTAGAAGTTGAATAATGTAACAGCCCAAATTTTCATGGGGAAATGAGCTGAGAATGACAGTAAATTCATCACCCAAAGATACACTGAATATCATCCTTACACTGAGCTGGAGATATGAGGTTGAACTGAGTTGCAGAAGCACAGAATAATGTGGAAAGGGACTTCATAGGGCTAAATTAATCTGCCTTTAGGCAGCACTAGCCATACTGATGTTATTCTTGGGAGACATTTAGCTTCTTTTGACAGAGAATAAGTACCTTCACAAGCCATCTGTTCTGGTGTTTTCCTATCCTTAAGATATTTTCTGTACAGTCGACTCTTTTACTTAGAGCCGATTACCGTTTAATGAAGTAGTAATGGGGTGAAGAAAATGAAACTGTGTATTCCTTTCAACTTTCAGTGAAACAATCTCTAAAGTGTACTTTGAGCCCTGCGTTGCATGACAACTCCAGGAATTGCTTTCCTAAAGAACAACACTGGAAGTGTCAGTAACATTTTTGTTAAGAAAGTTAAAATTGCTAAATAGGTGGAAATGAGATAGCAAACATATCGTTGACTGTATATCTGGGTCACATATTGATCTAATTATATTTGACACTTTGTGCATTAAATGCCTGTTTCGTCTTAACCTGGTTAGTCATTTCAGCTTCTCTTGTGTAGGCAAGTAACCTCCAGCCCTGCTCTTCATAAACTGTGCATCAGGTACCCTAGGGCAGCTCACTGTTCTGCACTGGGAGCAGGACAGGCGCTGTCTGTGCAGAGGAGCAGGAACCCCAGTGCAGCTGCTTTCCTGGCACAGCAGGACAAGGGAGCAGCACAGAGGGAAGGGCAGTCCAGCTGCAGCCTCAGCAGCTCACATGGTATCCAAATGCTCTGGAGTTTCCAGAGATGAATACCTACACTACCTACACTCCTGCATGGGAACTGCAGCCCATGTGCACAACACACCCCTTTCTAGACAGAAGGAGAGCTGCAGCTGTGAGCTTGGTGAAGTCTCCAGCTGTGCACTGTGGAGATCATTTGATTTGGACAGCTTTTGCTGATGAAACAGTTTTCCTTGGCTGGATGGAAGAGTGATTGCCCTTGGTGGGGTTTCAACAATACACTACACGTTCAGTTACATTGATATTTTGGATTTACTCTTTCATCTTAACAATTCTTTTATTTTGAAGGATGGCTGAGCACAGAGGGAAGTGTTATATTCCTGACAGTTGTCCATGTACCTGGAAAGATAGAGAATTTCTGTCAGGAGAAGTGATAGCTACTCCATGTTACACCTGGTGAGTTCATTTTGCAAACTTTCAAATCGTCTGGATCTAGACCCAAAGAAAAACTGATATAGAAAATGTGTTGAGTACTTTGAAAATCAAAAATATATATGTGTCCTGGTTTGAGGGGGAAGTGAGTTTTCCAGGAAGTTGTGGGCAAACCAATCAGTGGTCAGGTTTTATGCTGGCACCTGGAGTAGCCACTGAGAGGTTGGACACGCCTCTGAGAACACAAGGAGTTAAAAGCAGGGACTTCCAGAGGGATTTCCTCTTTGGTTCCGGTTCCAGAAGAGCACGCATCCTCTCCCCCTAGCTCGCGGGGCTGGGTAGGGGAGGGGAGGGGAAGAGCCATGTGGAGCCTTTTCAAGATGGAAGGGTGGAGAACTGTGGAGGTGCCTTCCGTCCCCACTCCCCTCTCTCCCCCCAACCCCCCCGAGATAAATTGCCACTTCAGAATTGATATTGGCAGTAGCCGGCAGCAGAGAAAGAGCAAGGAGGGGAAAAGTGCCCGGCTGTGTGGGGGAGTGCTGAGCCTGCAGCCCTGTCGGGAGCCAGAGACTTTTAACTCTTTCTTAGGCAGAAGAAAACTTTTGCCAGACATTGACTCTCTTGGCTGGTAGTTTGAGAGAAGAGAGAGAGACAGCCTGGGACTGAGATGTCAAAGGAAGATGAAAGGAATCCCAGATGGGCAGAGATGAAGAGGAGTGGCTTTTTGGGCTGGACTTTTCTTGCATAATGTTAGCCATAGACTGAACCTGAATCCTCCTGAACATAAGACTATTTGGGTGGATGCAGTTGGTTCAAACGAAAGACTTTGTGGCAGTGATTGCCACTGTAAGAGCAGAGCGAACAGAGAAGAGAAGAGGGTGTGGTGGTGCCCTCTGTCTTGAGGGATGAAGATCTCTGTCCTTGGAACCCTTGGCCCCAGGGGTAAATGGGGGGGACTGCTTGTCCCAAAATGAGAAGATGACTGGTTTTTGGTACTTGGCCAAGCATCCTTGAAAAGAGCCCTGTATGCTCTATGGTTTTGGTCCATGGATGGTGGTGAGAGCACATGAGAGACATGGAAAGGAGGGTGTCACCCTGGTAGGATTCTCTGGGTGGTGCCATGAGTGACATGGGAACATGGGAGGGTGGACCTGTGTTTCCTGTGGGGGGGTCTGTGGTGTGAGAGAGACTCCTCTCTCCCTGGATGAATTGAAGATTGTTTTTTTTTGAGTGATGATGACTCTGATTGGGAACCCAGGGTTTTGGTTTAAAGGCAACGTGTAAGTGTTAAAAGTTTGAGCGTGTAAGGGGTAGAAATTGGGGGAGGAGAAGAAATGTTCCGGGAGGTTTTAATTTCTGGTTTTTTGTGTGTTTAGATTTTTTTCCTTTTCTATTTCTGTTCTTATGTAGTTTAATAAAGTTTACTTTCCAAGTTTTGAGCCTGCTCTGCTCTGTTTCTGACCACATCTCACAGTAGTTCGTTAGGAAAAACATATGTTCATGGGTGCACTAGCATCTGGCCAGTGCCAACCCATGACAATATGCTTGTTTATAGATAGTTACAGGATATACCTTTTATTAGGTTTACTGATAGATATCCAAGTTAAAAAGCAGTCAAGAACAAATGCTTAATTCCACATGTATTTGTTAGTCTCTGAAATGAAGATGTGGCATTTTGCAGAACAGAATATAATGAAAGGCAACCAAGGAGAAAAAGAGAGATATGTTAATTTTCTAGCCAAAATATCTATATTCAGTTAAGTGTATATTTAATAATAATAAAAAAAATTGGCATAGCAGCTTTTAATCAGTTAAAAACCACACTGGCAAATCAACTGAGGATTTACACTTACACAAGCAAAAATAAAGGATGCCAGCACTACTTTCTTACAAATTTGTGTAAATCGCTGAATGTAGCTGACAGGAAAGGTAATCTTGCAAAACATCAGCATTAATTTCTTAAACTCATTCCATATTTGTCTGATACCCTGAAATCTTACAGGTAGCAACTGTAGGTATTTTCCTTTGAAAATTTGCAGACCTTTATTAAAATTTAGAAAAAATAGACTACTGATGTCTTATGAATGAGCATGTTGTGGCATTGTGTCTTATCTATACTGCAGGCAGTGATGGAAATATTTGCGTAAGCCCTGCAAAGTCTGAGATTCTGCATCTATTTTTAACGCATTTTTTTTTACGTATGGGCTGATGGCAAAATGTTCAACACTTTTTTGCCATGGCATCACCAGTATCTTCAGAGGCAATTCACAGTATAGCTCTCTGTTTCAAGGTCTGAGAATCTTATTCCATTCATGAATTTCTCTATGATTTAAAATGAAGAACACAAGAAAGCTTTTTCTTGGAAATGTACAGCAAATGACTGCCATTATGAGGAGATATTGATTTGGTTGGTTTTCCTTGCAGTGTTTGTCGGAGGGGTGTCTTCAACTGCACCAGTTACCCCTGCCCTGCTGTCTGCACCGTTTATGGAGACCGACATTATTACACTTTCGATGGACTGGAGTATGATTATCTCAGTGACTGCCAAACTTACCTGCTAAAGGTAAGGGGATTGGTCCTATGGCTTCTTGTGTCAAATGGAAAACAAGTATTTGGAACATCAGGAGTTGATCTATAGAAACAAACATTAAGAAAACAATTGTAGCACAGATGTGAAAGAAGAACTTGTACATGAGTATTTTGTGCTCATCTGTTTGAAAATGATATGTGGGTGTGTTCTTGCATATCTCTATGGTTTAGAGAAAAAGAAAAAATCAATGTTTTCTATTCTACCTTAACCATGCTTTTGTCACAATGAGCAAAGGATAACCCTATAGAAACTGCTAGAACTAGGTATAATCCATACAGTTATTTAATAATTATCTATGAACTCTGCTTGGCCTAGGGTTAGTGATGAGCTCAGACTGCTTGGAATTCTTGTTGAACATGATCTGCATCAGATCTGGATTGTATGTGTATAATAATATCAAATGCAATGATTCTGTAATTCAACAGTGAAATCATTCATTGAGATTGTCTGGCAGCTACATGGTAATGTTCCTCATAGCACACATTTAGAGCACACTGCTAGCTTTTTGTTTAAAAATACCATTACTGACATTTAAAAATATGGTCTATTACTAAAACTACTATTGTTTATTATAATTGTTGCTATTTTAAGTGTCTGTGTTCTCAGTTACAGTAATATGTTTAGAAGAATACTCATTTTCATGGTTGTCTAACCTTGAGAATAAAGCATAGTTTCTCAGTAAAGACTACTGCAAATAGTTTATTTCGAGTATGCTTTAGTAGACTATTCACAGCTGTGAAATGAAATACATTGGCTCTAGATTTTCTATGTGTGTTTAAAAACAAAAAAGAGATATTTGAAAAAGATAATACCTCATAGGAAATTCCTGACATGTATCAATTGATAGAAGAGCTCTAACTCTTAGAGATATATGAACCTTTGTACAAACCTTCCTCCATGAAGATGCAAAAAAATAGGGGTTACTTTACCTGTAAAATCATCTTGCCTGTATGATGATGTTGAAAGGTAGGTTGTCAATTCTTGTGTCATTCATTCAGAGAGGTTTGTAAGATAAATAAATCTATGCTCCTTTTTCAAACTTTAGTATGATAGTGGAATGTTTGGCTTTTACCATCAAATATCACCTGTCACTCTACTGTGTAAGAAAGAACCTATCTGGAAACAAACCATGGGGAGCATTTGGCATCCAAGGATAAAGTTGGCAGCCGGATAGTTGAGGCATGTGGCACACTGCCAATGGGCCATTCTTCAGGTGAACATGACACAAATGATGAAAATGCTGCCTACACAGATCTGCTTTTCAGACTTGGCTAACCTTTTTTAGCTTTTCAAGCATAATTTTTTTTCCAGACTCAGCTAATGTGAGAAAGTATAGCCTAATTTGTTCACAATTTTTCTTTCTTTAGTATATGGAAAGCTTTAATGACCTATGCTGGGGGACTCTTTAGCACATATTAGGCACTGCATAGTTATGTCTGGAACAGAAGATGTATCTGTGGGCTGATTTTTGAGTGGGAAATGTTTAGAGAATTTTTAAGGGAGGAAAAAAACCAAAAAAACCCAAAAGATGGGATTGTATCACAGATGCCCCAGAGTTTTGAGGGAACTAAAACACTGATGAACTATGTGATGTGCAACCCTGGAATCAGAGGAATGGAAGATGGCAGGATAACCGAATATTTTAAAAGGAATTAGTGGCTGAATTTGACAGGAACAGAGCAATATGTATGATTTATATGTGAAGGAACTTAGTAGAAATTTTAATAAAGAGAAATTGTAATGGGGGAAGAGTTGAACCACCCCTTTTTTTTGTTTGTTTTAATAAAAGAAATTCATGCATGGTGAGTCTTCTGAGTTATTCTGTGAAGGCAATAAATGTATGGATAAGGATAATCAAGTTAATATGTGTGTATTTTAGCTCAAAGACCTTTCGGAGAAAGATTTCAAAAAATATTTTTTAGAAACTACTCTTATATAGGATGAGACTGAATATTCTTTGAGACACAAATTCACAAAACCACTGAATAAGTCAGGTTGGAATGGACCACAGTGGGTCATCTGGTCCAATCTCCCTGCTCAGGCTGGGTTGTCCTAGACCACATGATACAGGATTGTGTCCAGACAGCTTTTCATTATCTCCACACCCTCTCTGGGCAATCTGTTCAAGTACTCAGTCAGTGCTCTGCACAGTCAAGTTGTTCTTCCTTATATTAAGCAGAACTTCCTGTGCATCTGTTTCTGCCCATTGCCTCTTGTCCTGTTGCTTGGCCAAGGAGACCCTGGTTCCATCCTCTCGACACTCTCCCTTAGATATTTATAAACTTTGATGACGCCTCTTCTCATCCATCTCTTCTAGAGGCTGAACAGGCCCAGCTTCCTCAGCCTTTCCTCATAAGAGAGATGCTCTAGTCCTTTCATCATCTTTGTTGCCCTCTGCTGAACTAATTACAAGTCAAAGGTTAAAACACAGAAATAAGAGGCCTTTTTTTTTTGGAAGGGAGAAATCCTGGTGAAATCCCACAGGGATCCATGCTGAGACCTGTACTCAGCATCAGAAACAATTTTGAAAAGGTGATGTGAGGATTGAGGGAGAGTATTCTGATGATAAAAATTCAGTCTGAACAGCTGAAACAAAAGCTTCAGGAGATCTTATGGCAGAAAACACTGCATAATAAAAGAGGAAATCCAACAACAAACAATTGCAAATCAATGAACAGAAAAACCCCTGTAACTGTATTACCATGAAGTTAGGCAATAAATTAGCTACTATTATGCAGGAAAGGAACGTGAGAAAAATAAATGTGAGAAAAATAAATGAAACACATGTAATGGATATCTTCATAGTGGCAGCCTGAGTGATAATCGCATATGCTTTTATTTGCATGTACACACTTACACTACACTTGTACCACATCCTGATGTGGTTAAGCTGCATAATATATGCGGACATGATAGCATGAGGAGACTGCTCTTGTTTGAAGTATTCTTTTTTGTTCCTAGAGCAGAGGTATCCGTTTCTCTATCTCTGTATAATCCTCTTCCCCTATATTGTGACATTTTAAATAGTAGTATCCAAGAAACATGAATCTTCCTTGAGCTACTATTTGTTGAGAAGGTATGGAAGAGAGCCCTATCTCTTTCAGCCTGTTGTCCAAATAGCCAGATGAAAGGTGGAAAAGTTTATATACAAATGCAAAATTTAAATTCCTGCCTAACATCTTGGCAGGCACAGCTATCTAAGGCAGTAGCACCTAAACCATATTACCTGCTCTACAAACCATTTTTTTTTAAACACAATCATAGAATCATAGAACAATTAGGGTTGGAAGGGAAGTTTAAAGGTCTTCTAGTTCAAATCCCCTGCCATGGGAGTGTGTGTTGAGTGCTTCAAGTTTCCTGCCTGTAAGGTATCACAGATCATAGATTTCATAGCTGCTAATACACATTCCTTTGATTTAATGCTAGTTTGCTGTGCTCTTGTGAGGCTGATTTTTATGGATAACATGAAATGCTCACCAGGCTCCTGAAACTGAAGCAGCTAAAGTGGTTGTAGTGTTGTATACACAAAACTGTAATAAGTTTGTCCTTTCCCTTTCATCTTTTATCCTTTCATCTTTTTCCTGTAAGCAGTGGACTGCTTTGTTTCTACTAACAGAAGTATCCTAAAGGCATGGCAATAAGGGAAGTTATAGCTACAATCAGTTTGTTAGCATATGAGCTCTTCCCAGATATAGAACTGAGTGCAAGAATTATAATCTGAATCCATCATCCCCAGAGGAATGATAATGTGCTGTTCCCATCCATGTCACCAGCCCTCACTGTTTGATTTGGCTGTTGGCCTTCCTAAATCTGATCTGTTTGAACAACTCTTTAATTTGTCATCATATTCCACTGTATCAAACAAAGAACTCATCCTTACCTTTATTATGTTTTTAATAAGGAGCCCTTGTGCTCTTGTGGGAGAAAAATCAAGTATAAGCTTTCAGCCAATTATGAAACTTACTTGTTTTCAACATCAGTGTCTCCTTTTGTTTTTTGTTTAAGCCTTTCTGTTCAAGGTGACTGTAAGTGTATGAAAAAGCCCTTTATAACTAGTACAACAGATTTGTCCACGGGGCAGAAAATAACAGGAAATATGTAGATCAGCAATTAAGAATATTAGGCCAGTAAAGTCTCATGAAATGATAAGTTCACTTTTGTCAAGAATTAGGAGTTAATTACACACTGAGATGTAAAGTCCCTGTATAGATAAATGACATGCACAGAGAAGATATCAAGATTTATTTTTAGCATTTTAAAATCTGGTTTTGTTAAGGTTTAAAAGAAATCTTAGCAGACCAACTAGTTTATCACTGTAGACCATGTAAACACTTCATTTTGCTAATCTAAATATGAACTATAAATTTTAAGTCAAACAGTTTCTTACTCGAAAATATTTAAATGGCTTTTTCTTCCATTTTCTTGCTTATTGTCTTATTTTACTGTCTTTGATTATGCTACATTCTTTCCCCAAGAGAATGGGATTAGTTTTTTGGCAAACTTTTAACTAGTTGCAGTTTGTTTCTTTCACTTAACTGTGTCATAGACTCCTTTTACAGTAAAATTGATGGCTTTCTATGACATGTGTTGGCCTTTTTTATTTCTGTGATGGTTTTCATTCCTGCAGCTCAGCATTTTTATTAAGGCTTGTAGGGTCAGTGAATGTGGAGCCCCTCAGACATGTTCTCTTCTGTGAAGCAGAAGGAATTTTTTCTCAGAAAAAAAATTATCCAAAAAATTATTAGTAACATTTCTCAGAAAAAATATTTTCTCTGCTTTGGGGCAGATTTCAAGCAGGAGTTCAGAGGGATAAACAACCCATCAGAATATTTTCAAATGAGAGGGAGCTCTGGTGCAATGCTCACCTGCCTTTTTAAAAACACCCCAAAACCCCCACTAAAGTATTTCCACTAACCTTAGGATTCCACTAACCTTAGGTTGAAAAGAAGGTCCTAAAGCACAGAAAGGGATGGACTGTTTTGTTCCTTTATCCTGAAAGATGAAGGTCAGCATAACTAAGGCCTCGTCCTCAAGAATTCCTATTTAATAGATTAGTCTTGAATTCAAAGTATGCGGTAAAAATATTTTCACTACTTTTCACCTGCCATTGGGGATTTGAGCATTTTAAAGTCACCTTTTCAAGCCTTTTTGATGCAATCATGAAAACTTTTAACACCAATGTTGGAGGATTGTGAAAGCAACGACCATTTTGAGCCATTTGATCAAATAATCAAACCATTATGCCAATTAGAAGTGCAGACATTACATAAGAGCTCATTCATTAAGTTCATTTAACAAAACATGCATCGTCTCAGGAACCACTACTATAATTTCCCAAAAGATTCTCTTATGGCTGAGCTGTCCCCAGAGCTAGATACCTGGACTGCTCTGGGGAATATAGCCAGGGATTCTTTTCTTGCATTCCCCTTCTTTTGTAACCTGAAGCAAGTTCAAAGCTCTTAGTAAATTATACTTTTATTAGAGTGCTTAATACAGAGATTGTTTGATATACTGATAATCTTTTAGCCATTATTTGCTGATATATTTATGTTGAGTGGTAAATTTTTTAGGTGATGACTGGGCATAAGCTGGAGCAATCACACAGCAACAATTTTTCAATTACTCATTTGACACATCTGAGGAGTCAGAAATAGGATTTATCCTAGTCTCCTTTATTCAATATCTGTAATATTTTGTGCAGCTCTTTTTCAACATCATTTGTGCCAAGTAGCGAGATTGTAAATCCATGAAATTGGCAAATCTGTAGAATTAAATATTTGGCATGGTCTCTCTCATAGGCTATTTGTAAAATAAATACATTCTTCTTGCTGTCAGTCACCCTGTAGAGGATTAAAGCTGCAGGTTCATGGTTAAGCAACATTGTCAAGCTGGTTATTCATAGTTGAGACAAATAGTTTCTTTTAATAGATTCTGAGATTTTAATAGGAAAGTAAATAATGTTGAATTTGAAATTAAAAATGTTTAAAATTGGACACCAGACTCTAAAAGTAATTTTCATTTTGTCAGGGAATAAAACTGTACATGGGGTTTCAATCAGAATGCCTTAAAATTTTTAATTAATATATCTAATCCTCAAACCACATTCCAGCATGTAGTTTCATGAGTAAATGATATACCAAAATATTTCCACCTACAACTCCTGTCAAATAATTTATAGCAGCAGTAACTGTATAAAAATAATGATGGGAAAATTTGTGTCCAAAAAAGAAAAAAACTACATTTCAGTGAAAAACCTGTTTACTGTGAATAGCTTGCTCTGCTCTAGTCACAAAGAATACCAACCGTTTGCTTTTCATCAGTCCCATGATTTCAGAGGAAACCTTTCTGGATGCCCTTTTTCTTCTGGGTCTCTGGAAGCCCTGTAAGGGTCAATAGCAAGCTCCCTCTGGGGGACATCCCTTTCCATCCTGTCTTCAGCTGTACCTGTTTTTCCATTTGTTCTATTCCTTCTGTGAGCAGAAGATCTGATTACAGTTGGCAATGAATTTATGCTCTGGTTCCATTTTCTTCAATGATTTCAGACTCAATTACCTCTACACGCCTTTTCGCCTCCACCACCTGATTCTGCAGACCATTAAATTATGCAGTGAATGAATCACTTTTATTCTCCAACAAAGGAAAGATTTCTTTCAATTTGTGCAGATTAGCATGGAGGGCTTCCAGGAAAGGCTTGGGGAAAAGTTTCTTATGATGAGAATGGCAATTTGGAGATGGTGTGTGCATAGTGTGACTCAGAAGTTGGATTGCCTTTTTGAGGACTTTGCTATTTAGTGACCTTTTGCTTTGTATTTCTGATTTTGTGTTACTGTTCATCATCCAAAAGCCCTTTGGCTATACTGACTCCAGAATGTTTTACTCTTATGGCTGCCTGAAACGTCAGCTCACTGTAAGAATGGCTGCCTGAGTGTGAGGGTCTCTGGTGGGTAGAGCTTCGTGGACTGTTGATGACACAGCGCAGTAAAAGATGAGAAAACCCAGCATGATGTGCTGCTGTGTCAGAGCTGTGTGGGCAGCAGTAGCACCCAGCCCTTCCCTGTGTTTGTAGGGGCAGGATGCTGGGGCCAGTCACCTGCAGATGCTGCTTAGTGTATGGCCTCTGACTCTGGGTGTCGGTGAACTGTGAGAACTGTGAATTAAAATTATTCTAAATGAACACACTTAACATTTTTTTAATATTGAAAATCATAAAAGCTTTGTGCAAGTTTCAGCCTTCTAGCTTCTGCAATCATTTGCTGGAGCTCCTGTCCTTTATTTTCCTGTTGCACTTTATCACTACAACCTACAATATAATATTAATATTTATCATGCACTTATTAATAAAACAACACTAACAGTTCTCATGTCAATACATATAAATACATATAAATACATGCTTAGATATTAAAACTAACACCACCAACTGTGCTGCTGATTTGTAATTCAGAATAATTAATATTACAGAATGTGTCACTTGGAAACAAATATTTAAATGTTCCCAAATCTTCTGTCTTCAGAAGGTCTCATTTTTAATTAGAAAGGGATTGCAGTAATATGACCTATGCAAAACCTAAATTTGGTAAACAGGCAGAGTTAAGTAAATGAAACAAAAGAAAAACATGCTTTAAATTATTTTTTCTCAAATATTTTTCTATAATTCTCTTACAATACATAAAAAGGAAAATCAAAACTTTTTCAGTGATCTCTCTCCAGTGTTTTCAAAGTTAGGAAACCTTGAGTTAAAACAAGGTTCTATTTTAAGTAGATAAAGTAAAATGTTTACTGTCATGTATTATTATCTGCCTGACATGTATCCTTTAGAAGCCACTTTTAAAGAAATAGGAAAGAGTTATCATGGATGCATTAGCAAACATCTGGATGTTGTTTGAGGATAAGTCAGTAGCTGGAAGAATCTCACTCCTTGAATTTTCATCAGTGAATCTACTCAGTCATGTTGCTCTCCTTCATTTCTGCTCAACTGTGCTTCAGAGCTAGAAATATCTCCTATCTTACAATTGTACTGCAAGCTTTGCCATATTTTGAGTGAAAATAATCTGTAGCTATGTAGAAGGTGTCAAGGAAAAGAAAATCAATGTGCATTTGTATAAGCAATTTTCCTCTCAGATTCTTAGTTCCTAAATGTGTTTTTTGGTCCATTTTTTTCAGTAGTTGTATAAAAATACATAACATTGATGGGAAAAAAGTGCTATTACTATTCCTTTCCTCTCTTTTCTCTCTTGTGTAAGAGGATCACCTACTACCTTTCTGATAATATTTTCCCCCAACTTTCATGTGGATTTCTTTCCAAACTGAGACAGTGTGTTTCAGTGCCATCTGTCGACTGCAAGCAATATTGCTCCATTGTTTTAATAGCTGTGGGGGAAGAACATTTGCTCATACAAATCAGTACAGGATAGAAAAACAGGGGTCAAATAAAGTTACGTCGACTGTATATATAAATCTGGAAAGGTGCAGAAGAAATTAGTGCACCAGCAAAACAAAGGAAGTCTTTCAATAAGAGCTTCTTAGTGTAAATTAAAATGAGTTTTGCACAATTAATGTGTTTTCACTGTTTATCTGGAGATCAAGTCCATGGTAAAATGGCACAGGAAAATAATAGAGCAAGAACAAGTTAAATGCCAAGGTATTTGTCTGCTCTCCAAAATATCTTGTATATTTATACCCAAATGCTCTCTAAATCTGGGCTAAGATGTTTTACTTCTCCTGGATCAAGCTCACTAGAAGTAATAGTTTCAAATATTAAGTTCCTTCAGAAGAAACCCAGAACAAATAAACCACAACCAAGCTAAGTCTGACTTTCCATAAAATCTCCTGAAATATTAGATCTGAACAGAGTTAAGGAATCTCTCTGAAAATATGTAGGAAAGAGAAAGCAAATTCTACTTTTTAAACTATTGTATATTTTTTCAGTACTTGTAGAGCTTTTTGCACTTCTTTTGTGGCTATATATGAAAACATCTAAAACATCATTAAAGAGAAAGGAAGATAGGCCTAATCGATCTCTATCCCACCCCAGGATATCCCTATATGCCTTCATGGCCACCCTAGTTTGCAATTTTGTAGGGAACAACTCAAAAGTAATGGGTAAATCAGGGTATTGAGAATGGAAAAGAACCAATCTTTACACTGAACAGTTAGAGAGAATTTAATGAAACACTCAAAGAAATGAATACAGCCAATTAAATTGTCTTCTCCCCGGCTGCATTTTGACAATGTAAGCACACTACACAGCATTGTTGTTGGTTAAAAGGGACAGAAAATTTCTAACAGGATATTGAAATAGAAAGTTTCTAACAAAAATAAACTCTAGCATTCCTAAGCACTGCTAAAAAAACCCCTCCAAACCATGACCAAACCAGAAAAAGGAAAGAAGTGCTTTGCTTTTTTGACTAGGAAGAAATATGGAAAAAAGTGCAGTGAAGTCTAGAAAAAGAATGTCCTGAGAAGTGGGACTGACAATGAGCTTTTGACTGACTGCCCAGAGCTGTGACTCTGCCTTTCCTGTTGCTTGGCAACTCCATGTTATCACAAAGAAACTGATATTAAGTTGGAACAGGCTGGATATGGTAATTTACGTGGGAAGATACTCTTGCAGTGGGAAAACCATTTTATTTCTAGTTTCTGTCAGCGTAAGTAGGTTTCACATGATGAACTGTAGTACATCCCCTGCTGGGTGCATTTTACCTAAAAAGGTAAAGAGTGACTCTGCCTTGGAAAGAGGCTGTGCAGAAAAAAACAGAACAAAAAAACCCCCCACCTTGTTATTCATTAGACCTGCTCCTAGTGTCTACTCAGACATTTCTGCTAGTGGTAGCAACAAGAGCTTGTTTTCATATTTGTGTGGGTTTAGTGCAGATTAGACAGATGGAACTTGATCATTATCATTAATACCATCACATTCCCTAAGAACTCTTGAGATTTGCCTAAGACCTTTCTGTCTTACATAAATATCAGAAGATGATCCTCACTTTATCTGAATAGTCTTTTCTTTTGCATTGGTAATAGTTAAGTGTTAAGTTTCAATTGCACTTTATTTCTTCTTTATTGAAAGAAGACACTGCATGTGCAGCAGCTACAGAGTAGTTGAAGACTGTGATAGAAACTGTCATTCAAGTTTGAATTTGTCTAGAATTGTATGGTTTGGAAAGGTGTCTGTTGAGCTTTATGGGGAGAATGGCAAGAGTATGTATGTAAAGCAAATAATTTTGTGAAAGCTTAGAGCCATAAGAGACATGTAATCCATAATGATATTTTTATGTTTGGGTTTAGGTCTGAGATTTAATTAGAAAAAGAGAAAGCACAGAAGATTCAGGATTTAATGCAAAGGCCTTTTTTCTTAAATGTCTGGTTTACTAATAACTCTACTGAACTACTACCACAGTCTCTCTGCATACTCATCCTGCATAATTTCTAGTAATTTAACACCATCATGCAGTCCTACAAGTAAGGAAGTACTTTACATGTCTTCAGGACTCCCTGTTCTAGCCGTGGTCAGCAAAACACTTCTTGGCTCCGGGCTTCTCTGTACTGCAGAATTAACTTGAAATATAACTCAGTTTGTGCCCTTGGCTCAAATCCCAACCATACACAAAAACTTCTGACTTGAGTATGTTGATGCTGTTCAGCTGAGGGGATTGGCCTGGACTGTCAGAGGGCACAGGCAGCAACTTCAATTAGCATGGCTAATATAGCTACTCACTGCTGCCTCAAGGACTTGTCTTCATTGCCAAAAAAGGTGTATTTTTACTGTGGGATAATTAGCTGGATTTAACTATCCTTATTTAAAATCAAGCTCTTCATTTCTTTTCTTACATTGCTTCCCTATTAACTCAGAGCGTCCTTTTTGCTGAGACTAAGCTAACTGCAGAAGAATGAACTGTGCAATGAAATGAGCCCACAATGTCTTAGGCATCAAATAGACCCAGAGAGTGCAAGCAAAGTCCTTCTCTGCACTGGGCCATGGTGGGGAGGTGACTGCCTTTCTCACTTTTCAGTTGGCCAGCACAGAATGTATCAGCTTTCGTCCTACCTACCACATTAATGAGATTGTCTCCTTTTTAATTTACCACATCACATCCAATAAATCAAAAAATGCTCTGGGCTCTTATCTGACTTGGAGGGGAATAATTGTTGTACTCACTCCAGCAGCAGGCCTGGCTTAATTAAAACACAGTGTATTTCCCAATAAGGTAGTGACCAATTTTATTTTGAGTGCAACTTAAAACAACTTTACAACAGAATGGAATAGATGAACTTTGCTTTACCTTGAAGCTTTTGATACTTTTAAACTGATACTTTTCCTTGCTAAATCATAGAGCTCTGATTCCCTACACCCCCTTACCACTAAGTGGTGAATAACTTTACCCACTGTAACTCTTGTCTTCCAAGCTAACTGCTGACAAATACCATCTGTTTCCTAAGCCCTGGCATTAGGGTAACACAGAGCTTGCAGGCAGTCTCCCACAGCTTGTGCTCATCATGTTTACAAGCACTCTCTTGCTGTAGAGTGTTTTCTATGCCAGGCAGCAGCATCCCCTGGCTTGTGGGCCATGCTAGACTAAGGGTAGCAAAATGGTAGCACCTCCTCTGTGTGGCAAAAGAATACCTCAATGCTTTCCATCATCTGGGGTTGGGTCTGGGTTTGTTTTTGATTTTAGATTGAAAGTGTTCTTTAAAGAGTTTGGTCACTATGACTTTTATGAAGAAAAAATGCACAAACTGCTTCCTATAGCACCTATGTTTTCTGCATGCCATGTTTCTCACTGATGAGGAAAAATTACTGATTTTTTAAATTTAATTCTTGAATTCTGATGAGCACAGAATAAATAAGGGTACAAATGTGAGACAGGCAAGATGTAGTTAGGAGTAAGTAGCCAGCAATATTTCAGGGATATACTGACCAAGGCAGTGGAACACTGACCAGAGGAGGAAGTGAAGCTCTGGGGAGAGATGCTGTGGGCAGAAACCAAGGCGAGAAACAGGTGCCCCCTGTTGTGGCCAGGTGGAGCTCTTCAAGAGCATTGCTGGGAGCCAAGCACAGTTCCCAGGACTGGGGAGATGCTGAGAGCCACCATTTCCACCATGGCACACCATGCCCATTAGCAGTTGCAATTAGTTTCATCTAGTCATAGTCTCAGAGACTATGTTCAAAGGAGAGTGGAAGCAAGAAGTGTTTTTGCAAGAAGAGAACCTTTTTGTTCCCAGCACTACCCAGGTGTCCCATATAAGACTAGGTTAGTAGTGGGTGCTACTTGTCACTTCCAAGGTTTTTATTTCATGTCTATCTCAGGTTTCTGGTGATTGTAGGACTGAATTCAATCAAAAATTGAACCAGATTCAGAAACAGTGTTATTGACTCATATTAATGTTATGAAGTTAACTTTCTCAAGTAATTTCTATAGTTATGGCTGCTTGTTGATGTGCAAGGATTGGTACAGAAATGATGAGGAAAGCAAATTAAAATAGGAAATAATAGGAATAACTCGAGTTTGTTTTTGTTTGTGGTAGTGTTAGCAACTCTCTGAAAAGACAGTTCATCTCCCTTGTTCGAATAAAAATCTTAGCATGGGTGCATGTGTGTTTCCCTCAGGAAGAACCCAGAAGCTGTAGGTGAATAAATAGACGTGTTGAGCCGAGGTGCAAAGGTGATTTTTTGTGCCTAGAATGGAAAATTAATGAAAGGGCTGTGGAATCAAAAGGTGTGGGATTGGGAAGGCAGTACATTTGAGTTTAAAGTACTAAAACACCAGTAAATCAGGACAACAAAGTATTCAAATCTTCTAAATGTTAAAATAACCCCACCCTACAAACAAAAGTATTGGCAGAAACCTTTATCCCCTCCAATAACACTGAGTATGACTCATGGTTTTGTGAATTTTGATATGTGGTAGCACAGAAACTGTTCTATCTACTACAGACAGATGGTAGGTTTCTTGGTTTTTAAAATACGAAAACAGCTTGATCTCATGTACCTGTGTTTAAAAATAAAGCTCTTTTTATAGCATGTCTCAATTTCAACAACCACACTGTGCTGTAAATATTGGATTCCAAGCATATGCGTATTATAAAAGCCTAAACCAAACTCTTATTTTAGGGGTAGCCTGATCCTCTGAGTTTGTGAAGTCTTCAGCAAGAGGAGTCACAGCTGAACATAATGGCTCTTTGTGTTTAATTCCAAAGCTTCTGGGCTCAGCTTTGAATTTAAAAATGCATTTCCTGATTTGGTAACTTGCTTAAATTTAACTTCAAATGTGTGTAAATTCTAAAGTATCCATTTTTCTTTTGTGATGGTAAGCATAGAATTAATCTGCAGAAGTGAAATGCAATTGAATATATAAGTAAAATAATTTCTTCTTAATTTTGCAGAGCACAGATAACTCAAATATATCTATAATTGCTCAGAACAAAAAGTGCTTTGACAATGATATTGTTTGCTCAAAGAATGTTTTCATCACTGTTGGAGACACTGAGATTTATTTTAGCGAACCTTCTGAGAAGCAGGTTAGTTCTTTTCTTTCCTTTTTGGGTTGCCCTTTAAGATAAGCTCTGCAAATTTACAGCTCTAAAGGAGCATGTTTTTGGAAAGCGTCTCTCTGTCTGAGTTAATATAGTACAAATGTTTAGGCCTGGATAAAGCAGCAGGTCCCAGGACACACTTTTTTTTTCACATTGTTTGTTTCAATTTCTATTTGTTATACAAAGAAGATTGCCCCAAGTTCTCAAGCAGTTGAAACATACTGGCATTTATGAGTTTCTTTCCAGTTGGTTTTGAAAGAGAAACCAAAGTACAAAGCAAACTTGAATGACTGAAAAGACAAAATATCAAAGTCTTAAACAACAATTCTACTAATATTATTGATTCAGCCATATGCTAAAATATTCTTCAATATACACACTTTGCTGTTATCTGGCTGTATACCTTGGAAGCATTACTTTAGTAGATCTTAATAAATCTTCATTTGTGTCAGAAGACCCTAGGGGCACAGGAAAGCAAATCTAGCTATCAGCTCTGGAAGGCTGGATATTATACTGTGATACACTTTCCAGAACTGGACATTACAATTCTGTGGGATAAGAAGACAATGATGCATGTTAAAGTTGGACCTCGATGGAAGGTGAGCCGAAATATAAACCCAAAATTTTGTGTAGATTCTCTATATTGCTAATGTGATCTTTTATTGAATAGTTGTGATAGTCTTTTCTTCAAGACTAGCTTTCCCGGTGATACAGCTATTTGTTGTGATGTTCAGCTGCTAGCATTTCCCAGGTAAGAGGAGATGGAGAATGCAACTTCTGAAGAGAAGGAGTCGTTTCTACATGTATGCTTACTCTGTTGCAGCCTTGGAGATATGCAGTGATTCAGCTCTGGCTCAAAGATCCTTTGGGGGCTGGAAGAAGGGGGGTAGTTTTTGAGTTACCAAGTTCACTGCATATTTTCATTGGCTAAAGCCAATGGGAAAGAAGCTTCCATGCCCAGTGGAAGACATGGAAGATGGCAAGTTTGTAGTATAGATTGCATGAGACTGATGAGGGAACAGCAACCTGAGATGTAGTAGAGGCTTCTGAGATGAACAGATGGAGTCAACTCAGGCTGAATTTAAAAAGATAAAACACAGAAAAAGGTATAGACAAAAACTTACATTTATACCTAATGGATATATTGTGACAGTATTTGATAATGACACAAGGAAGAATTTCAGGCTCCTTTTTTTTCCAGTTGCTCTTCTCTTTTCCATTCCTATATCATCATCTACCTTGGTGTCCCTGCAACTCAGTCTTTGGGTGCTGGCAGAGTAACCATATCAGTGCAATTCAAAATTTGATTTCTCTGTGTTTCAAACGTGAACACACACACATTAAAATGGGGCTCATTCAGCAAAAGAAAGTACGCTAGACTAGAATACAGTATCAGATTTTTTGAAGTGTAAGTCAAAGCTATAATTACCATCTGATGTGGGTTTAAAGCAAAATTATTATAGGCTTCTGTCCAAATAATGAAATACTTAATTCACCTTAATTCACCTACAAGTTGATTTATCAGCCATCAATACACATAGAGAAAAAAAAATTCTTCTGTTTTTGAGTAAGCTAGCAGGGAGCTGAGTTCTACAGGTTGCCTTTAGGAACACAAATACTTCCAGTTCTTCCTGTTTCCAGTGACTGTTTCTTCCAGAGGCTCTAGTTCAGTAAGATGTCTGCAACAGACCTTAAGAAAAAAGAACTCATTAGTGTGAGCCACAACAGCCTAAAAATCCAACTCTGCTTTTTGTTGTTGTGCAGGAATATCTGTTTTCCTATATATTTATGTATGTATGCATGTATATAAAGTGCAGGCATAGTTTTTCCATCAGCAGCATATGCCCAAGAGAAGAAAGTTGCAGCTGTCTCTTTTATAATTGCTGTTACAAATGTTCTAGCTATTGTGAACTAAAATTAGAAGCAGCAAGTTTTAATGACAACAACTAGTCAGGCTTCACAATCATGAGGTAATTCACCTGAACTTTTGACTTTTGGACTGGATTCACTACTGAGCTTTCAGAAAAAAAAAATTCAAGGTTCCAGTCTGTTTTCATAGGCAGACAGTAAGAAGAAGTTGTGAAAATAAGAAGAAAACCACTGATTTCTGTTGAAAGATATTTGCAATATGGAATTGCAGGCATAGCAGAGTATCAGATTATTCAAAGGATAAGTCAGATTTACATTTACCCTTTTCATTTATAAATTTTTATATTCCATGTGTGTCATTATTGACTGTGAATTGATGAAAAAAATTTCTTTTTCAGGGCAAACTGGCAGGCTTGTGTGGAAATTTTGACAAATACACTTCAAATGATCTGACTACATCAAACAACATGGAGGTGAGAAATGCACAGGTATTTGGAGACAGCTGGGTACTAGGACAGGTAAGTCCCATGTCCAGTAAAAATGTAGAGAAAAAAGATTATAATTTTAGTTTGTAAATGAGCATATTATAAGCACATGATGTACAGGTATTTTCTAAAATTATGGTCATGGTATAAGAGGACATTTTAATTTTTGTGAATAGATGTGAAATGTGTTAATAATGTCTTATGTCATAGCGAACAGATATCAAATTTAAATGAAACTAAACAATTTCTTTAGGGAAAGATATTTTCCCTGTATAAGACAATTATATCTGTCTACATTTCTGTGTTCTACAAAGTTAGGTACACTGCTTCTGGTATTTTTGATTCATCCCAATTTTAAAAACAATTGTAATTTCTCTGAGATTGGAAGCATCAAGATACTGAAAGTAAACAGAATCTGAATGCTGGAAAAAAGAGGCCTGGAAGAGTTTCTTCCTGAACCCTGAAAGTAAAATGAAGACTTATTTTAGTGGCACTTTGTAAACAGAGTAAACTAACAAAGCAGAGGTGGTGAAGGGACGGGCAGAAAAGGCTGAGAACAGCAACAGGCACAACTCAGTATGGAAACTTGTCTTCTGAGGAGAAGGTAGGAGGATGCTGTAGGGAGTGGATGACTGCAACTCCGATTTATAACACAGGAGAATAGGTATTTCATTAATTTGTCCTGAGAAGATGTAAAATTTTAAAGCCTTGTGGACCTCCTGAAAAATCATTATTTGTAATGCACTCCTTTTGTATGTCAGGACCAGTTTTTAATCTGTTCTCTCCTTGACACAGCAGAAAATTAACCAAATATCTTTCACCTCATGGAAGAATGCTTTGGAATAAAGATTTTGAGGCTTCTCTGCCTCAATACCTCTCTTTGGATATATTTTATTCTACGTAAAATGTTTAAATTTCACAAGGAAGCAAGGCAAATGTGCAGAGTTATACTGCTAATCTAGAAGGCTGTACATAAACAAATGTGTGAATACTCTGTATGAAGTTAATGAATTTTTCTTTTTCAATTTATCAGTTCAGTGGCTCCCTTAAAAAGGTGTATAATGTTTGCATGGCACATTAAGTTGTAGGATGTTATAGCTTTTGCTTATGCATCTCAGACTTGCACCTTACTTTTTGGTGAAGATAGGTATCTGTAAAATCTCATGTAACCTCCAGATTATGAATGCCAGAGCTCTCAGGATCTAAGTTCAGCCTCGGGCTTGCTGGCCAGCTGTGGTCAGACAGACTTGACACTTCATCTGCTCCCACAGTAGGCCTTGGGGACTTTTTCAGAAAGGACCTTTGGCCTTTGTCAAGAGATCTTGTGGTCACCATTTCTGAAAAGCCTCAATGTTGTAAAGGAGTATTTGATAGCTGGAGGCCTAGAACCCAGCTCTGCTGCTGGGAAATGTGCTTGTATGAGCACTGTGAAGCATGAGATGCTTCCAGGGCTTCTCCTTCCTCGGAGTGGCAGCACAAATCCTCACAAGCAGTGTCTGAGCATCTGCACAGAAGGGCAGCAGAGGTGGATAACTGCACTACAGCCAAGGCTGCTGTGGGACGCATTCATTGTCACACCCTCCTGGTGCATTACACCCACCCTCCCTGCTGCACCAAGACAGCATGGTGTCAGATGAACTCGTGCTCTCTGAGCTCTGTGTCCCTTTCCTATATTTTTCTGTTCTTTTTTTTCTTTTTGAAGAGATCCTATAAGCCATGTGGTTGTACCTCACCCATTTTCCAGTTATCATGATGACCTTTGACTCTATTTTTTTAAATGAGTTTCTCCCTTCCTACCACTGCTTCTTTTTTTTGAACTTACAGGGCTAAAGCCATTTGTAGTATGACTCCATTTAAAGTCAGTGAAAACCACCCAGGATGGATTTGGACCACGTATTTGTTTGTGATGTTACAGTTGGTTGCTCTGGTAATGATTATAATGTGTCACAAAGAAAACATTTTGTCTTTATGCACTAAGCAGACAGCAGGAACATTTTAGTGCTTTAGAACAAAACAAAAAGATTCTTTTTTGTCCAAATGTTTTCTATGACAAAAACAAATCAAGGAAAGAAGATGAAGACGATAGCATTTAAATTTTTTATTTTCTGATTATGCAAGTATTGAATTATATGATACTATGGTGTACCCGAGTCTGTGATAAACACAGCTACCTATAAAATATTTGTGGTTTTTTTGCTTGTTTTCAAGTGCAAGAGCCCAAATGAAACACTGAGACCATGTGAAGTACATCAGAGCAAATTCCCTTATGCCAAAAAGGAATGCTCAATTTTATACAGTGACCTTTTTGCACCTTGTCGCAATGTGGTAAGTTTATTAAATAGCCAAGATTGCTGTCATGAAAATAATAAAATTCCAGTAATTAATTTCTTATTGCTAGTATCCTCAGTCTGAATGTGAGGATACAGAGTAAAGTCCTGCAAGTATATCTGTGTGGGTGGGCTATATTTGTGCAGAGCTCCTTGTTCCTTTCAAGACTGGAATCTAAACATAAACGTGGTAACAGAGTTGTGTGTTAGTCAACTCAATAATCAAAGTTCTATTCTCTTTAAGTTTTATTTATACTTTTTATCTGTATAGGTAGCTAAGTTTTATAAATTGTAAATTTGTATAAATTGAGGGATTCTAAAATAAGTGTATGTGTAACACACCTACAGCTTAGCTCAAATGGGTTTATTTTGTTTAGTGTCCTGCTCTATATAGAAAGAAATATGAGAGCAAGATTTCAGCTTCAGAGCTGATGGTACTTTTATTTGGCAGTTTATCATCTGGTTTCATCAAAACTATGAGGTTTGGTATCATTGTTTTCCCAATACCTGGCTGAGCCTGGGACTTGAGTTACAAGAATGTCCTTCAGTTCAGTCTAGACAAGATGGGGACAACACTATTTTTACTATATTTGTAATCTTCTATTCCATTTTAATCCACACATTATCAATGCAAGACATGCTTCATACATTTTCCCCTATTTATGATTTTAGCTTCCCAATGGAATTTAGGTTCTTTTTTACACCTGAGCAAGCAAGAACCACTACGACATTTCATCTCAGTCTCTTAATTTCTTCATGATTATTAATACTAAATGAGATCCTTAGCTGTCTCAGCTGAACCTCCTGACTTTCAGGAGCGAAGCTGGATAGCAACATGGTTAGGAATTTGCCTGTGAAGGAGGTTGCAGTAGCTTAACCCAAGAGATTTATTAATGTTGACTTAAGTTACTATGTAAAGAATTTTTTTGAGCATGTGCCTGAGAACATAGTGATGAGTGTATTTTTGAAGTGGTAAATAATAAATAAAAATGGAACTTTGGAGAGATTTTAAGAAACTGTATTATTATAACAACCTGGAAAGATATTTTCTTTTGAACATTCATTTTTTATATCTTATCCATGTTGTGATTAAAATTTGAAAATATTATGCCAAAAATTTAGCAGAATTATGTTAAAAAATCTATGCGAGGTGCAAAACATGTAATTTAGTTAGTGGTCAAGTACTCCCACACATATGTATCTGTCTTGTATTGGAGAGTCTGTAAAGCAAACTTCTTTCATGTGTTTTTAGAACCTATTAATCAGCATGCGAAAGTACAGCTCCTGCAAATGTCATGTAAAGTGACCTCCGATCAAGGGCATTTGCAGCTGACTGCTGGGTGGGGAACAGGGTGCCAAGAAAAAAGCCTGAGCAGTGGCTGAAACTGGGGACAGGGAAAGAACAGAAAACATAGATGAGGGTTTAAAATATGCTTATTGTTGCTCCTGCTGTGTAGGTGGAAGATCCTGCAGTGCATTCAGTCAAGCTCCTGTCTGTGGGACAGGTGGCCTTGCAGCTCTACTCAGGCTGCAACAGCAGTTTTCAGGGAGACAAAATCTTTCATTTCTGGCTGGCAGCAACTGATGGATTGCAGTTGCCCAGTTAAGCACTAAATTCAACAGGGTCTGAGGAACCTGAACACTTGGAGGAAAAAGAGACTTCCTCATAATTCCTGAACTCAGCAGGAGCATTGGCCCAAGGCTCCCAGTTTGTCACAAGAGTAGGATATTGCTGACCCATGGAGATATGCTGCTCTGCAGGCATGAAAGACAGATTGAGATCTTTGGAGCAGTTTGCTGTTTGGTGATTTCTACAAAGCTACTACTGCTACTTTCAGTGGAGCTGGTTCTCATGTGTGTCCTCCATGTCCCCAGTGGTATCCCTGTTTTCAAAACAGGAAAAAGAATGAAAGCAAAATAACATCTCTCTCTGCCCTTGATCCAGTCCCTGCCAGCTTCTAGCAACTGCCAGCTGAGAAGCTGTCTTCGTGTTAGATAAGCAGTTCTTTGTTACCGTGGTGGTATTTCTGTAATCTGACGTGTGCCATTTGAGTGCTTTACAGCTGAGCTAGACCAGAGACCAAACTGAAGAGAAGCATTGCTTGAAACATTCCATGCATTGAGTAAGAACACTGTTTTGAAAATGTTGCTCAACATTTCGAAAAAGATGACTTAAACTCAAGAAATAGTATATCATGTAAAACCAGGAAATATTGTGATAGGATTTTAGGGAACGTGGGTTCTGATCTAAGGAAGTTTTGTGGGCAAATCATATTAAAAACTTGATAAGTGCAGAAATATTTCTTTTTCTGCACAATGTCACCAATGGTGTTAAGCTTTCTTCCCCTGGCAAAACCCCTCTCTACAAATTATCACTTTAATAACTTGGTGATCAGAGGCGCAGCTCTGGTTTTGTTGTTATTCATGCAAAACTGACAGGATGACTACAGATGGCAGTATTTGCCTTATAAAAGCAGAACTGCCAGCTTCAATAATTCTTTAAAATTGATGAACAGCAAGTGTGTGGACAAGCATGTTTTTAGTAATCATTGATTGAATTTTTCTTCTGGCCTTTAAATTAGGTATAGACTGATAACTCGAAGTGTACATTTTGTGTAGGAATATGCCCAGACTTTGGATTTTTGTGTTTAATTCTTTCAGTCAGTCCAGAAGTAAAACTCCTGCTGCAACTGACGTTTGTACAGCTCATGCAATCAAGTCACCTATTTTTCTTCTTTTTCCCCCACCAGATTGATGTGACTTCTTTTATCAAAAATTGTCACACTGATACATGCAACTGCAATCTTGGTGGGGACTGTGAGTGTTTGTGTACCAGTATTGCAGCTTATGCTCACAAGTGCTGCCAGCAAGGAGCGGTGATTCACTGGCGATCTCCTTTGCTCTGTGGTATGTACCTGGGCTGGCCACGCACCAGAGCCCATCTCACAGCCATCTCTGACTTTTTTCTGCCCAATTACACAAATATGACAGAAGCAGGTGGAAAATAAACATAGTCCACATCTCTCAAGCTGTCTGTGTGTTAGCTGTGTCATCCTTACACACCCAAATTCACTGTCTTGCTGCAAAGGCTGGCTGTGCTCAGGGAGTGTTAGTGCAGAGACTGTGGGAAAGGCACTGGTGGATGTCCAGTTTTCTGTGGAGGGCTGCAAAGAGACCCAGTCTGTTCTTTTCACTGACAGCAAGAGGGGTTCTTAGCTGTAGAATAATTCCTGCTTCAGGTCTGTTGTCACCGAATGGAAGTCTGAGAAAATAAAATCACTGACTGAAATATCCTGTGGGACATGAAACATCCTCACCTGAAAGCGAGCTTTACATTTTTAGGATGCAGATATGCATGGATTCTCTCCTTACTTTGTAATAATAATAATAGTAATAACAACAGCAACAATAATAATAATGATAACAATATACTTGTTTTTCTTTTAGCTTATGACTGTGAATATTACAACCAAGGTATGTACTATTTGATATTCCTGTTTAAAAAACTCGATTAATTTATGGGCTTTTCCTTTGTCTTGATGTATGTGGTTTTAACATTGCTTTTATTTTTAATGAGTGAAGGTTAGTGTCCAAGCTGTGTTGAATGATTCTAATAATCCCTAATGCCTCCATTAATAACTTCAGAATGTTCATTGTGGGGAGGTGGATTGATCCATCATCCTGTAACTGATGGTAGCAGTCAGGGAGAAGGTCTAGAAGGACATTTCCTTGTGTTTGTTGTGTAAATATCAGAGCTGGCACCTACAATATTTGGACATTGATAGGCTATGGGATTCTATGCACAAGTCTCACAATACTGTACTGTAAAAAGAACAGTACCTTAGAATGAGGGTGATATTCATTTAACAGAATTAATTCCTGTGTCATCCCCTCTAATATTTAGATACTGTGAACATGCTTTATAGGAAGTAATAGATATTGAAAAGGGAAACTTGTCTAATTGCAGGTATATGAATCTGACTTTATGTATCTTTTTGATGACTAGGATGACTTGCATCCCTTAATGAGGATCATTATGGAGATGATTTTTTTCTCCTCCTGTCTGGCCTACTACAGTAATAGCATGTAGATCTTGCTAGGTATAGCTGACTTGCCACAATTACTTTTTAATAGGGAATTTTATCTTATACAAAAAAGGTTTGAGGACATGGCTTTAATGGTGAACATCAGGAGAGTGGTCTTAAAGGTCTTTTCTGACCTTAATTATTCTATGATTCTATGAAAAAGTAGGAAGGAGTACTGGATTTGGATAATTTTCTTTGTATAATTTGCATGAATTTAATAATATATTTTGTATTTGTGATGGCAGTGGTATTTTAGCTACCGCTAAAAACTACACAGATCAAGGCTTTTCCCAGTGCCCATGCTGATCCACCACCTGGGGTTGCACAGGAGGTTAGAGGGGACAGAGTTGGGACAGCTGACCCCAGCTGAAAAAAGGGATGTTGCAGAACCCACGATGTTGAATTCAGCAATAGAAATTGGAGGGGAAGTTCTCTGGGACTGGCATTGCTTAGGGTTCATCTTGATGTTGGTCAGCTGATGGTGAAGAATTTTGGCTTTTTCATCATTTTTCTTGCAATTTTTTTATTTGGTTTTCTTTTCTTTTTTCTTATTTCTCTATAAACAAAGTTCAAACCCAACCATGATTTAACTGTCTTTATCTTCACCCATGAGTTTTTTTCAGATCTTCCCCTCTGATTCTTTTGTGAGGTGTGGGGAGAGTGAGCAGGTGTGTGGTGCTTTGCTGCCTGCCAGGGTTAAAGTCAAGGACAGAGTTATGCATGTTTCCACTACCAAGTGGAAAATTAAGACTTAAGTTTTGTATATTATGCAATGAAATTTTTTCTTTTTCTAACTGATTTTTATTCCCTTAGGTCTTGGTGAAGGGCCCTATATTTTGGCAAGTTTTGGAGTGAACGACACAATTATAGGGGCTAATGTGTCCAGCAGAAGGATATTTCCCCTGCCTAGAGCTGGAGCACATGGAAATGTAATTTTCAGTTTCATGATAACTCCAGGTCTTTTTAAAGATAAAGATTTATGTAAGTGTTCTCAGCAGTTTTGCTAATGGTGACATATAGAACTCAAACTATATGAATGATTTTTGCTGCATCTTCTAAATGTCCTAAAGTAGTCCAGATATTTTTAGTTGTTGGAATAAGTGGCCAGTTTCAAAATGAAGAAGGAATTTAAAACTATTTTTTTTAATATTAGAAATCCTCATTTCCAGCTTTAAAGTTGACTTTTCAAAAATTATTTTAGAAATATTACAAAATACAAGTGAATAGAATAACTTTGTGAAAAAATATAGTTAGATTGTAAGATTGGAAACTGGTGAATTTTACACAAGTATCTAGCAAATATCAACACTGAAGGTGAATGCAGGGTATTTTTGTCTCCAGTAAAATTGGTTCTACTTTATGTTTTCACCTTATTTGTTACTTTTCCTGACCTAGAAAATGTGCAACTCAGAATGATCAATCCATTTTTGCATTGTTAATAAGCAGCATCTCTGTGCAATGTAGAAGGTAGTTTCTTAGGTGAACAGCTAATCCTAAGCTCTATTTGTACTTAACAAAGACTTACCAAACTACATTAAAAAAATTAAACATGTTTAAATATTTTACTTCTGTATTTATTTTTCTTTCTTCACATATGTGAAGTTTGTGCCAATTAAATCAATATGTTGTCATTGCTTTCTCAAATAATTTAATTTGTTGAAAAAAATCGCAAATCCTCAAAAATCAACATCAAGAAAGACTCCACAGAAAAATTTCAAACTAAGTTTAATTTATTTGAATGTTTATTGCCATGGGAAAATTAGGGGTTTGGATTTGATTTTAAAATTAAAAATACATACAACAGAAGAATTAATTCAGTCTTGTCATATCCCCATGTAAAGTAGAAGTAAATAATTCATTATATCCGTGCAGTACACAGACGTCTTTCATATGGAAATAAGGGATGAGACAGTATTCCTCTAGATTAAAATACTTCTAGACCATATTCAAGTTGAAACTCAAGTATGAAGTCACTCTTCTTATACATTCTTACATTTTCAGAGAATTTTTTCACTTTTGATTTGTGGCATGGGTAGACCAAATAGAGGTCAACTCTCTTACTTGGCCGTAGATTTTCTTACTGTATTTGTGGACATGACTGCATATAAAAAAAGCCTGACCTCAATGTTCTTACAATGTGATATTATTAACTAACAAAATTTTAACACTGTGAAGCTGTCAGACATTTATCCAAACTTGAGAAAAACTCCAAAGATATGCATGTTCCAGTCTGAGTCTGCTTAGGGATAATTTTTGATTCAGCAGTAGGCTGAATGTAGTTTTGGTCTAACTGATAAGTTCCCTAGTGGTTCTAGATTACAGGATCATTTTTAGTCTCTTTTAGACCCTGCACTGCATTTCTAACTCTGTTTTGTGCAACATAAAGCTGAATTTATTTTTTTCTTTTTTGAAAAGCAGGTTTTTAAAAGGAGCCACTCAACAGTCAACACATAGGATTTAATTTCAATCATAAGTTGTTTTCTGTGAAAATCTCACCATTTTAATTATTTTTTTTTCTTCCCTGGAAGCTCTGTCTCTTGTTTCCCTTGAATCTGCTGAAAGACCAAACTACTTTCTGTATGTACATGACAATGAAACCATTGGGTTGGAGCAGTGGCAGGCAAGTGCCTCCTTTCAGAGACGAGCCACCTTCTTCCACCACCAGGGGCTCTGGAGACCAGGGCTCAGTGCCTTCGAGCTGCACAGTAAAAAAGGCTTTTTCATCATTCTCACCTCATCCAGAGTTAAAGTGGAAAAGTATGATGATTCGGAAGAATTCAAACATTTCAGTAGCTTTAGTATTGAAGGTAAATTTTGCATAATCCCCAGGGACAAACATTATTTTCTGCTTGCCTTCAGGACACTTTCTTTCTTGTATTTCATCAGCAATAGTAACAAATGTTTTATCCCATTTTTAATTTCTGTCTGTCTTCCATTCCATCTCAAAATGCTATTATTTTCTAACTTCTGTAGATAGGATGGTCACTTTATCTTTGAACTATGTTTTTATTTGCCTGCTCTTTCAAAATGAAAGTGGCATGTCACAAAAAGATGCAAAAAAAGTTAATATCTCATAGTAATCTATAGATATCTATTCTTTTAAATGAATTAGGTAATTGTACTGCATCTGCAACCAACAGCATCTTACTATGTTTAACTGATCTTTGATGTTCTAAGGCAGAGTAAATTGTAAAAATGAATAGCTGCTTTTATTGTCAAAGCTTGAAGTGTCTTTTAGCCTGAACAAACTTAAAACACTTGAAACTGAAGAAATCTCACCTATTGAAAGTTCTGAAAAATTTGTCTGTTTGGTTTTCATTTTTTCACTTATCTGAAAATCCCAATCTATGTTATAGAAAAGGCTGTAAATTCATTGTTTGTTGACTACTGAATCAATAAACCCCCTTTCTTTCATTGTCAGAACTCAGTGCTTCTGTGCCTTACAGAAGGATGTGTGAATGGCGATATGAATCTTGTGCTAATCCTTGTTTTAAGACATGTAGTGATCCTGAAGGAATAGCATGTAAATTTCTTCCTCTGTAAGTAAAATTAACTCATATTGTTACTGTATTGTTTTTTGTAATAAGCATAACATATGCTTTCTGAAAATTACTGCTGCTGCAATATCCATTTAGTTTTACTATCCAGATTTCAATATCATTCTTGTGAGAAAGTCTCACAAGTCATATGAAAGCATTTGTACCAAGCCTCTCATTTCCCACAGTTTGTATTCCCATTTACATGCCCTTCCAACACAAGAATGAGAGGGTTTGTATTTAGCCCAGAGGATTAACTTCTGGTAGTGGTTAAGTAGAAAATTATTAAATTAAATGAAGGCTTTTTCCTTCTATGGATTTATAGTCACATCCTAAACAGCACACCATGATTCTAAAACAACTACATCTTTCTGGTGTTCATATGACAGAGATCAAAATTTGTAGGAATAGTAAGGGAGGAATACGCCTTCTCCTGTAAGAGAGGGAACTTTTATACCGGGAGATGCCCACTGGGGTGAAGGGAGGATTTCAGAAGGGTGGTGTTAGCTTGAGATTTAGTAAACTGATTTCCTGTCTCAGTCGTTCTTCCCTGGCCTCTATGAATACACAGTAAACTAAAAGAAAAAATGCCTAAAAGCTCAAGGCACAATGTGGTGGAAAAGAAAGGATATTTTAGATTTCAGACTCCCTAGGTATATGCAACTTATGATCAGTAATTCTACTGATATGACTGATTTTCTTTGTTGGTATTCTTAGCTTTGTCCTTATGGGAACACTGATTGTTAATGTCATGATTCTCTTATTGAAAAGTCCCCCCAGAAAAAAGACATGGGAATATCGTGATTTGTCTGCATTCTCCTGTGTTGAAAGGACACAAGATAAAGGCTTTATGGTGTCAATCTAAATATTTTAATATCGCAAATGAACATATCTAGATAAAAGTTCATCATCCTGTGAGAAACCTTTCTACTTAGAGATCTAAACTTCAGCTTGGTTGTGGAAGCAGAATGGTCCAAAGCTATCATGTTCATCAGCCTATGCAAATACTTATTAACAGTTTAGAAATAGAATTACACTGCTCAGTAACTTTTTGACCTTGAAATGCCTCAAAATGCTACATTCATCATTTCATTGGAAAGTTACCAGAACTCTGATAAGACATTCTAATGGTTTGTTTAGCCAAAGTAAAGTAATTTAAAATTTATTTATACTTCTACTGTGGCTCTAGAATTGACTATGCAATATTTTAAAGGGTTGAAGGATGCATGCCATACTGTCCCAAAAACATGATCCTTGATGAGGTCACACTTAGATGTGTTTATCCAGAAGACTGTAAGTATAATTTATTATGTTGATCTACTCTTATAAATTACTCCAGAGATCCCAGGAAAGGATTAATCAAATACATTTTTTTAAAAATTAAATGCTTTCTCAGAACGTCTTTCTGTTGAAGATTGTGTCGCTGGGACATAGACTCCATTCCCAGTGGTCCAAAATACAGCTTCTGCATTCAAACAAGTTATATTTTAAGTAGAATTCTCATATTTCTCTAATAGTGAGTTATATATAATCTTTTCTGATTATGTTATATTCAGAGCAAATATATTTGACTGTATAATGCTGCTATACTACACATCTGTAAGGGAGAGATAGCAAATGAAAAAATACAGCTGTGGCAAAAACTTCAGTCTTTTCAGAGGACGTTGGCAAGATCTGATTTGCTAATATTTAAATGGGATTTGAGAAGAGATAGATTTGTATTTTTCTTTACTTATAACCCATAAAAGACAGTTGAATATACATTTTTCCTTTTAGGCATACCTGTGACACCTACAGAATCAGAAATTGGACCGAAACCTTCACTGTTAACCTCTCTCATGGGTCCTACCACAGAGAGATTTCCTCAGACACCTCCTGTGTTTGTTACTTCAGGGAATAAATCAACTCTCATCAGTGTGACAGACAAAATAACCATGAATGCAAACACGGCTTCAAGGGGAATTAAATCCATTACAGACTTTTATTCATTGGAAGCATCTAATGCAGCCACGTATTCAACATTTTCATTGCCAAGTACAGTGGAGCCTTCTGATGTACTTCACAGCACAACCAGCCCTACTGTCCTTTCCAAACCCATCCCTTCAACAGATTTTCCACTTCCTCAAGCCTCAGCAGTCACACCACATACTGCCTGCTCTAACACATTTATAACTTTACCCATTGCAGTAACAACTCCATGAACCCTGCTTAGTGCAAGTCCTATTCCAACACATTCTGCATTATTGACACCCACTTACCTCATGGTAGTTCCATTTCCACTCGAAACATCAACCACTCAGCTAGGAACAGTTCAACCTTCCTCAGCACTAATTACTTTAGCCTCAAAGGTATCTTTTGTCTCTTCTGAGCTGCCTGCAGGGATTGGGAAGAGTAGGAGTCCTTCAGTAAGTCATTCTAAGGGAGCAGAAATACACTCTGAAGTGTCCTTGTCTGCCTTGAGGACTGACAGAGAAACTTTCACAAGAATTGTATTTCTTCTAGGCCCACGATTGACACTAAGCACATCTACTTCTCCTATATCTACTTTGTCTGTTAGAACTAGGTCTGGCATTAGTCAAACTGCAATTTATCCAACACCCATTTCTGCACTGACTTCAACTGCTCCTCAAATTCCTATGACTACTAGATTTTCTAGATCTGAGACAAGTGTTCCTCAATTAATCACAGTTTCATATTTCAAAACAGCAAAACCCTTATCCAAAACTTCTGATATCATTGAATGCTAGCTCTCAGCTCAGATTTCCTCCAAAGCCATTTTCATCTTCAGTGCAAACTTCAATGACTGTTCCCAAGCAGACATCTCTATTAAAAAAGGGCAGTACTTCTGCTGCTCTGCCAATAATGACTGTAGCTTCACCTCAAATTGTTTCTCAAATCCCTGAAAAAACTTCTTTGAGTCCTTCTGCAACATGCACATATCTACATCAGTGCATTCTATTTACCTCCCTGAAGCCCAAAGCTGTGGCAGGTGCCACTGTTGCCCCTCAAGGTCTTTATACAGAACCTTCTGGTGCTTCCTCTCCTCTAGTCAATTCAACAATCTTTGACAGTAGTAACTAAAGCCTCAGCACAAAAAAGGCATATAATGCACACTGATTTCTTTTCACTGTCATCCGTTTCTAAAAAGACAATGAAATCCACTATGTCTACACACTTCCCTCTCAGGGCATTGGTATTACCTCTAAATGCTACATCAATAACTGCTTCAGAACTTACAGAGTACTCAAAAAGTTCAGATACAGAATTGATAACTGACCCTGTGGCTCAAAGTTCAGGTACTTTCATTTCCAAAGATTCTTCTTTTACAAGGTGATTGTCTTTGTTTACAACCTTGTTGTCAACATCAGTACCATCTTATGTGACATCTCAGACTACAAGTTCTTCATTGATTCCCATAGTCAGTAGCACCTCATCACTAACACAACATATAAGTGCTACCCAAGCATCCCTTTCATCTCTAGATCCAGCAGAAACTTCAAAAATTCCAATTATAGACCTTTCAACTTCTGTGGATTTCTCCAAATTCACTTTAAAAATAAATCTCTACCAACTTTTCAGCAGCACTAAAAACATCCATTGTAATGCCCTCTTTACTAATGCCTACATCCTCACTTTAGAAAGCCAGCCCTCTATGCCTTCACCTCCTAAGTCCTCTTATATCTCTAATGTTTCTCTAGGAAAACAGAGCTCTTCAGTAAGTTCTTCAGAAGAAGATGGAACAATATCAGCCATACCAGCTGGAATCATCACTCAATCCACCACGCCAATGATCACGAACACAACAGTGAATGCTACAACCTCAAAAGCATCTTATATTTTTGCAAAAATGCTACCTAGTTCTTCAGCCAGTTTATTAGTTACTTCAGGCACTACCCTAGCCTCTAGGATTACCACAAAAACCACTGATTATTTTGTTGTAAATTTGGATTTTTATATGGCTTCAGCTTCAGTTCCTACCACCATAGAAACCCACAAATCTTTATTTACGACTGCAGTAATTCAAGCCTCACAGAGCAGTGGAGAAACTCCAAAGATTAATATAATGAAAACCACTGGTACTACAAGTCCATTATCACAGATGAAGAGTACGCCATACATAGCATCAGAAATTAAATACACTACTTCATTTGAAAAAACTGTGGATATTTCAGAAGATGGTCAGACTTCACATGAGCAAAAAAATGCTACCAGGACAAAGACAACCACAACTGACAAATCTTCCCTGCCTTATTTGCCAGTAACTGCAGTTCAGAGTCTGCTTGTTTCAAGAAATACAACTTCAGTCAAAAATATTTCTATTTCTGGAGTCCTGGATGTAACGACATCAGATAGGTCCAAAATCCCAACACAGAAACCCATTGCACCTTATTTTAGTGTAACAGAGGCCACAGAGCTGCAGACCAGAGGTATAATAGATTTGTCTCATTCCAGTGGTGGATTGGCTCTGCCTTCTTCCTCAGAAACAACAGCTGTAGCTGACAAGGCTTACTTTGGCACAATGATGCATACACTGGTATCTGCATCTTCTGAGTGTGTGGTATGATCAGTCTTATTTTGCCCTGTATGTTAAAATATATCTTACTTTTCAGTCCATTCTGTTATTGTACATACGTAATACCAGAGATTTAAAATAGTTCTTATTTTCTATTTAATTCCCTTGTTTTAAAATTCTCAGTTATTCTTAGAGGATAGTTTTGTTGCTGCTCTTACAGCAGCCCTGGTATATTCTGCAACTTGAATGTATTGCTCTGAGAAAAACAGGCTTTAAAGCTATATGAGTTTTCTAGATAGCTAAATATATTTCTGAGGTGCAGAAAACACCATAATCCTTACAATTTTGATGTCTCTGCATAATCTTACCCTGGCTTTCCTTTTCCCACTTGTTTCTTTGTCATAGGGTTTAAAATGATGGGAATGCATGATTTTGTGTTTCTTAAAATGCTTCACCTTATATCCCCCAGTGCATAATGCTTTACACAGGGTATTTCACCAAAGCTGGATGCAACAGGAAGGGTGTGGGTGAATGGACATGCATCATTGTCTCTGGTTACAACCACACACAAAGCAAGTCATTCCAAAATATTTGATGAGATGTCCTGATTCTCAGAGCTGGGGGTGGACAAGAAATTGCTTGGACTTCATAAGGCAAATAAAGTTAAAAGTTGACTCTGGTTGTTTTCTCCTTATATGACAGCCAAGATACCTGGAACCTGTTGACAAATGTAGCCAGTATGTATGTGTTAATATGGGTTGGATGTTATACAATCTTTCAAGGAACTGCCCTAAGGATATGCAGAAGCCAGATTGTGGTTTTCGAGGAATGCCTGTTCAAGTTAACACTGACAGCTGTTGTCCAGAATGGGAATGTCCCTGTAAGTCATTCTTTTATTTTTAAATAAAATACAGAGCCTTGATTTGTAAATGTCAAGTAATAAATTAAAGGGTTATTACAAGGGGAATATGAGGCTAAATACTGGAATGAATTAAAAAGACCTATTCATCAGCAAAGCAAAATGAAGTATACTGAACATTTTGGTACCTTTGAATTGACATCCTGGGGAATCAAAATATTTTTTTTTGTAATGAAAACATTGAAATGACATCTGCAGCATGAGCATCAATGTTTTTCAGCTGAGACTTTCAAAATTCTTATCAGTAGAGATGTTAAGATTTCAACATTTTAGGAAAAAAAAAGAAATTATATGTTAGCTTTTCTGAAAGACAGAACCCCCATGTTTCATTTAGCTCTAACTGCAGTTTTTATTCATGCTTAGAAACTGCAGAAGCTGGTGGATGAGCCTGCCAAGGGAACAAAAAGGCTAAAGAGAAGTCATATTTAAAACCTTGCAGAATCAATGAAACCAATATTGCACTTTATATTTTTTCACGATAAAATCAATAAGTCCCTTGTCAGTATCTCAAATATATATATTAATGCATATATTTTATCTGATATTGTGCAGATTCATTGACCTTACCTGTAAAACATTTACTTAAGTAAAAATTTTCACCAATTTAAACATTCTCCTCTACCCTGGGCACACAGAAACAGGTTAAGGTATTTCCAATGTATAAGCTAAACACTTTGGCTTCTGGCTCAATATGTTGTATGCAGAACAAGGTCATCTATCTATCTGTCTATGAATGTATATGCAAAAGCACATAATGCTAGGACTGAAAGTTTTTAGACATGCCCTGTATTCAATTTTGTGGTGACTTCATTAAATAACAGTTCTTTTTTAGGTCAGTGTTCTGTACTGTCTGAACTGAGTGTTATTACATTTGATGGAAACAACATAGCCCTCTGTAACATGGCTTCCTATGTTTTAGTCAAATTACCAGGAGAAATTATTGTTGCTCATATTGAAAAATGTCCTGCTAATCAGGTAAGGTTCCTGCATTTATGCAAGAATAATTATAATTATTCCTTGAATTTTTTTGTGTTATAGGTTTGAAATTATGCAAAAACATGTCAATTAGAACTTATACATAAAAGCCACACTCAGTGGAAAATGCCAAGTTATTTAATTTTCAAGAAGCATGCTTAGTAATGCTGGCTAGATAAAAGAATTTTATCTTGAGTTAAATAGTAATTGTTGTGTTATGAGGAAATTCAAATGCAGGTTCCTTTAAAATTATCAGAGGTGACATAACTTCTCAATATGCCTGTCTCCTTTCAGGCTCTCCACACAGAAGTGTTCTTGTAACCTTGAATTTATACTTTACAATATAGTCAAAAGAGTAAAATATTTGTAATAGTCACAAAATATATTTTGTAGTTATTTTAGGAAAGTATTAATGACTTTGTGATGAGTTGTTCTTAGTAGTTGTCTAACTCTCTTCATTGTCTGTAGAGGAGATCCAAACACTTCATTTTTAGATTGCCAGTTTAGGTCAGGTCAGTCTTATCCTTAGGGTTTCTATATACATTTGCTTTGCATTGTCCATAGTCCTAATTTATGCAGACCTTGAGCAACTGGAGATGGATTGAGTCCATCTTCAATTTGTGGATAAACCAGGCAGTGATGAGGAGCTTCAAGAGGCTTCTTTCCTTCCCATCTCTTACTCTCACAGGACAACTGTGCACTTCAACTTTAGGACTGTTAGAGGCATCAGCCTTGCATTGTTTCAGATGTTTTCCATTAAATTGCTCTCTCGGTTCCTGGTTGCACTCTAGAGGTGGGAATGCAGAACACATTCACGATGGGCTTTAGAAGTCTGTAGTTTTAGGTCTTTAAGAAATATAATTTGAAAGGCCCTTTCACCATATGCACTAAATTAGCTCAAAAGTGTCTATTTTTTATTATTTATAAGGAATATATTAAATTAGTTTAATTATTTACTGATTGTAGAAGAACATTAAAGACAAAGAAAATAGTAACTTATTTTTGCTAAATAAAATTGCTGCTTATTACTGTTGCACTTACAATTTATTTTTAATGTTTTCCAGAGTGCAAATTCAATAAGAAAACTAGTAAGTACTTGCATATATTGCTGATTTTTAAATGCATTAGTATAAAAATTATTTAATTGATATAAAAATTACCAATAGCACTGGCATAGAATTAGAAAAATAATAGTAACTAAATTTTCACTTTTCTTTCAAGGTGCCATCTGCAAACACTTCAGGGCTTTGTTTTAAGAAGTTAAATGTCACAACACACACTTGTCAAATACTTATCAATCGCTTAGCAAGAAAAGTAAGTATATATCGGCAGCGTGTGTACTGTTAAAAATTGTTGGAGAGCTATTCTTTTGTAGAATGTGACAAATCAGATTTAAAATAAAACACTACAGGATTAGGATTACTTTTGCAGATCAGATTCCAAATAATTTGTAGTATATGAGAGGCAAAACAAACAATTTACATTTCTGGTACCATGTTTCACTTAAATGTCATTTTTCTAAAATGATACTTTAAAATTCTTTTTGAGGTTTTAATGAAGCTGCAAAAGCAGTCATGCCTGAGACTTTACTTCCAGAAACCCTAGAATCCTAGAACTGACAAATACTTAAGCAGCTTTTCTTGCTAGTCAGTAACAAGTCAGAACAGATGACTTTGAATAATTGGAATGAGGTTTTGTTTCATCATATGATATGTGACAAATAAGATATATTTTTCCTTAATTAAAAAAGATTTTTTTCCTCATTCCTACTCCATTTGCAGTTTTTGGAAGTGGCACAGGTGGGAAGCTCTTTACTTGAGAATCTCTAATTTAACTGTGACTGTTATATGTGGCAGAGGCTGTGAAAAAAGTCTTTTGTTATAAAATAGAAATACATACAAAGTACATCATTATATTCTGCCTTTATCTGTAAAATATGTTTGGCTTATTTTAGGTAGTCGTGGATTCTGTGATTCAACCATTACCATTTTCAAAAGGAGGACTGAGTATTCAGGATACTGGAGCAATGTATGTTGTTAATACCCCAGCTGGTATTAGCATCAAGTGGGCTCATGTTACAGGCATCATAGACATACAGTATGGGCTACACCCTAACACAACGAGGAAGACAGAAGGACTTTGTGGTGAGGCTGTGGTGGCAAGTTTTTTCTTATTCAATAACTTCCCAATTGAAATTTGCAACTCCCTTTTGTGTCTGTGACCAGCTGTCCCTAAAGCGCTCATTGTGATCCTCACTAACTGCTGACAATCCTATGTGAGGGTCTGTGAAATACTATTAATTAATTAATAATAAAGTAATAATTCTGTTTGAAAATACCATGTGCTAATAAAGTGCTTTCCAGAACAAGTAGTGATCAGGACATTGTATCTAAATAACTTGTTTAAAAATTACTTTTTCTTTTACTTATTTCTGCCTATTTTAAGAGTTTTGCTGAAGCCAAGTAAAGAAAAAGAAAATTTTTAGCTAAAGAAGTTCAGGTAGCGATAGTATATTTCAGTGGTTATGGAGAAAATAACTGTCTGATGTTAGCAGTGGCAGCTTATTGCTATGAAAATACTGACAAAAGTTGTATCTTGGGAAAGGTCCAAGTCTTGTGAGGACAGTGAATTAAGAATCTGAATTTAGACCACTTGAGACCTGGTCTAGGGTCCATAACTGGGCTGATGTGTCTCAGTCTTGAATTATGATAGTAAATGTAGCATGTTTCAAGCCTCCCTGAAGCATTTTTATAACTTTGGCAATATGAATAATATGGAAAAGAGTAAGCACGTGATTAAAATTTACTTTAATTTTCTCATAAATGTTTATTTTCTTGCAGTTTGTAATTTTACATAAACTACTTCATATTGAAAAAGAAAATGAACTTATAATCTTTTAAACTGCTATTAGTTTTAAAAGAAAAGTGATTCAGATATGCTCCAAGTATAAATATAAACAAATCAAGTCTTCAAAATCAGTTGCTGTCCTCTGCTTGAACAAAAGGAAAGTTCTCCTAAATCTAGTGAGAGAAGGTTAAAGCTGGCCCTGCATTTTTTCCCAGTATTGTGCCATCTTCTCTATGCATGCTGAGCAAGTGGACAAGATGAGGTCAAATGTAGAAAGAATTATAGAATAGTTCCTCTTTGTGTCATGAAAAGATAAAAAGAGTAAGACTTTGCAGACAAATCCAAACTTAACTTAAAATGTTGCATTGCCTGATATTTTGCAGTAAAGTCTCAAGTTTTCTTTAGTGCTTCTTTCCTGTCCTCTGCGGTTTGTTTCTGTCTGGGATTCTGCAATCCTCTTCCTCTCATACTAGAAAAGGTTGTAGGACTATGTGGTAAATTTACTTTATTTTTAAAGCTGTATTGATTTTGCAGTTGTGTAGCATGGCCTTACAAATTCTAATGCCAGCAGTTTGTGATCTGCAGCAAGAAGCAGAAGAGTTAAGAATACTGGAAAATGGTGCTTCTGTAAAATACTTCTTATTTAAATGCCATCTTCTGTCTTTCTCCCTGTTGTCTGAAAGAATAATAACCTGCCACATCAAGCTAGTCCAGTTCTTACAAAGGACCCTGGAGAGCACCAGACTGCAGGGCTGACAACAGAGGGCAAGGGCATAGGGTGTGCCTAACAGTGCAGAAGGAAAGTGAAAAACAAGAGAGGAACATTACCTGATCGGTGCTTGAGATGTAAAACTAGTATGAAGATTAAAGTTTTGGCATTACTCGCTTGTTATGTGCTTAAAGAGATCACATATTTTAATTGATGAATCAAAGAATAATGAACTCAGTTTGACAATTAATGCCAGGGGACTGGGAAGGTTGTTTTTTATGGTGGTTTTGCATTAATAACTTGAATAAAACCGTATTTTCTCTAGATAAAGCAATCTGTTCATCAGAACTTTCTTTTCATAACTTGCACTTAGAATGTTCAATTAAATCTCAATACAGTGTAAAATCATTGGTGATGAGAAATTAATCTCAAAACCATCTACTATTACTCCCAAGGAGCTGACTGCCATTCAGTAGAATAAGATCAGAATCTTGTGCCATGTCAGTGAATTTGATGCGCTCAACAGCACATTTTGGTAGCAGTTTTTCTAAAAAGTTCATTGTTGTGAAAGGTACAATGAGTTGTATTGTATGATCTTACTAAGCCGTTCAGCTGAGAACTGAAATCACAAGCTGGAGGCTGGAACTACCATGGACATAGAGCTGCTTTAATTCATAAACCTGGGTGACTAAGTTTCACAGGTCAGCCTGATCATAACTTATCAAGTGCTCTTTTCTTTCCCAAATGAAGGTATATGGCATGTTTGTTTGTGCTTTGAATATGATGCTCTGTCTCATATACACAGGGGTGTGTAATGGAGATCCTAGTGATGACCTGAAAATGCAAAACATGACCATAATTACAAATATGGAGGAAATTGAAATGTTCATTAAGAGTTGGGAAGTTGAGAAATCACTTGATGTAACAACCAGGAGGCCAGTAAGAAACTGTATTGAAGATAACTGCACATACTGTCTGGAACTCTTAAACAGAAGCATTTACATCCCTTGTCACAAGAAAGTGAGTATAAGGATCAGAAAAATTGCAGACCAAATCAAATAATAGTTGTATAATTAAGAAAAGAGTGACTGATACATGCACATTTTTCATGTTTTGCTTATTTTTATGATTTGACAATGGAATTGATGACTTTGATACCCCTTGTCAAGTTGTCCATTGTAAACGCATATCTGTATTGGTCCCTGTGCTATTATGCTGGTTTTTTTGAAATTAATTAATAGGCATTTCTCAAAGGCAAGACACTGGATCATCATGTCAAGATAAACACATTCCAGAGAGGTTATTTTATTAAATGCTTGACATGGATCACTAGAACAGAAAGCCTTGTGCTTCTGCTGCACACAACAGTGATTCATGGAGTGGCAGACTTATTGGACTGAAGAAATTTCCAGTTAAAAAAATTGGACATAGTCAAGATGACGTTGACAATTTTCTAGCATTTCTTACAGAAATCATTATAATTTGTTTCTACAAATTGTACTTTCTAATGGAGATATAGGTGTAGCATGCAGCTAGAGAGGTGGGTAGACCTCTATAGGTCACTAGAGGGGGGTAGTGCAGCGCAGCTGCTTTCCAGAACAGAAAATGAGGAAGCCCTAAATCTCTGAGGTCTAACCGACTTAATTAACATTGAAACGGATTAATTACTCACTTGGCCCTTTCTTTCTGAGAGATAGATGTGTTCAGATTCCTGATTCACTTCCTTTTGCCTTTCCTCTTTGTTTTTGTTGTTACACTTCGATTTTCATCACAGACAAATGTCGTTAAAAGTATTGCACGCAGCTGAGTCCCTTCTTTCAAATTCCTAAGATCTCTCCTCACTTTCCTGAGGTAGAAAAAGATGCTGAGTTCTTCTGAAAGGAAGGAGCGAAAGTAGTTCTTTTATATACAAAAATTAAGAGTTATTTGCCACAGAAACTTAAGGGGGGAGCGGTGGTAAGCAGCTTGGAATCAAGAAGATAGAGTAGCATCAGTGAGTAGTAGGATGCTTTATATCACGACATATCTCATTTTATAATAATTTAAGGAAATTTGAGAAGTTGTAATACCTACTGCATATATGTTCCAAGAAGAACTCTGATAGCGCATCTTTTCCTGGTTTAAAACAAAAACTGACATATCAAGATTTTCAAGTGGTTGGTTCATCCATTATTTGTTTTCTTTCATATACATGATGGTGGCAGAGCCAGAGTGGATGGAGTGTATTGTGCACTTGCTGGCACAAAGCAGCTGGTCAAGGATAGGTACCAGAGTAATCAGTGTGATGAACCTCTTGGCAAAAGTGAGAGACTGCTTGAAGCTTTGCTGAAACCACAGGGACAATTCAGATGCAACACAGTAGAGAAGAGGCAGAATGAAATAAAATCTGACTTTTACATCTTGTTACAAATTTATGCAAACAAACCCAACAGAAATAAGACAGGTTGCACTACCTGCATTTAGACTCAGCAAAATAGGCTATCAGGTCCTACAGACACAGAAACAGAGGAATAAGTAATTAATTCACAGCAGAATTGTTTGAAAGGTATAGCAGCAATGTTTAGCTGAGATAGTTCACTTTTTGACAAAGCTATCCTGAAAAGTTCTTTAAAGTAGTGTGACAATCTCATTAGGACTGTATTTTTTTGTCTACTGATAAATATAAAAAAATATGGCAGTTTAAGTTTTGCTGAATAAGTGTTCTGACAAAAAAGATATTTTTAAATTTAGACAATGCTAGTGATTTTTTTGCCTTGAGGCTGTATTATTTCTCTTAATTCCTGATTTATTTTAGTTACAGAAAGCCCTTATACTTGTTAATTCCCAATTTATATATGTTCCTAGGTGTCACCACAGGAATTTTGTGAAAAGATGTGGATCAACAGTACTAATTTTTGGAATTATGAGTGTGATGCACTTTCTGCATATGTGGCTTTATGTAATAAGCACAACATCTGCATTAAATGGAGGACACCTGATTACTGTTGTAAGCAGATAGCCGTATTCTGTACCCTTCTGTGGCTTTAGTGATGACATTTTTTAGTGACTAAGTGTTTAGTGAAAAGTTAAAAATATATTTCTTCCTATTATTCTTGTAACATCTCATTTTATCATAGCATTGGTAAATCAGGGTACAAGTTCTTAGCACATCATTTAGTCATGAATGAATTTTAATCTCCATTGAATTTGCTGCTTACCTAAGGTACTGTTAAAAGTACAAATATGTGCTTTCTGTGAGTTCTCACTTTTTATTACTACCTATTAAACCAATAAAAGGCTGAAAGAATACAGAAACACTCAATGTCCTTTTTTACTCCTTGCAGCACTGAGCTGTCCTGAAGGCAAGGAATACCAGCCTTGTGTGCAACCATGTGAAGCCAAGACGTGCTTGAATAAATGGTTCTATGAAGATTCTCCCTGTTCCTACTTAAGGGAAGACTGTGTGTGTAAAAATGGCACCATTCTGCATAGAACAGACTCTGATCTCTGTATACCAGAAGAAAAATGTAGTAAGTACAGTAGGACAGAGTAGTTTTGCAGTTATGCTAATGTTAACCACAGTTATATTAACAGTTCATGTAAGAGATCAGCTTAAGTTCTGTGTCACACCTCAGTAAATGTGAATCTGGTAAAGGTCCCTTCAACAGAGCCTACCTTTTTCTCAAGCAACAGCAGTTTGTGCTAACTTGTCTTTGAGAACTACTGCTACTGTACCTCTGTTGGGGGAAAAGTGATAGTCCTTCTTCTCTAGCTCCCAGGCTTCCTTCCCTTGAGAACTCAGGAAGGAATAACACGGGCAGGTTCTGTCCTGTGCCCTCACCCATTTTCACCCACAGAAAAGCATTTGATCCTTTGTGGTTTTCAAGGTCATCATCCTTTCTGGGATTCTTTTATCATAATGCTGCACAGCCATATTATTTTATGCAATAATTTTATGGAAGTCATAGTTGCTTGCAGGAAATGGGAGCTGTCTGCTTCTTGAAGGGATATAATGTGGTGGGTTTTTTTGTTTTATTTTTTTTTTCCTCCCAGCATGTACAGATATTAAAGGACAACCCCGCTCTCCTGGGGAGGTCTGGAATGGATCCATGAGAGGGTGCTGCATGTACGGCTGTTTAGAAAATGGAAGCATTATTGCTGTAGAACCTGAATGCAGTGAGGATCCACCACCAGTGTGTGAAAGAGAAGGGGAAGTTCTACTCCATGTCATTGAAGAGAGAGCTTGTTGTCCCAAGAAAGTTTGTGGTACATACCACACTTGTTTTCTGTGACAGAAGTATAATAATAATTATTCACTGAAATAGGTTTTTTTCTTAGAAGTCCACCAGTTAAACAAAACTTCTGTAAAAAAATAATTTTAAGCTCTTGCATGGAATTTAATAATAAATTGATATATACAGAATGATAGAAGTACCTGGGTATTTGGGGATATCATCAGAGAGGGCTTGCTTTTCTTTCCAGTGCTTTGGTTTGATGAGCAGTATCCCCTGCTCTGCTGTTCCCCAGAAGCCATTTTTTGGGATCTGATCACAATAGTAATATTCTGCCTAGCCATGGTTACTAAGAAAAAGAATAAGCTTATTGCTCCTAAAACATTAAGCAAAACATACTAATTTCTTCATAAAGTCTTCAAGGAAAATGAGAACACGTAGTCCAGCTGATATGATGCTTTTGCTTATTAGATGCTTCTAACCAATGCTGTGTTTTCAATTTGCTCAAAGAATATTGGTGGGACATTACAGCTGGCTTCATGGATAGGAAGCAGAGCAAGTATTTAAGAGGGATATTACTGCTTGCTTGGGTTGAGCTGAAAGGTCTACATGATGGTATGGAGTGAACTTTAAACTGACCTAGGCTGCTCTTGTTTTGGGGATCTCTGTATTAGATGGTATAAATAGCCTGAACTATAAGACTTGCACTTGTATGTGTTTAAAGACACCAAAATTGTTTTTTATCCCACAGAATGTAACCTGTCATTGTGTGATGCCATTATTCCAACATGCAAACCCAATGAAAAATTAGTGGTAGGCTACCATCCCCTGTCCTGCTGTCCACAGTACCAATGTGGTAAGGGAAATACAAAATCACAGCTAGTGGAAAGTTTGCCATACTTGTGTTATATGTTGGAAAAAAATTGCTTTACAAGTTGTCTTGATTGTTAACAGAATGGGACACTGTAAATAACATTAGGCAATGATGCATTTTTTAAAAACATTTTTCAATATTTTCTTATGTTTATGTTTTGTGTTACTTCTGATGAACAGTCAGTTTGGGGTATTTTATTTTACTTAGTGTATGAAGAATATATTTTCTTTATATATTTATTGTTACAATGACTCCTTTTAAAACAGTGTTTATTTCCTACAGAATGTGATCCTTCAGTTTGTTTTAATGCCTCCCAGCCTGACTGCAGAGAAGATCAATTTATTGTTGAAGCAAAACAGGAAGATCCTTGTTGTTTCTCTCATCTCTGTGGTAAGAAGCCTCTAATATTTTTATGGAGAGCTAAGGAATAGTCAAGTATTTACATGAACAGACTATAATTCCAAATTAAATAACTCAGGAATTCTTGGAGTGAGATTTCACACAGATCTGGCTGACTTGAGCATAATTATTCTTGGTTTTAGGGATCTTTTCTTTCCAACGTAATTTTGAACATCATATTTGAAATTTGTTTAACTTTTATATCCATAAAATCCTTAAAAGTTCTATTATCTGCGTAACAAACCCAGTATTGCTTGTTATATAGTTTATTAGATGCAATTCACATGTGCTAACTTTTTAGTATTTAAAAGTTTATACAAGTCTGTTTTTTAATTTAGTGTGTGAATCCTGTATTGAACCTGTTCCCTTGTGTAGTGAAGGGGAAATTCTCACGGTAGACCTTAATACCATACACTACTGCTGTCCTCGTTACTACTGTGGTGAGTGTAACTGTTGTGAGTTCCACGTGTCACAAAATTCAGTAAAAATGACAGACAGGGTGTGGGTGTGCAGGGATTTGTTTAGCTTTGGCATTAGGGTGGGCTTCAGGTATAGACTAAGAGGCCCAAATGAGGGTGTAGAGGTACAAAATTTGACATAGATTCAAAGAAAGTTCTTGGTATGTCCAGTGGAGGTCGAACAAAGCTAGTCAGTGGAGTCTGGAGAGATTATTTAATTCACCAGACAGAATATGGTTATTTTCACAGTGATCTAAATACCAGCATATTAATGTGCCACTGAATCCCATCCTTGGAATGTAAATATACAATTGTTCATATATTAAAACATATTTAATAAAACAACATGTTGTTTTTCCTCTGTTGTACCATTCACTAATATTTAGGCAGTTTCTTTGCACTTTATCTCCTAGGGGAAGGAGTAAAGCAATGGTTTCAAATACTGCTGGGTTGACTACTCCTCAAAAAATGAGCAGGCAGAAAAAAATATTTGCAGTAACAGTCCTTTTCATAGCCTCATAAAACATGTAAATTGTGCTATTCATTTTTAAGTAACATCTACAAGTACAACGGCTTAATTTAGATTAATTTTCATCCCATTGCAGTGTTTCAGGGTAATTTCAAATAATTAAATTGACTTCCACTAAGTTTGTAGTTTAGTAATTTTTATTTCTGTTGTTTCTGTATTTTGATCCTTTCCTTTTGCTTGCACTTTTACCCAGGTGTAATTTTCTGCAAAGGCTTTTGGCATTTTTTCCCCAATTCTGGCAGGTAGAAAGTAGAAAGTTAGATCTTAGTGAGTGATCTTATTTCACAGTCCCAGTAAGCCACTTCTGATAAAGGAGGGAGTATTTTCTTATTAGCATCATACCTGGAGGGCAGTTGCTCCCTGTTATCTTCCAGAAGTGCACTTTACAGTACATTTCAAGTCCATATTTCCCAAAGATTATGGTTTTAGTTGTCTTTGGTACAATCTTGAGTAACTCTGAAGTAGGAGGAATATTAAATGATTCCTGTTTGATGTTCTCTGAAACTTTAAATGTGTTCTAAGATAACTAAAATCACTTTTGAAAATCTTTGTTTAGTTTCTCATTCCAAGTATAATTCAGATGCTTAAGAAACACAATAACATTTATATAAAATAATTTTATTTTAAAAATAGTTTATCAAAAGTAATGTAAGCTGGAAACATGAAGGAAACTTGAGTAAATTCTTATATGTCTTTTCTCTTCATTTAGTTTGTGATGAAAATCTTTGTTCTGAGCCTCCTATGGTTTGCACAGATGACATGATACCTGTGAAGGAAAAAATACTTGGGCAGTGTTGTCCGGAATGGCACTGTGGTAATTATTGCTTTATTCCTTAGTCACAGCTGTTAACCAAAGCAAACAGCTAATTGATTGATACAGTTTTCCTTATCTCCTCAGAATGTAGTTGTGAAAATGCTACTATGCTGACCTGTAAATTGGTAAGTGGTGTCTTTCAAATGTTGTTAGTAATGCTGTTGAACTGTCTTGCTCCTCCCTTTTACACTCCTTGTTTCAGTTAGTTGTAAAGAGTGAACAGGGACAGGGTGGGATTTCCTTCCAGTCCCAGCTCAAGCAGGTAATTCCAAGTGTCTGCATAGTATTGTCAAACATTCCTTGGAGAAATTTCACTTTGTGTGTTGTAAGGTGGAAAAAGGAAAAAAAGCAACTGTAGTTTTATCCTGTTCAGTGTTGACAGGAAGCAATATGGTAGTAAGGCTTTCCACAAAAATAATTCACATTTAAGAAATAATTAATGAGGTATGAGCTTTATGATTATATGTATCATCTGAAGAAATATGTTGTTTTGTTAATCATTTATGCTTTTGATTAAAATGATTTAACACTATTGAATTTAGTTGATATGAGAAGTAATAAATATTTTGCTCCTCATGTAGTTTGTCATAATAAGGACTATGATCTGGAAAATAATTATGAGTGACTGTTCAAACCCCCATTAATACCACAGTGACCATATTTTCCTTATCCAATGCCTGAAGTTTTTTCCTTATGTGAAGACATCATAATGTCAATTAAGGAATTAATGTCTATTAAGGAATTTTAGATTTAAATAGCTTTCACCTATCTTTCAGAAGAAAATTCTCAGGAGGCAATCTTTTGCTAATATATTTATTTTTGAAATAACTTTGTATCTCAGGAAAACTGCTGTTTATTGATTCTGCTATTCTATGCACCCCTACAGAAAATGAAGTGCTGTTTTCTGTTTTAAGAGATAAATACACTTAATAACTCTGAATGTGCTGCTGTT